>NC_142513.1:38217727-38520757 GCF_057876585.1 Rhinolophus sinicus
CTGGCTGCTTATTTTGTTCTGTGGTCAACCTTTGCTGAACCCAGCAGTTTAAACTCAAGCCACAGAGCTGTGAGTGGCCCCTGTCTCTAAAATGCCTTTGGACTGTCCTCAATGACCTAAATTATATGACTTAGTATCTGCAAGGACTATAATTAAACAGGATATCTGGGACCAAATTCTCCCGATGTACATGATTTTTTCCCAGGTTACCTGAATTTGTGTAACACACACATTGGAGACAAAAGTGCCATTTGCCAGGATTTGTTGCCACACGATGTCCTAGTGAACTTGAAGATCAATTCCAGGGCATCACAGAGCCAACAAACCCATGTTACCAAGCCTGCATTTGGGGCACTATTTATCTGAGCCAGCTGCAGTGTTGTTCTAGAGCTGCCTCTTGGAAGCTCATAAGAGCCAATTGTTAAATTTTCAGGAATTTAGAGAGCTGGTTGATACCTCATTGGTAGATTGGGGTGGGAATACTTACACCACAGGAATTACAAACACTATAAATCAGGACATTTCTCCCCTTTGCAAGTCAGTTGTTCAACATTTATGGGCATCGCATCACCTAAGAGATAATATAGACCCATCTCCCCTGTGGCTGAAATTGCTAGAGAGATACCTTTCATGTCCTTCCAATCTCTGCAAGCTCAAAGAAGAGAACCAGTCTTCCCAAGTGCGTTATTTAAAATAATTCCCTAAATTTAAATGCTCATTTTTTAAAATATGACTAAAATTAGAGTATACAGCCTGAGAAAATGGTTTGTTTTGATTTCAAGTTAGCTCAAGAAGTTTCTGAAAATTAATTTATGATAAATTGCCTTATAAAGTTAAAATGGCTTTCAAAATTTTATGGAGCTACTTCAAAACTGGGGAAGTCAGCCAGTAAATTAAAGTGTATGTCTATAAAGAGAGACAGAGATTTATCTCAAAAATAGTTTAGGCCCAGCTGGAGTAATTGGTCTCTATTTCAGTGGAAACGGAGATAGCAATCCCTAGCTAATCTCGATTTTTTTCCTGAAATAATGGCTGACCATTGACTCTGTTGTTTTTGGACAAGTCTTTTGCCAAAACAAAAATTTTGCAACAGCAATGACCTAACTTGGGAAGTAATTTTATATCATTTTCTAGGAACCACAAAACATTTGTTTTACTCTTTCTGAAGATCAGCAGAGGAAGAGAGTATAATATTTTGCCTTGTACCAAAAAAAAAAAAAAAAAAAACTTGATAAGGTTAGTGACTATAACAATATCTCAGTTCAATTAAGGGTCATCCAGAGCCCATGAAATGTTGTCTTCCAAACCAGTAATGAACATGCCTCACATAGTATCACAACCAGCTAAAGTTCTAGATCAATTCAGCTGCTCATTAAGGCATAAATGTTGATATTTACCGTACAACGAATTGTAAGCTAGGCAGCTAGTTTTGACAAAAACAACAGGAGAAGTAATTAGCTGTAAAAACAGACTTACATTTTAGAAGAGCCAGGAGAAAACTTCTTCATGTGGTTGGAAAAAAAGAAAATCTTCTTGCAGTGACTCAGGTTTCAGTTGGATGAGTGCAGATACTCCAAGTTAGGCAACATTATTCATACTGATTGTAAAAAAATTTATCAGCTTATCCATCAGCAAAATGCCCTCCCAAAGGCTATTAAACGTGTACCAGTAAAGGTATTTGAAATAACCTGATACACTGTGTTATAGGACATACAATGATTAAAAACAGGGACCCTTGAGTTAAATAGCCTGGGTTTAAATCCTTCATGACCCATTAACTATGTTATCTCAGAAAGGGGTCTTAATCTCTCTAAACCTTACACGCCTCATCGGTAAATTTGGAGATGATAGTTGTGCTCAAAAGACTTGTTGTGAGGGCTAAATTATCTGCTTAGAATGGTGTCTGGCACATAGTAATTGCTTAATAAGTATTAGCCATTATTTTTGCATGTAGCTTGATTTATTTGTCTTAATTTGGAGTCCCCCAAAAGAAGATGCTGAGGAAAGTATTTGAGTACAAGTAGTGTATTTGGGAGAGGATCCTGGGACACCAGTAGATAAATGGGGAAGTGAGGTCAGGAAGGAAAGGCAGCTAATCATTAGAGCATTACCACAATTACCACTGTGGGTGACTGGAGCTCACTGCCTCTGCGGATTCTAGGCGACAGAGCAGGACCCAGCACAGAGATATGCCACCCAATGGTGAGGAAGTTGGGTGCTTACCCACCAACTCTGCGCATCTTTGGTTGAGGGCTGCTCCTCAGGGTGTTAACACTTTAGGACATGGGACAGAAAATAGCAGGTGTTTCAGAGTAAGCAGCTTTAGGCGTTAGAAATAAGTGATAATGGTATATGAGAAGGCTGGCAGCAGCTGCAGAATCCTGCATCATTGTTTTCAGATCATTAAATGAGCTGAAGTTCCTCTATATATTTGTTTCAATGGGTCAACCCTCTAGTGAAAATAATGCGGCAAAACAAACAAAACCTGTTTTCATTGTATGCTTGTTTTAATGGAGGTACTAAGATAAGAAATAAATTATGTCACTTTAAAAAATGTGTACATCAGTTCCCATCAAATCAACACAGCATTGGGGATAATACATGGTATCAAAACCCTAATTCTGCTTTGAGCTGCCTACCTCTTCCTCAATATCCATTGCCTCAAGCGAGGGATATATCTAGTGTTTTTCATTGTGCTGTAAAATAGCCAAGACTTCATGAAAAAGGAAAGCATCCCTCTTTTCCCTCAAAATCACCAAGCTTTTAGCAGCTGAAATAACAGACTTCCCCAGTAAAACTGAAACCACTCATTTTTAGAATAATGTAGTAAGACTTCCCCATGCACCCAGACAAAGGTTCAAATATTAAATGATAATGAACACCTATAAATTCCATTCTTAAAATGAGAAATGTATGTTACATAATCTTATCATTTGTGTCTTTTTCATGTGAAAAGAAGAAAATCCATATATGTGGTCAACATTTCTAAAATAAATAGTCATTGGCCACATAACAACGTTTTAGTCAATGATGGGCTGTATATACAAAGTGGCCCCATAAGATTATAATGAAGCTGAAAAATTCCTATTGTCTAGTTACGTCATATTGTCATAGCATAACACTTTACCCACCATGGTGATGCTGGTATAAACAAGCCTGGCAGTCATATAAAAGTATAGCATATACAATTATGTACAATACATAATACTTGATAATGATGAGATCTGACAATTAAGTTCACAAACTTGTTGCAATGATATTGCTAACCTTTTTTGATAGCAGAGGTACTATTCATTATGAATTTGGACCAACTGGACAAACAGTTAACCAAGTTTACTATTTGGAAGTGCTGAAAAGGTATGTGAAAAAGTTAGACGACCTGAACTTTTTGCCAACAATTCATGGCTCTTGCATCACGACAATGCTCCAGCTCACACAGCACTGTCTGTGAGGGAGTGTTTAGCCAGTAAACAAATAACTGTATTGGAACACCCTCCCTACTCACCTGATCTGGCCCCCAATGACTTCTTTCTTTACCCAAGGATAAAGGAAATATTGAAAGGAAGACATTTTGATGACATTCAGGACATCAAGGGTAATACAATGACAACTCTGATGGCCATTCCAGAAAAAGAGTTCCAGAATTGCTTTGAAGGGTGGATTGGGCACTGGTGTCAGGTGTATGGCTTCTCAAGGGGAGCACTTTGAAGGTGACCATAATGATGATATTCAGCAATGAGGTATGTACCACTATTTCTAGGATGAGTTCGCAAACTTAACTGTCTGACCTCATAATGTCTATGTTACTGGTTTATGAATTTACTATACTAGACTTTTTATCATTAGTGTGTACTCTTTCTACTTATAAGAAAGTTTCTTGTAAAACAGTATGCTGTGTTACACTGGCAGCAGTCTCATACATCTCATGTTTACTATATTTCTTAATTGCATTATTTTATCTTGTGCTTGATTTAATCTTGTATTGTTTTGTACAGTAGCATGCTGTATAGGCTTGTAGCCTAGAAGTAATAGGCTACACCATAAAGCCTAGATGTATAGCAGCCTACACTATCTAGATTTGTGTAAATGCACTCTGATGTTCACACATTGACAAAAATCGCCTAACCATGCATTTCTCAAAACGTATCCCCATCGTTGAGCAATGCATGACTGTAACTGCCTCAGAGGAAAAGACTGATAGATCTGCCTACACAAAATATAAACTTTTTCATGCTACCAAAAAAAAAAGAAAGAAAGAAAACCCTAAACAATGTTAAAGGGTAATAAAAAATCTGGGGGGAAATTTGCATATCAGATAAAAGAGGAAGTATTTTATATAAAGAAAGATTACAAATCAATAAGAAAACAACAAACACCCAATAGAAAAGTGGACAAAGAACAAAAGCAGTTAAGAATTTAATGTTACAAAGTCTGACCATTTGCAATCCTTTCAAATGAAAGGATTAAGTGGCCCAAATTTCTAAAGGATTAAGTGGCCATATATTAAGTGGCCCAAATTTCTAAAGAAAATAATTACTTTAGAGTTTGATATGAACTGTGAAAGTTTAAAGAAGAAGGCACATGGTCAAAAAATATGAAAGGATGTTCAACCTGACTATTCTTCAAAATACTGTGAATATGAAATGAAAAGGTGGTACCTCCCAACAAATTGGTGAAAATGAAAAAGATCATAAATACCTACCCAATATGAATTTGGGTCCAGACATCAGTACACTATTCCTTGAAATATGTATTGATGTAACATTTCTAGAAAGCAAACTGACAATATGCTTCATATTTCTTTTAATAGCTCATGAACTTTGTCCTAGCAATTCTACTTACAGGAATTTAGCTTAAGGAAATAATTGGACAAATATCTGAACCTTCCATATTCCCAATGGATATTATACCAATCAGTGTTTTTCAGAGAAACAAAACCAATACACACACATACACATATGGGGGTGAGGGTGGCTTGCAAGTTTGAAATCTGCAGAGCAGGCTAGCAGGATAACAATTCAGGTGAGAGTTTATACTGCAGTCTTTTTTGGGGAGGGGAGGGGAACAGGACTTCATTGGAGAACAGTGTGTACTTCCAGGACTTTTTCCAAGTCAAGTTGTTGTCCTTTCAATCTTAGTTGTGGAGGGTGCAGCTCAGCTCCAGGTCCAGTTGTTAGTTGCAGGGGGTGCAGCCCACCAGCAATCTTGTGGTTGAAAGCCTCCTGGCCCATGTGGGAATTGAACCGGCAGCCTGTGGCATTAGGAGCACCGAGCTCCAACCGCCTGAGCCACTGGGCTTGCCCCGATATATTGTAGTCTTAAGTTCAAAATTCATAGGGCAGGCCAGCATTATGGCAATTCAGATAGAATTTCTAACGTTACAGTCTTGAGGTGAATTCTTTCTTCTCTAGGTAACTCAGTTTTTGCTGTTTAAGGCCTTCTGTTGATTGGATGAGGTCCATATACATTATGGAGGGTAATCTGCTTTACTTAAACTCAACTGATTATAAATGTTAATGATATCTACAAAATATCTTAATATCAACATCTACACTCATGTTTGACCAAGCACTGGGCACCATAGCCTATTGACAACCACAGATGGTCACGTGTGCTACTTCACAGAGAAAACAGAAATCATTAAAATGATACTCTCTCACTTCCACCCACTGTGTTCTCAGTTCAATACCCCATCTCCCTTCCTGGGAGCCTCTCATCAACATTTGAGTCTATTGACCATATCCTCCTTCTTGAAGCATTCTTTTTTAGCTCCATGATTTCACTTTCTTCTGGGATTTCTCCCATTTCTTACTCCTTTTCAGCCTCTTAAAGGGATCCTCTTCAATTTTACATCTTTGAATTACCAGGGTTGCTGGGGATTTTGTTCCAAGTCTTCTCTTTTCATCCTCAGAATAGTTCTTAACCTTTCTGGGCCATTGATTGGTATCACTTAGGATGGCATTCAGATGCACATAATAGGCACCAAAAAACCATAGTTTAACCAAATAAGATTTTTTTTTTTTTTTTTTTTTGGTCTTATAACATGGAGTCTAGAAACAGACAGCTCATGGCTGGTGGACCCATGGAACCCAGATTTCTTCACACTCTTCACAATGCTGTCCTTAGTCTGTGGCCTTTATGCCCCTGCTCAAAAGATGGTCGCTGCCCTCTAGACATCATGTCTGCAACCACAGTATTTCCCAACTTTTTGGAATCGGATTCATTATTCAACAAATACTAATTCTGAACCTACTATTTGTCAGTACTCTTCTAGACACTGGGAATACAGAAGAGAGGAAAAAAGAAATCCCTGTTCTTGTGGCGCTTTTATTCAAATGGGGAAGATTAGAAAGTAAATAATATAAACAAGTGAAAAATACACTATGTTAGATGGTGATGAGTGCTTGGAGAAAAATTAAGCAGAGAAGGGAACTGGAAGGATGCGTGTGGTAATATTAGACAAAGTGGTCAGGGATGGCCTCACTGAGGAGGTGATGTCTGAGCAGAGAATTGAGGGAAGTAATGTGTGTGCTATTTAGATACCTCAAGGAAGAAAATTTCAAACACAGGGAAAAGGAAGTGTAATGGGCTATGCCTGGTTTGTTCAAGGAAGAGTGAGGAGGCTGCTTTGGTGAGAGCAGAGAATGTAAAGATAGAGCGGAGGGTGATGAGGTAACAAAGAGTAACAAGGAGGCTGATACTAGAGTTTCTGTAAAATCCTTCATAACGATTTGGCTTTACTATGATAGTGAAGGGAAGCCATTGAGAATTTTGACAAAGAAATAACATAAACTGACTTACAATTTAATAGGATCACTTTGATGGTTGTGTTAAGAACAACAGAAGCAAAGAGACCAGTTAAGAGGCTATTGTAATAATCCAGTTTAGACGTGATGCTGACTTGGGCCAGGTGGTAGCAATGGAGGTGGTGAGAAGTGAGAGGATTCTGGATGTATTTGGAAAGATGAGCGAATAGTATCAGCCGATAAGGGGGTATGAGAGAAAGAGTGGTGTCAAGGATAAATCTGAAGATTTTGGCTTGAGTATCTGGAAGGATGAAACTGCCATTTACAACATGGGGGAAATTATAGGTGAAGCAGATTTAAGGGAGAATCTCAGAAGTTCTGTTTTAATCATGGTAAATTGAGATGTCGATCAAACATCGAAGGGCAAACGTTGAATAGATAGTTGCATCTATAAGTTTGGAGTTCTGGGGAAAGGTTAAGGAAGGATACGAAAATTTAGTAACCATCAGCAAACAGCTGATATTTAAAGTCATGAAATGGAATCAGAATACCAAGGAAGTGAGGGTAAATAGAAGAGAGAGGAAGTCTAAACTGAATATGAGGGCCCTCTAGGGATTAGAGATCAGGAGAGATAAGGAGGAACCGGCAAAAGGGACTGAAAAGGAATAGCCAGGCAGGTACGTAGAAAATCAAGAGAGAGCGGGATTCTGAAAGTCAAGTAAGGAAAGTGTTTCAAGGAAAAGAGATGTGATTCACTGTGTTGAGTGACAGGACTAAGAATTGACCATTGGACTTAGCAATATAAAGTTCCCTGGTCACCTTGGTAAGAGCAGTTTCAGGAAAGTGGTGGGGATGGAACTAAGAGGATGAAATGCTAAACTCAACAAGCAGAACTAACACTTAGAAAATAAAGTTAATAGGGTAAAAAAAGAATCCCTCAAAAGAAGAATCAGTATTTTAATCAACAACTTCTACAAATATTTAGTGTTTATCTTCTATGTACCAAGTGATAGTCTAGGAAATGGCAATTCAGCAACAAACAAAACAAAGTCTGCTTTCATGGAGTGTATATTCTATTGGAGGCAAAAAGACAATGAACAACTAAACAAATAAACAATGTCAATTGCATAAAGTGTTTGGAAAACAATACAGCTAGAAAAGGAGATAGATAGGGTAGGAGAGGGGGTCTATTTTAGAAAGATGGAGACTCAGACATGGCGCCTGTCTGTTTGCAGCCTGGGTGGGAGGAGGGCTCAACAAAGTAACAATGGCTTCTGCCAGCACTTCCGTCTGAGAGAAAGCTGCCCCTCCACCCCTTGCCCTCAAGCCAGACAATTCAGTTCCTCCCCATATGTTCTGGCACCTTTTGAGACTGCTGCTCCAGCACTGAAGCTCAGAGCAAGTGAGCCTGTCAGCAAGCAAGTCTGTGTACAGGCCCTTCAAGAGGAATGCCTGGACTCCAGCAGCATTCTGTCTCATCAGCCAAAATCTCTGCTAGTTTTCACAGCCAGAAGTTATGGAGACACTTCTCCCCAGCACTGCAACCCTGGGCTGGGGAACCTGGTGTGGGGCTGAAACCCTTTGCTACTCAGGGGGACCTCGGCTGCTGAGACATCCCTACTGATTTTTAACCACCGCATGTGGATGTTGGACCAGCCTATTCTGCGTCCACACCCCTCTTACCAGTCTCAACATGGCTTCTTCTGTATATCTTTAGTTATAGGACTTCTACTCAACTAGACTTCAGGTGATACTCAATGATGGCTATTCTGTGGTTTAGTTATAATTTTGACGTGGTTGTGAGATAAGGCGAGCACAGTGTTTACTACTCCACCATCTTGACTAAAAGCTGAATCCAGTTTAAGGTTTAACGTTAATTTTGAGTTGTGTTTCAGATCAGGTCTAATGACCTTCTTGTCTCTCAGACCAATACTATTAGAGATTTTAGGATTAAATAAGTCCCACCTTATACAAGGTTCAGAGAAAAAGCAAAGAAGGAAATATTCCCAACTTACTCTCTACCTTAGGAACAAAACTGGCCCAGGATATCCTAAACATAAAACCAACATAAAACATAGGCCTATCTCACTTGTGAAAGGTGTAAAAATCCTAAACGGCTAATAAACTAAATCTATCAGTGGGTCAAAAGAACAAACATCATGGCCGAGTAGAATCTACCACAGAATGCAAGGATAGTTCAACATTAGAAAATCCATTAATAGAATTATTACATTGACAGATTGGGGGTGGGGGAGAACTCCTATGCTCCTATGGTATCTCCAAAACATTTAATAAAACTGAACACCCACTACTGATAAAAACTCTTAACTAGGACAAGACACTTCTTTGACTTGTTTTTTGCAAAGAGCGTAAAAATACAAAGAGTGTAAGAGATGATGGAATATTAGAAGCTTTCCATTAAAGTCAAATAAGGCAAATATACTTGCTATCACTGTCATTATTCAGTATTATGCATTCAAATCTACGCCATGCAATGGCAAGAATCAGAAGTTAGTTTTAAGAATTAGAAACAAAGAAACAGAATTGTCATTATGGTATTTATGGCTTATATAATATCATTCCCAAAACATCTAAGAAAATTAAGTAAAAAAAGTATTAGAATTAATGAGGATTCAATGAGGTGGTTGGATGTAAGACTAGCATACAAAAATGAGTTGTTCACCTTTACCCCAGTAATAATTACAAAATATAAATAATGAAAACCATAAAATACCTAAAAAAAAAAAATCCAATTAAGCCACACATAGACTGCAAGTGAAGAGAAGTATAAAGTTTTACTGAGCAGTACAAAAGAAGACAGACAATTATAGAAACATGCCATGTTCCTAAGTAGGAAGAATAAATAGTGTAAAGATATGGAGCCTCCACAAATTGATAATTGAAAACAATGCAATCCCAATCAAATGTCATCAGAACTTTTTATAGAATTTCACAAGCTGATTCAAAATTTCACAGGGAAGAGAAAGTACATAAGTATAACTAAGGATATTTTTTAAAAGAATAAATAGGGCCTATCAAATATTTAAAATACAGGGTAATGAAAAAGGTGATAGCTGTATAAGAATGAACAAATCAGTGGAAAAAAAATAGAGTAAGCAATAGACCCATGTGTGTCTATTTCCACATGGGAGTAGAATGTATGGTAAAAATGATATTTCATATCAATGGGAAAAGGATATACTAGTTGAACAAGTAGTTCTGGAAAAAGTGGATATACATTTGGAAATAGTAAAATTAGATACCTACAATATATAATAGTAATTCCAAATGAAATCTTAGTAGTAGAGAAGGCCTTCTTAAGCAAAATTAAAAATGCAATAAACACCAGAAAAGGATTGATAAATTTGTCTTATTAAAACATCATCATTTTTTTCTGTGCTACTCAGAGAGGGACCCATATGGCATTGTTCTTGGTTCCCACATAACTTAAAGGGAATCTTTTACAATGTCCAGAGCCTTTGATGTCCTGCAAATGAAAGAGGAGGATGTCCTCAAATTCCTTGCAGCAGGAACCCACTTAGGTGGCACCAACCTTGACTTCCAAATGGAACAGTACATCTACAAAAGGAAAAATGATGGCATCTACATCATAAATCTGAAGAGAACCTGGGAGAAACTTCTCTGGCAGCTCATGCCATTGTTGCCATTAAAAACCCGGATGTCAGTGTCCTATCGTCCAGGAATACCAGCCAGTGAGCTGTACAGAAGTTTGCTGTTGCTGCTGGAGCCACTCCTATTGCTGGCCACTTTACTCCTGGGACCTTCACTAACTAGATCCAGGTTGCCTTCCAGCAGCTGAGACTTCTGGTGGTTACTGATGCCAGAGCTGACCACCAGCTTTTTACAGAGGCGTCTTATGAGTATGTTAACCTGCCAACCATCGCTCTGTGTAACAGTCTCCTCTGTGCTCTGTGGACATTGCCATCCCTTGCAGCAACAAGGGAGTTCACTCCATGGATCTGATGTAGTGGATGCTGGCCTGGGAAGTTCTGCGCATGCATAGCACCATCTTCCGCGAGCACCCGTGGGAGGTCATGCCTGACCTCTACTTCCACAGAGACCCTGAAGAGATTAAAAAGTACGAGCAGGTTGCTGCTGAAAAGGCTACGACCAAGGAAGGATTTCAGGATGAATGGACTTCTCCAGCTCCCAAGTTCACTGCTGCTCAATCCAAGGTTTCAGACTGGTCTGAAGGCATACAGGTGACTTCCGTGCCTATTCAGCAGTTTCCTAGTGAAGACTGGAGTGCTCAGCCTGCCACTGAGGACTGGTCTGTAGCCCCTACTGCTCAGGCCACTGAATGGCTAGAAACAATCACTGACTGGTCCTAAGCTATTCTTCCACAAACTCTTATGCAAAATGGAAATAAGGTTGATGAAAAATAAACAGTTTCTAAAATAAAATAAAAATGATATCATCATTTAACATGTTTAACATCATTAAAATATATGCTAAATAATACTATAAACAAAGTTTAAAAATGAGAAACAACTAGGGGACATATTTTTTCACATGAACAAAATATGTTCTGGATTAATAACCAGAATCCGAAGAAACTACTAAAATCAGAGACAAATAAAAGCAACACATGAATATGTATTTCACAGAAGAGGAAAAAATAAAAACAATAAACGTGAAAAGATGCTCAACATCACTAGTAATCACATTGCAAATTCAAGCAATGAGATACATTTTTTATCCATCAGATTCACAAAATTTACAGAGGTTGATATCCAGAGTTGGTGAGGATGTGGAGAGAGAGTACTCTTCCATACACTGTTAGTAAGAGGTTAAATAGATTCAGCCTTCTGGAACAGCAAAGTCTTAACTTTCAAAAATCAAATGTGCATATATTCTTCAACCCAGACGTTCCATTTTTCAGTTATCTTATACTAGATCTGTATTTACTCATGTGCACAAAAAATGCATGTACAAAGATTTTAACTGCACCCTTATTATCACTGGAAGCTACTTAAATATCTCTCAGTAAGGTAAATGATAAATGTGTTTTCAAACTATGCAACACTATGCAATAGAGCCAAGAATGGGATGGACCTATAAGTACAGCCATTGAAAGATGTCCAAAACATACCGCTGAGTAAAGCAAGCAAGGTGATAATGGAATATAATACTATTTTTTTTAAATCACAGGAATACAAAACTATCTATTGGTCAATCAATCGTGTGTGTGTGTGTGTGTGTGTGTGTGTGTGTGTGTGTGTGTGTGGTGTAAATGTATAGAACAAACTCTGGAAGGACACATTCCAAATCAATGATAGGGTTTAACTTTGGTAAGGGACAAAGAATTGCAGGGGTATGTAGTTGAAGTTTTCTATATGGCTTTTTAATAAGGAGAAGATATTCCCAGGTAATTTGTGTAATTAAAAATTTTTAATCACTTTTTTTTATTATTGGATAAAAAGATGATGGGAAAATGAATTGGCAACCCTTATTTTCTTTCTTATACACTTTCAGGCTTTTTTCAATAAATCTGCATTTTTTTAATAACCAGGAAAAAATGCAACAAAAGAATTTCCATTCTGTAATCATTTTTAATGCTCTTTGGCTCAATGAGAAGAATGACCCAGGGCCCATCTGTATCATGGCTCAGGGCCCAGGGGGCTCCCTCTCCCTTGGCAGCCAGTGAGGTATTCCTGCAGGAGCCATCAGCACAACTGCTCCCTCTGTGGCTGCCAGCATCACCTTGGCTACCTACAGAGACACTCCTGCCACAGCCTCTTGGGTGGAGAGACCTCCCTCCTCATCAGGTTGAAGTGCTTATTAATATAAGATGAGCAGAGAAGCAAAGAGGGGAAAAAATACAGAGAGCCAGAGCTTCTAAAGAAGTCCCATTTTCTCAGTACCACTCACAGGCCTCATGGCACATTTCTCTGATTAATCTGGTTCTCGCAGTTTCTCTCTCTGGAGAAACTTGAGATAAGTCTCCCGGCAGCTGGGTCCCCAAAGGGCAGACAGATGCGATGTCTTGTTGCACATCCCTTCCCACCTACACCGGTGTTCCAGGCCATGCCAGGCACTCGTTTCTCTTCTCCCTCATAGTGGATTCTCCACAAGAACTTATGCAATGGCCTTAGCTGTTTCTTTGCTTTCCAACCTCCCCTACAACTATCCTCGGTTCTTAGTCCTGAGTGGCTAATTAAGTCTATCCCAACATGGCCTCCTCTTTCTCCAGGGAAGTCCATATGCCCAGGACTGCTTGTAGGATGGTCATCGGCAAGACCTGATCGACTTAAGGAAACACCTTTTCAGATTTGGTGCCTCTTTCTAGGCCCCTGACTTGCTACACTCACCTGCTTAATGGTTCCTTTAGTCATTGAATTTGAAACACAGAATTGTGGCCTGAATCTTCTCACTTTCTTTCTTTAGTAATCTTCCTAACCATGTATGTATCATGACTCTAGATGGTAAAGTCTGTTGTGTGTGTGTTGGGATAGCCAATTCCAAAGTAATGCTACTCTTAATAAACCTACAACAGTTATATAGGATAAACCAGATGAAAAGCGATTCAAGCTACTCATTATTAGAGTTTGGTAAGTTGTTACACTAGCCTTTCTCCTGGGTATATGTTACAAATATATACATATTAGTATATTTTCTTTACACAATAAAATCAGCTGATAAGAAGTTAAGGTAATACTTTGTTTCATGAGAAATAAAACTTCTACTCTGGAGGGGCCCAACCATTGTTTATGGCTCATGCTTTCTAAATTTTCTCTGAAACAAGTTGGTACTCTGGATTCCTAACATCTCTGCAGAATGTCTAGTTTTTTCTACACAGAGATGTGGAAGGATTTTTACTCAGGAAGGAAAATATTTTCCGTTTTTCTTCTTTCTGAAGGGAAAATATTTTCATCTTTACCCTCATTAATTTTTACAGTCGATATTTTCATTATATTAGCCAAAAAGAGTCTGGACTAAATACAGCATAAAACCAAAGGCATTTGAAATGGCTTCCTAGCCAGGAAGATACTGCATCCATCTCAGGAAAGTTTCTGGCCTCAGGAAAAGCAAATGAAATCTTGGCTTGCCAAGGGCACCTCTCAGAATCCAGGCAATGCTTTCTGTTCTTTTTCTCTCTGAAAGCTTGGAAGTGGTTACAGTTTGTTAAATACCCGCTTCTTGTTTCTTGTAACCACAGAGTCGTGTTTAGTTGAGTGTTTCTTATGTCAGGCTACTGCTGAACCAATATTTATCATTTTAGAAATTTCCATGAGTCATAAAATAAATCCACAACCCACTGTATCTTCTATGGGTGTTTTTTTCCTAGAGTTGTTTAAAAGAAAAGAAAAAAGGCTGAATCTGGAATCCCACACTCACTTTTATCAGACCACATTACTTTCTCCTACATGGAGGATCCTTTTCTATTTCAAAGCTATTTAAGCTGTGCTGCCTGAAGCACCTTTCCACACCAACAGCCCAGACCCCTCCCCTCTCCAGGGGGCCAGGCCAGGGCTGCGAAGAAGCTATATAGAGGTTTGAGGGAGGAAGTGACTCACTGGCTCAAGAGGTGGGAGGGGAGGTTTTTCCACAGGAGCCAGAATATAAATGAACAAGTGATTCCTTCCACTTCCCGAATGGAAAATCTTGTGAGGGCACCACCTCATAATGACTGGACCTGAATTTATTGACCAAAAAAAAAGAAAAAAAAATATTGCAAGATGTGAGATGTTTGTCTCTCAAATGTTAAGAGTGTGTGACATTGACATTTTTTTTTCCTTTGTGCCAATCAGCTTCCTTTCCCCAGTTGTAGATAGCTGAGAGAACCCCATTAGCCTACAACCTGGACAGTTACAGCAACTTATTGATTTTGCTCTAAAAACAGGCCCTGTGTCAAGAGTATAGTGCAGGCACCACATTTTAGAGCTAAAGAGGTCAAACTCATCAACACCTTCAGTTTGCAGGTGAGGATAAGGAAGGCCAGAGAGTACCTTGCAGGTCACACAGGCAGTCAGCACTAGAACTTGTGACAATAGTATCAAATACCTTGTTGAACAACTAGTGATAGAAATATTGGAGTCTTAGTGATGAAAGCATAAACAGTTATACCAAAAGGCACTCAAATTTGAAATCACAGCCATTGTCCCTTGGCTGTTTCTGGTGGCGGTGTCCTTGATTTTGCTCTTGGGCAAAGCTGGGTTTCTTTGCTTGAACCATCATTTGAAATCCCTCCTCCCACCCTCAGATTAAGGGAAAACTGGGAAACAAGCCAGAGCTGCTCCCCAAAGCAAAAAAAAAAAAAAAAAAAATTCATATGTGTATCTGTCTAGGATTCGTGGTCCATGGAGCCTAAATTTTGGTAGGGACATTTGTTCTTTTCTTCCATAACATCAGTCTCTGATGTATGGAACCATCTTTCCTGTACTTATCACCAACCTAAGTGAGAAACTGTCAGTAACAAATACACATTTCCTTCCTCTTCAGATGTCTCAGTCACTAAAATCCAGTCACATTTTCCTGGTATGATCTACCCCACCAGTTAGGAGCCTGAGAATCCCCAAGGGAAACTGGGCTGAGTTTATCTTAGCGTTGATCTGTGTTTCACTCATGATCTCCTTGTGGCAGGCCTATGACTTATTCATCTTTGTAGTCCTGGTAGCTAACACAGCCACAGCTGGCACACAGTAGGAGCCCAGTAAACATCTGTCAAATCTAATTGAAAATATTTCAAAGTGGCATCTCATTGTGAATGTAAACAAGGTCCTTGTTTTGTCTCCAAACATAAACTTTTATTTTTTTTTTTAACACCTCGTTTTCATATTAGAAACTCAGGTGGTAATAATAAATGATGGGGTGATGCAAACATCCTTTAAGAAGGCCAGGCTGCACTGACCACTGCTTGGTTAGTATTAGATTGCACCATAAGAAATTCCTGCTTTTGACGGTCAAAAATAGTTAGATATTATTTATTTCCTACGTTCAACCTAATATAATCGATCATGTAGATGTAGTATAACTATAAATACGTCACACATATTGAGGCTATAATTTTTTTTTTCATTAATCCACCCTGATCTCTTTGCCATGGACTATACTTAGTCCTGCATGACTTGATTACTGGTTACCTTTCAGCCTCAATTGGGTCCACCCACCCTGGCCCACCAGGCTCTAGCTGTGTGTCGTCCTTTGTTCTTGAGCACATCCAACTCATTCCTTCTGCTGAGGATGCTCCCCACTTCTATCTTCACACAGCTAGGTCCTTCTTGGCATTTAAGTCTCAGCTTAAATTTCACCTCTTTGGGGAAGACTTCTCTGAGCACCAACTTAAATGTGCTCTCCTCACCCCCAGTTACCCTCTGTCACATCACCCAGTTTTATCACTACAGCACCTATCACTACCCAGTAATTTTTTGTTTAGTTGTTTATTGTCTGCCTGTAGGTGAGTGGAATTTGAGCTTCAGGACATCAGGAACCTTTTGTACCTTATTCATGCTCTGAACAGACTTGGCACATTGTAGATACAACATAAATGTTGAAATAATGAAGTCAGTAATTAATTTTAAAAATGAAGCATAACTGAAGTTGCAGCTATCATTTCTTCAAACATTTTCTTCCCTCAGTTTACTAATTTTACTATCCTGAAATTTCTTTATACAGACACTGGCCTTTATCCCTCTATCCTCCATACCTCTTAAATGTTTCTCCTATTCTTTGCATCTCTTTATCCTTTCTTGATACCTTAATTCCTTGACCTCATCTTGCAACTCACATCCTCATTTTTCAGATATCTCCAGTCTGCTTTCCAGGCCACCACTGCATCTTTTAGTTCAAAAATAATATTGTATATTCTTAATGTTTCCAATATTTTCATAACTGTTTGTTCTTGCTCCTGGTTCCTAATACCTTTCCTTATCTCTCTGAGAATATTTACTATGCTCACTTTAATTTCTTGTCCTCCTTCTTCTGCTTGAGTTTCTTCAGCTGGCTATCTTTCTTTCATAATGCTTGGATCCTTCCTGTTTCATCATCTTTGCCTATGAATTCATACATATATCTTTAAGATTTTCATCTATCTGGGCTTGTACAGAATACCTGGGGAGGGGGTGAGAACTAATGCTACTCCTGGAGAGTTTGGTAGGGGAGCGGAGATAGCTGGAGATGCACCACGCTGACAAACCTCTGATGTTGCAATCTGCATTCAACTGCCCACACCTCAACCAGGAGGCCCTTCTAGATCACCTCCCAGTACTCCAAGCCCTCTGTTCCAGCATATAATTATTTAGTCCTCAGGGCCCGGGGAGGTGAAAGTGGGGTGAGGTAAAGTCCCAAGCTTGGGCAGCCCACTTGCCTATGTTAGTATCATCTCCCCACATCCCAGCAGGGCTCCAGAACTGCCTTCACATTACCTGGTAACCTCAGGGGTGGGCACTTTGCTGGTTCTTAGGTTTTCTTTCTCTACAGTAGTCACGGGAGAGACAGAGGTCTGCAAAGAATAATGGGATAAGAGTGGGGAAAAATGGGTCCCAACCAGACAGCTTGCCACTATCAGCCTGTTACTGTTTATGACCTGCCTTTCTCCTCCTCCATTTGCCCTTTTCCTCCTGTCTTGTCCATCATGTAAAATAGTCCTATTTTCCCTAAAATTACATCTTTAACAGAAGTCTTCTTATTTTTATGTTAGAATTTGCTGCAAAATTTCTATTCACTTCATTCCCACTCTTCACAATTTTGTAACTTGTGATCACACTCAACCTTCGGGCTTCTTTTCATTCTGAAGAGTTTGAAGTCATTTACTCTATTATATCAAACACTTGATTACTTTATTTGTCCCTTTCTA
Organism: Rhinolophus sinicus; assembly: GCF_057876585.1. Classification (NCBI taxonomy): domain Eukaryota; kingdom Metazoa; phylum Chordata; class Mammalia; order Chiroptera; family Rhinolophidae; genus Rhinolophus; species Rhinolophus sinicus. Next base: position 38,235,290 of record NC_142513.1, read on the forward strand.
AATCTTTTGTGCCTCCTTTTTCTTTCTCCAGAATTATAGCAACCCTATCAGAACTGTGGAGAGAATGTACCATGCTTCTGAAAAATGGGAAGACAATATGGACAGATCCTCAAGACACATTGTGGAATGAGTGAATAAAAACAAGCTGCAGTCCTATATACATGGTGGAGGCCATTAGTATTTTTTAAATGTTCTATATTATAAGGGTTTGGAAGTCTTCATGCTAAACTCATAGCTACCCTGGTCTTGGCATGTGGATTCTGGGGAAGAAAGAGTGGGACTGTTCATTTATCCCCACCTTGAGTTTCCTTTTTAGAACATTTCCCCAAACCTTTCCCCAAACCTCATTTAATGGATGGGCATCAGGGTAGTCCATGAGCTCCCTGAAATTGTAGGCTAAGCTTTGTGAGTAGTAGCAAATGTCTACTTTTCTAGAGAGAAAGTTTCCAATTTTAACAAGAGTTACATGAAAAACATTTATCATAGTTGTTTGATTTTTAATGTTATAAAATAGTGGTATATGACTTTTACCCGACCATAAGGACTAATAGAGAAATCAATAGTGCTACTATGTGGTACTGCATCGTCCTCATGGATACTCTTAAATGTATTTAGCCCTTTCCTAAAATAGCTGCTTGGGCCCTAGGGGCTGCTAGAGCTTCCATTTGCTTTGTTTTGTATAAACCCTTTCTGTGGTGGTAAGGAAGCAACAAGAGGTACTGCAGCTCTCTTGTTCAGCATTACCCATGAGTGATGTGTCAGTGGCCTGATACTCAAGGTCACGGGCTGGGAGCAGATCGTTTATTCCACTTGGCTTCCAAGGAACATCTCTTCACCTTATCTCATCTATAGAATAATATCCACCTATGGAAGTCACCATTAGTTATCCCCCAATGTCCATTTCCCCCTCTTCCTTATTATTACAAGAACCTGAATTCCTTAACTGAGCACACTTGTCCTCAGAGAACAGACCATATAACCCAACCTCCCTTGCAGCCATATGACTAAGTTCTGGTCAATTATATAAAGTGGAAGCCCAGTCTGGTATTTTTGGGATGTTTCATAAAAAGGAAAGGGTGGACTTCCAGTTTCTAGTTCACATGTAAGGAGCTTGGAAGTCACCACTCAGTCCTAATGACAAGTAAAAAGCTGAACAGGCAACTCTTCTTAAATTCATGAGGGGAAGATAGAGGACAAACCATTGTTCCCAAACCTGGAGACAGACTGGCAAATATAGGGAGTTGTAGCTTACCAGAGGAGAGATTCATAAGTAGAAACCATTGTGGGAACCAGTGGTAGGTAGAAAACCCTAAACTGCAACTAACAAATTGCTGGAGGCTCAGTGTGGACAAGTCTGAGAGTTAAAAACTCTAGGGAGACTCATTCATAGGAAGACCCCCACACACACACACTTCTGTGAGTTTTACCTCTGGAAGCTCTACCAGCTTCCCACACCAAATACTGGAGAAAAATCCTCTGGCTTCTGGCAAGGGGGAGGGGCAATGGAACCATTTTGAGATATGCTAGAGCACTCTGTTCTTCTTCTTCTTTTTTTTTTCTTAATTTTTATTGAGGAATATTGGGGAGCAGTGTGTTTTTCCAGGACGCATCAGCTCCAAGTAAAATCGTTGTTTTCAATGTAGTTGTGGAGGGTGCAGCTCACTGGCCCATGTGGGAATCGAAACGGCGACCTTGGTGTTATAAGCCCTGCACTCTAACCAAATGAGCCAACCGGCCACCCCTGCTCTTCTTAATAAGGCCCACCCTTGGGAGAAACTAGTTACTAGAGTCTAACCTAAATGGAAAGGGAAATATACAACTCTAGCTCACTCTAGCCATCCTGTCCCAGCTACAGGGGAAAAAATAAAACTGAAAAACACGTGTGAAGTTCACAGTCCAGAGGCACAAGCTCACTAAAAGACTGAGACCTAATCATAGGACTATAGAAAGCTTCCCCTGCTCCCACACCTCACCACCACATTGCTAAAGGCCTATTTACTGCAGTTCTTTTTACCCAATACATCATGTCCAGCTGTCAAGAAAATATTACAAGGCATACTAGAAGGTAAAACAGGAACAGAAATAAAGAATGCTTTTGATGTGCTTATTAGTAGACTGGACACAGCTGAGGAAAAAAATCTTTAAGTTAAGGAATATATCAATAGAATCCTTAAAACCAAAAAGCAGAGAGAACAAAGACTGGAAAAAAAACAGAACAGAACATCCAAGGACTGTAGGACAACTACAAAAGTTATAACATATGTGTAATGGGAATACCAGAAGGAGAAGAAAGAAAGGAACAGAAGAAATATTTGAAATAGTAACTGAGAATTTCCCCAAATTATTGTCAGACACCAAACCACAGGAAAAAAAAACCAAAGAAAACAAACCAAACCCAACCAGTCAACCAACCAACCAAACAAACCAACCAAAAAACAAAAACAAAACTACACCTAGGCAAAAACAACAACAAAAGGCCTTACCTATAGAGGACCAAAGATAAGAATTACATCTGACTTTTCCTCAGAAACTGCAAGCAAGAGGGTGGAGTGAAATATTTAAAGTGTAAGAGAAAAAAACCCACCAACCTCAAATTCTGTACCCTGCAAAATTATCCTTCAAAAGTGAAGGAGAAATAAGGACTTTCTCTGGCAAAAATTAAGAGAATTTGTTGCCAGTACACTTACTTTGCTAGAAATGTTAGAGAGAAGGAAAATAATATACCCTCAGATCTCAGATCTACATAAAGAAAGGAAGAACATAGAAGAAATAAGTGAAGGTAAAATAAAAACTTTTTCCTTATTCTTAATTGATCTAATAGATAACTTTATTCAAATAATAATGGCAACAATATATTTGACTACATATGCTTATGCATACGAGTATATCTTATGTATGTAAAGCTGTGCTTATGTATGCTTATATATGCGTGTGAGTGAAATGAATTACAGCAGTGATACAAGGGACGGGAGGAAGGAATTAGTATTATTTTGCTATTATACTCACAGTACCCTTGAAGTAATACAGTGTTATTTTAAAGTGGACTTGGATTACTGGCACGGATATATTTCAAACTCTGGGAAACCACTAAAAAATGTAGGAAAATAAGTATAATTTCGTAAGAAAGGACAGAAAATGGATTCATATAAAATGCTCAATTAAAACCTCAAAAGGCAGGAAAAGACTGGATAACAAAAATAGGAACAAAGAACAAGGGCAACAAATAGAAGAGTAACTAATATTGTAAATATGAGTCCAACTACATAATTTTGAATGTCAATTTGTCTAAATGCACCAATTAAAAGACAGAGAGACTCAAAAAACATAACCCAACTATATGTTGTCTACATGAAACCCATATTAAATATAAAGACACATGTAGATTAAAGTAAATGATGGAGACAAAATACTATGCTAACACTAATCAAAAGAAAGCAGGAGTAGCTAGCTATATTAACTTCAGACAGAACAGACTTCAAAGTAAGGAAAGTTATCAGGTACAAAGAAGGGCATTGTATAATGATAAGGGGGTCAATTCTCCAAGACACAATTCTTAACGTGTATGTGCCTAATAACAGTGTCAAACTACGTGAGGCAAAAACTAATAGAACTGCAAGGAGAAACGGACAAATTCACTACCATGGTTGGAGACTTTAACACCAGTCTATCAGAAATGGACAAATCCTGCAGTTAGAAAGTCAAGAAAACCAGAAAGCAGCTACAGGACACCACACACCCAGCCTAAAACCACTACACAAGACACCAACAAAAGCAAAACACAATACAAAACACATGCATAAGGTATATTTCTTTCTCTGTAAGGCCATAGACCAAAATGATAGCAGCGGTTACCTCTGAGGAGGGAACTGAGACTATGGGAATGAAGAGTAGGGGGAGCTCAGGGAAATTTCCTTTATTGTATTGAGTCTTTTATAATGAGAATATATTCATGTCTTATTTATATGATTAAAAGGGTAGTGGATAGGGAACAAGTGAATTTCTGAGGAGGCACAGGAGAAAATAAAATTTTTTCTGTACTATATGCTGACAGGGTTATATCACCTTTTGCAAAAAAAACCCCTTTCCAGTCTAATAACACACATCTCTCTTCAAGCTCCTCATTAATGTGTAATTCATTCTTCCCTGCCACTCATATTAATGGTTTTAAATGAAAAGGCCTATACGTTCACAGATTGTTAAGTATGCAATGACATATTATTATGTTTTCTAAATGAGAAATGGAATATGCCTATCTCATATTTAAGGAGACACCTTATGTTAAAACTTTTTCTCTCTGTGGGATAAAGAGGAATGAAAAGATCCAGCAAACTTATGTGTAAATGCAGAGGTTAAAGTTCAATGGGACCTTAAGAAAAATGGAGGCTAGTCTACGGTTATAGTAAACTGATATAGAAGTTTGCCTGATGAATATCTTTGGATATTGGTTTACTTGCTGAACAAACATGTATTAAACACCTACTATGTGTTAGGGGCTATTGTAGTCCATATATAAGATGCATTCTAAATACCCCTTGTCCTCAAAGAACTGTCTAATCTGGTGGTGGTGGTAACATATAAATAATTACAGAGCTATACTAACAGTAGGGAAAAACTGTTAAGATCTTGCTACTCAGAGTTGAACACCAGCAGCATTCCAATCACCTGGGGACATCGGAGATCCCCCCCCCCCCCAGCCCTAACCCCTTGAATTTGCATTTTAACAAGATCTTCAGGTGATCTGGATGCTTATCAAGATTTGAGAAGTGATGAACTGTGGGATTACAGAAGGCACACTATTGGTCCTTTGGGAAGTGGTCAGAGGTCTTTAGACTTGAGGGTTCTAGGAACATTCCGGGTTGAGAAAGGAGCAGACTCATGATTATGGCAGTTATAAAGAGTAAGAGTTCTGGAAGAAAATTAGGCACTTTGGAAGACGTGGGAGATAGCGCAAAAACGGTAGGCTGAAACCAGAGGCAAAAAGGCGAGACTTCCTGAGAATTCTGGAAGCCATAGAAAATTTTAAGCAGCAATGTGACAGGATCAGATTATTATGTTTGGACATAACTCTGGTGGCAGGGTGAAGAATAATATGCAGAAGAGAGTCTGGAGCAGGCAAACTGTGTCCTTAAACGAGTAGGATTCAATTTTGGACTAGAAAGGAAGTCTTGAGGATCTAGAGGTGGAAGCAGGCATTGAGTCCTATGCCTACAGAGAAACAAAGGGTTCCAGCTGCAGGTGGATACAGGAGGGTTCTTTCTTCTGGAAGTTAGTACCCAATCAGCAACATTAACACCACCTGGGAATTATTAGAAATGCAAATTCCCTAGTCTTACCCCAGATAACATATTGTGTCTAAAGCTTTGGGGGGTGGGTACACAAATCCAACTTTGAACAAGTTCTCTTTAAGAACTGCTCTAGTTTGCCAAAAATCTTGCAGTACAGCATGTTGTAAAGGCTTGCAACTGCCACAACTTGCTTCCTTTCTTAAAAAGAAACAACAAAATGAGAAGAGTAATGAGAAATGAGTTTCTAGGTTGAGTTGAGTGGTCATAACAAAAGCCACATACAACCTAGATTTTAGGTAGTGCCCAGAAAAATGCAAAAAACACACTGATCAACCCGTCCAAAAGCCTCACATTTGGGGAATTTAAATAATTTTAGTAGCGGCCATGATGTTCCCAGTAGCTTAAATTAAGTAAAACTTAAAGTCAAGTAATTATCCCAGTTGTAAATTTTTTCCGTTCCCTTTATTCCTCACAAAAGCAACCCTCAAGAAAGACATTGGGATTCCTTCTGGCCCTCTGGAAACCTTGTTTCTGATGCAACCGACCATTAAAAAAAAAAAAAAATCCCAAATTTAAAAACCAAGGAACGGAGCAGCGGGTTTGGCGCCATCATCCTAAAACAAGTCAGGCCATTTCCCATCCACACCCCTCCGGACCGCCGGGCCTCCTTCCCCGGGCCATTCCCACAGATAAATAAATCACTCCTTGTTTTTTTCCAGACCTGAAATTAGCGGTGACTCACAGAGCACTCTGAAAGGCCGCAGTCGCCTCGGGAAGAAAAAATGTGCAGATTTTCCCCCTTAGGCGAGGGCCTGACGTGCCGGGCTGAGCCAATCAGGGGAGGATGGCGGGAATCGCACCAAAGTAGGTAAAATATGCGGGATGTAACCCCTCGGCTGCAGTCCGCGCCTCCACTCCCGCGGCTCCCTCCTCGCGTCGCCCCTCCGCGGCCCCGCCCACAATCTTTCCCTCCCCCCCCTCCCCTTCCCAGGCCCTGCCCCCAGCGGCAACGCACACCTGGCCAGGTGGCTACTTCCATATAAGGGCAACGACTTCGAAGTGGGCGGGGCGCCATGCGGCCCCGCCCGTGGGGGAGTTGAGCATGGCCACCTGCCCCGCATCATCCTTTGCTCGCTCCTCAGTGGCCGATGCTAGTCCAATCTCCGCCTCCTCCTCCCTCTCAGATGAGGAGGACCCACTCCCTCCCTCATTAGACCCGAGCTGGCAGGTGAGGGGAACCCGGTCCCCCAGTCTCCAGAAGGTGGGGAACACAACCCCCCCCACACTCCCGCCCGGAGTCCAGAGATCCTGCTGGGCGGGGCGTAACCAGGCCAGCGGTTGCGTAGCAACGGCGGGCAGCGCGTGACGTGCGCAGCCGTGTTAGGCCCTGAGGCGTGCGCCCGTTCGCCCGTTCCTTCGTAGGCTCGCGCTCCGTGTCGCCTCCTCGTTTGGTCGCTGTATCCAGCTTCTGTGAGGAGGACGCTCAGCAGACTCAGTGCCTGCCGGCTCCCTCCCCCGCGTCCCTGCTGTTGCCGCGGCGAAGATGGTGAGTGGGAGGGAGTACGAGGAGTGAGCTGACGCGGCGGAGCTCTGGGGCGCCGCAGGGGTCGGGCTGAGGGGCGAGTGCCGCCTCCCGGCCCGGGAGAGCCCCGGGCCCCGCTGCTGTCTCCCGGCGGGGTAGGGTCTAGGGCGTCTGCGGCTGGCAGATCCGCTGGGCCCCCGCGTCCCTGGGCGGCTCCCCGGCGTTGGTCCAAGCTGCTGCGAGGCCGCCGCCCCGGAGCGTCGCCTTCGCGGTTTCTCCCGCTTAGGCCTTGGTACCAGCAGCCGAGGTCGAGCCCCCTACCCCCTCGGTGAAATCGGTAGGGGTGGGGTCCGCCAACCCGGGGTGGGGGGCGTCGGAATCCAGAGCGGGCCTTGTTCGGGCACGTTTCCCCAAAGCCGGACACAGGCGGCCAGTAACTCGTGCCAGTTTCGGCCCATGAGGTCTGTTCATCTCGATAAGGAAAATAAGTCCTTATTGAACAACCCTAGAGGGCAGAATGATCACTACTAGCATGACCCTGGCATGATTAAGAACGGGTGGCCTTGCAGCCGCTTTGTTTGTCATATCTGGCAATCACCTTCCAGTAGCGCACTCTTCGTGCTTGTCAAGCTTGGCAGTGCCTTTTTTAACTCTCGCCTGTCCGATCCCTCCATCTGTGGTTAGAAATTTTCTTTTACCTGTAAACAGTTTGGCTCTGCCAGAACTTAGCATGCAAGGTGTGGGCATGATGCTGGGATGCTAAAAAAAACAAATGAATTATCCGAGTCTTTAAAAAGTACACAGATGCTCACTATACTAGGTGAGGGACACTGCTTAATTTACATATTTTTCCGTCTATACTCTAATTCCAGTTTGCTGTAAAACAGTATTGTTATCCGGGGACGATCAAGTAGAACATTTTGTCATTTTCTTTAGTCTGCACACGCTGGCTGTTACCATTTTTGGTCAATGATTTGCAGGCAAAGGCTTAACAGACTTTGCTAGAAATATTACACTGTTATTGCATCTGTCTGCCTAGAAGCAGTTGGTACCAGCTTATCTGCATACAAAATGTTTTCACTGAATAACAATTTTGATTTTCTCAATGTATTACAACTTTAATGACTATGTAGACTGGCTCATTAATGGAAGAAAAAGAGGTTAATCAGTAGTTTCTTGATGAGTGAGAACCTGTAATAAGAATTTGATATGGTTCAGTTTTTGGTTCTTTGGTTTAATGCTGTAAGCTACAAAGAGGGTCAACATTTTAATACTTTTCAAACTCTTTAAGATTATAAGTGTGTGTAATACTTTATACTAAAAGACTTTAAAGGTTTTGAGTTCTCATAAATTTAAGACCATCCACTCTGACAAAAGTGCTTTGGAGCTTGCTTTAGGGTGTACTGATTTGACGTTCTATTTCTTTTGAGTTGCTAGACTGCAGACTTTATTCTCTGTTTGAAAATAGGTCCAAGCACTTTAACTTTAAATGCTTAGTTAAGCTGTAGTTAAAGCTTAACTTTCATATTTCTATATAGTCAAATAAAATGAAGAATCTGTTTTATTTACAGGTTCTTGGAGGAGGAAGAGAAATAAAAATTAATCAAGATGGGCAGTTCCAAATACATTTCAAACTTGTTGGTCTTAGGGAGGTCAAGAACACCTTATAAACTAGTCTTGTTTGGATGCTTTCAAAGAAAGTTCAGAATCTTGTTTGGATGCTTGCAAAAAAAGTTCAGCAAATAAGTTCAGAATATAGACTAACCATTTTTCTTTTTTTTTAAAGATTTTTATTGGGGAAGGGGAACAGGACTTTATTAGGGAACAGTGTACTTCCGGAACTTTTTTCCAAGGCAAGTTGTCCTTTCAGTCAAGTTGTTGTCCTTTCAGTCTTAGTTGTGGAGGGCGCAGCTCAGTTCCAGGTCCAGTTGCTGTTGCTAGTTGCAGGGGGCACAGCCCACCATCCCTTGCGGGACTCAAGGAATTGAACCGGCATCCTTGTGGTTGAGAGTCCACTGGCCCATGTGGGAATCAAACCGGCAGCCTTCGGAGTTAGGAGCATGGAGCTCTAACAGCCTGAGCCACCGGGCCGGCCCTAGACTAACTATTTTTAAGGTTACTCTCGTATTTAACGTGATGAGCATAGAGCGTTTCCTTTCAGTCCAACTATTAGAGAATATTATGAAGATGGAAAGTTCCTTTATTATCCAAGATTTTACCATTTTACCCCTGTTTTTGAAACTGTTTAGATTGTGGGTTAAATGCTTGGTTCAATTTTTTAGGTTAAATATTAACTGCTGATGGGTTTGTGCTACATTAACAAAATCACTTCCTGGTACTCACCAAGTCTTCTAGAAGCACTTTGGAATAAAGCAATTTGAAACCAACTCAAAAAAACCACCTTGAACACTTTAAGATGAGAGTTCATGTTTTCAAAGTCTCACTTTACAATGCCAATAAAAGATTGGAAAAAAAAAAAAAGCCTACCCTCCACAAAAACCACATCTACATGTACTCCAAAGAAAACTTTGGTGTATGTGTGCTTGGTATGCCAGCTTCCTCATACAGAGGTTGCTTACCAGTGCATGACCAAGTTCCTAGGGTTATCTGCTCAATGGTTCTTCTGTTGGGTATGGATTAAGACTTAATTTAAATTTACCTAGCTCCTCTTGTAAATGATAGTACGAATAAGTGCATTTGCAGTAAAGGTCTACATGTTAATCCAACCTTTAACCTTACCCTAATCAGAACTCTGCTTTAACAAACTGAACTAATTGGCTCAGGCTGAATTACAAATGTGTTCTAACACTTGATGATTGGCAAAAACACTCTTCTAGTTATAACAACCTAATAGAATAGATTGGGCCTGTGTTTTATGTGTCTGTTTAGCATATCAGAAGACAGACTGTAAAGGATTGACTTGCGACCTTTTCTGACACCACACCAAGTTTTAAAATAATCTAAAAATTAACTTAGAAACATTTTAAGCAGAAAAGTACACAGAATAACAGGTCCTTTTGTACAAAAAAAGGTTAACATTTTGCCATATTTCAGGTTTTTATGTTACCATTACCATCTTCTTCCTTATCCCATTCCGTTCCCTCCCCGTAGATAACCACGTACTCCTGTGTCAAAGACATAATATACCAGCCAGTTAAGGAAATGATTTTTTTCAAGGCTATTGCATTTGGAGGACATCAATTAATGAGGAACGTCTCAAAAAAAAAGGACGGGGACCTGGGGCAGGTAAACCAGGGAGTCATAAGGAAGCACGGGGATGGGTCTTACCTTGCAATGAGCATGGCAGAATCCTTTTGTTGCCTGTTCTCCAGAACACAAAATTATGGGGGTGCATTTCTTAACCATCACTGCTTTCCAGGAGCACAGGGCTCGGGTAAAGCTCAACATAGTCACCTGAAATTCATATATTTCTTTCTTACAATATTTCCATACTTTTAGCTATACATGTATGCATCTGCAGTTATAGATACTGTATTGCTTTTATGCTATTGATGTGTTTTTAAATTTTATATAAGTGCTATGCTTTCTGTATCCTTTTGCAACTTAAAAATATTAAACTTGGTAAGTTTTTTGATGGGAGGTGATTTTCAGTTTTAGTGTGACTCTGGTTCTTTAACTGCCAAATACTTTCTGTTTTATGACTGTAAGTTTATCCATTCTGCTGTTGATGGACATTTGCCCAACTTTTTGCCCTTTTATCTTTTTGTCTACTTAAACTGTTTTGCAATAGATGGTTTCCATTTTTATATGTTACTATATATTACTTCTTTAGCCCCAGTAAGTGTCTTCTTGGTATATGTCTAGAATCCGAAGCCCTGGTTTGGAGGTCATGCATATGTGTTTTTTATTCTAGTGATGGTTCTAGTTTGCATCCATCCCATCATCTACATTTAGGAGCCCGTTTCTCCATTACTTTTCACCACTTGGTATTATGAAACTTAAAACCTCTGCCAATCTGATGGGTGTGAGATGGTTTCTCGTTCTTTTAATTTGCGTTTCTCTGATTAGTGGTAGTTGAGTATCTTTTCATGTGTTTATTGCAGCTTGTGTTTTTACATGCATGTACATCTGGTGAACCTGACATTGTCTAAATACTCATCATGTCTTCATCTAAGCTTATTTGTGAAACCATCAAGTAAATCAACCCTTAAGAGAAAATCAGTACGAACGTGATTGTCAATGCCAGAACCACGTACTGAGGACTAATACCCTCTCCTCTGGCACCTAGTTTCTTTGCAGGCCTCTCAACTTCCTAAGTAACAAAAGTTCGATACTCTTCTCTTAATTCTAGACACCTGCCATTGTCAGGCCCTGGTACTGATAGATTGCAGTGTGATCCAGGATAGAGTTCCATTTTTGCCAAGGGCCATGGAGATTAATAGCCTCTGCTTTATACTTACCCCTTTCTTTCTTTACCTTGGCAGTTCATCTAGCCAAAATGTTAAAAACAAACACAGGAGATAATATGGTAACTCTACTTTTTGCTCAGATTTGTTGTGAAAACAAAACAAAATAACCCTGACTGTTTTTCACAAATAGGTTTAAATCAAAATGGTGTTTAACTTAGTATACAAGGAAGGCTCACATTTGTTTTTATGATAAGTAACCATATTGTCTTTCAGTAATAATTAAGATACTTTGAGATGAATACCAAGGGAGGACGGAGGAGGGGGAAAAATAAATAAATAAAATTTACAGTTGAAAAAGTAGATTCACATACCTGAGTTGCTCCTAGCATACGTACAAATTTCCCAGTAATGGAATTGGTAATCAGTTTTCAATTTTAAGTTAATTAAAATAAAATGCAGTTTAAAAAAGTTCTTCAGTCACACTAGCCATATTTATTTAACAGACTCACTGAATCACATGTGGTTGGTAGCCACCTTAATGGACCAGCCTCAGACTTTGTGGTGGGCCTATTTGTAAGGGGGAGTTAGGATGGATAACCAACCAAGTGTTAATTCTCTGCATTTCTGCACATGTCTAAGAAACAGTGCTAAGATAGCATATGAATTCTTTTTATGGCACTTAATATGTTTTGTGGAACTAGACTATTAAGCTTCTTTAAATAGGGTTTGTATATTTCAATAACAAGATGCTTCTCTCATGGGAGGCCAACAACAGATGTTACTGAATGAACATGAATAGGTGAATGAAAGGGAATTCTTAATTACGACAGGGACAGGTTTCCATGGAGATGGATTACTTTAATTTTTATACTTTTCTATTCCTACATACATTTTTTAAACAATGGAAATTGAGATTAACTGCTAAACTAATTGAATAGTACCTCCCCATTATATACTGCATTACATTTTAATTTTACAGTGAAAATTCTTTGAGATAAGTACCTTTAAAATAATTCTGGCATACAGAAACCCCTCAGTAAAAATGAGTTCCCTTTCTTCCCTTAAAGATTAAACTGAATGGTATTTTATGCTCATTGAGGCATCCTGAACCATAGAAAAGCACTGGAAAGAAGTAATGCTATCTTAGATACGTTATAAGTATTTACTATGTGTCAAGCATTGTGTTACCTTATCTTATTCAGTCCTTAGAGCAACCCAATGAGATAGGTAGGCATTGATATCATTCCCACTAAACTATGGGCTCAGAGTTGGGCCGCCTAGGTTTTTTGAATCTTGGCACTGCCACTTACTAACTGTATGACCTTAGGTAAGTCATTGATTGTTTTCCTTAATTTCATCATTACTCCAAATGGGGAATGATAATAGTACCTACCATCCCAACAGTTTGGGTGATGCATATAACTATTTTAAAGCAATGCCTGATACATTCAGTGTTGGCTAACATAATAACATTAAACAACCTTGGATCCTAATTAGATTGTCATTTTTTTTATATTCTGATTACACCAGAGTATGCTTCAGTAATGGTAGATAAAATGAAAAGGGTGGGAGGAGTACATTAGAATGTGTTTCCAATTAGTTTATTTCTTCAATGTGATTTTACTTGGAATCATTATATCTGATCAACTTTTTAATTTGATTTTTCAAGTGACTTGATTCCTTCTTAAAAATATCTCTTAGTTATTAAAGAGTTAAATAACTAGTTATATTTTTCCTGAATTAATGGAGAATCAAATACAGTTTTTCACTGCCTTCAAGGTGTAAAATAGCAACCATTATTCAGTAAATTTTCAACAAGAAATGTGTTGAGACATTTTATATGCCAAGAAATGATCCAGGCACTAGGGATAAAGTACTGAACAACAAAGTCTTTTCCTTGTGGAAATTACATTTTAATGGTTTTGTTATGTGTCATTTTGCTTAAAATCGCAGAACCTATCATCAATGTTGAGGGAAAACTGTACTGTTGTAGGCTTTGGAGATTCAGTAGTATACAAGACAGAGTCTCTGTCCCTATGAAGTATACATTATAACGGGGGAGACAGGTAAGAAATAAGTAAACAACTGAATAAGATAATTGCAGATTGTAGTAAGTACTATATTGAAAATAAGGGAGAAAATGAATATCTGGAGACTAACAGTACAGAGTTTTCTCACATAGTTTGAGTTCATCTGTAGTAACAGTTTTATATTCTTTATTTCCCACATCCCAAAGTGATAAGGGTGCCAAGCTAATTCAGTGGGGGGAGGGGCTGAAGAATACTGTTTTCAACAAATGGTGTTGGGACAACTGGATATCCACTTGCAAAAGAATGAATTTGTATCCTTGTTTCACACTGTATAGAAAATTTAATTCACAATGTGTCATAGACCTGAATGTAAGAGCTAAAGCTATAAAACTTCTAGAAGAAAACGTAGAAATAAATCTTTGTGAACATGGGTTAGACAATGTTTTGGGGGCAATTTTCTTGGCCTTTCAAGGCAACGACACCGAAACTTCAAGTGACAAAAGAAAAATAGATCTCTTGGACTTTTCTTAGATTTAAAAACTTTTGCATCAAAGAATACCATCAAGAAAGTGAAAAGACAGCCCATCAAATGGGAGAAAATATTTGCAAATCATATGTCTGACAAGGAACTTGTATTCAGAATATACTCGTACAAAGGACTGTTACAACTCAATAATAAAAAGACAACCTAATCATATGGGCAAAGGCTTTGAATAGAAATATCTTAAAAGAAATATGAGTCATCAATAAGCACCTGAAAACAGTCTTAAAATTATCCATTACAGAAATGCAAATGAATCCACAATGAGATTCTACTTAACACTCACCAAAATGGCAGTAACAATACAGACAAGAGTAACAAAATGTTAGCAAGGCTGTGGATAAGTTGGAACCCTCATACATTGCTGGTGGGAATGTAAAATGGTGTGGCCACTTTGGAAAACAGTTTGGCAGTTCCTTAAGTTCAACTTGGGAGTTACCATATGACCCAGCAATTCACTCCTAATTATATATACACAAATGAAATGAAAACGTGTCCACATAAAAACGTACATGAATGTTCATAGTAGCGTTATTCATAATAGACCAAAAGTGGAAACAACCCAACTGTCCATCAACTGGTGATTAGATAACATGTTGTGTTGTGTATCTATACAATAGACTATTCTTTTGCAATACGATGAAATGAAGTACTGTTTCATGCTACAACATGAATGAACTCTGAAAACATGCTAAGTGAAAAGCCAGTCAAAAAAAAGACTACATATTGTATGATTCATTTATGTAAAATATCCAGGATAAGTGGATCCATAGAGACAGGGAGTAAATTAGTGGTTGACCAGGTCTTGGGTGGGTGAGAGTGCTCATGAGTACAGGGCTGCTTTTTGGGGGGTCCAAAATGTTCTAAAATTAGAGTGTGGTGATGGATGTACAACTTTGTAAATATACTAAAATCCACTGACTTTGCACTTTTAAATGAGTGAATTTTATGATATTACGCATATTTGTAAAAACTACTTAAATTGTTTAATGGTATCATGCATGTGCAGTGATGATATTAAATTATTCCCTTGTTAAATTTAAATCCAGTATTATAAGTAGTAATGCTCTGTCATCTTTGTGCATAAATCTTTGCCTGTATTTGTATTATTCTTCAAAATAGAATCCTAGATACGCAATCACTGAATCAAAAGTGTGTAAAGTGTATGTCTAATTTTTAAAAATGCTTATCACAGAAAACTTGGAAAATACAGAAATCTAGAGAGAGAGACAAAAAGTTACTTATATTCCCACTGTTAGAGATAAAATTCCTTTTCTCTATATTATTTTACTCAGTTGAGATTACACTGTACGTAAAACTTTATATCCAGCTTCTTTTATCACTTAAAGCAAATCGTAAATATTTCCCCCATGTTATTAAAAACTTTCCATAAACATGATTTTAACAATGCATCAGAAACTATCCTGTGGATACTATAAATTTCTTTGCAATTATCTTATTTTTATTTATTTGGGCTGTCTAGCTTCGGTCTTATGAAGATTATTTTCCCAGAATAAATTCTTTGAAGTGGGATTACTGAGTTAAATGGTCAAATGGCTTGGATTATTTTAAGGCTCTTGGTATAAATGGTTAAATTGCTTTCTTAAAGGTATAAATGAGTAATATGGTTGCTTGTGGTGGAAGATGAATCTGGAAAAGTAGGTTGGCTTGGATAAAAAAGGGCCTTTCCTGCTCTGTTAACGAATATGGACTTTATCTTGTAGGTGCTTGGGAATTGGTGAAGATTTTTAATCTTGGGAGTGTTATGAAATTTTAAGAGTAGATGGGAAGAAATAGATTTGAAATCTACTTTTAAGGAGGGATTGGGTAGGGCTTAGAAACTGAATTTGATCATGGAACAGAAGTAGGTTAATTAACCAACAACATGAAATATGTTTTCTATTTTAGATTCATTGACATGCTAGCTAATCATCCAGAGAGAAGTCAGATTGTTAAACCAAGGAGAAATCTTTTACCTTTAGTTTATTATATATTCAAAATGGTCTTTCTCAAAGAGGGATAGAATTATTTTTTATATTGTTGTTCTTGAAATAAAGACTAGAAGTAGTGTATAATTTTTCCATCCAGGATAATTTACATAAAGTGAAATTCACCATTTTTATAAAATTTAATTTATTGGGTAATATTGGTTAATAAAATTATATGTTTCAGGTATACAGTTCTATCGCGTTTCCCCGAAAATAAGACCGAGCTGGACCATCAGCTCTAATGCATTTTTTGGAGCAAAAATTAATATAAGACCTGGTCTTATATAAGCCTGGGATGTCATATTATGTTATGTTATGTTATGTTACGTTACGTTATACCGGGTATTATGTTATGTTATGTTATATTATATTGTATTATATATTATATTATAAAGACCCAGTCTTATTTTAATATAATTTTATATTAATTTTTGCTCCAAAAGACGCATTAGAGCTGGTGGTCTGGCTAGGTCTTATTTTCGGGGAAACGGGTAGAATACATCATCTGTATATTGCATTGTGTGCTCACCATTTAGAGTCTAGCCTCCTTCTGTCACCATAAATTTGACCCCCTTATCCTCTTCATATCCCCCCCACCTTCCCCTCTGGTAACTACTATACTGTTGTCTGTATCCCTGAGCTAATTCATTTGGTCATTTGTTGCTTTCTGTTTCATAACCCCCATATGAATGAAATCATAAAGGTCTTGTCCTTTTCCATCTGACTTAATTCACTTAACATGATGATACTCTCAAGATCCACCCATGTTTCAAATGGCTGAGTAGTATTATATTGTACACTGTATGTACCACATCTTCTTTATCCATTCATCCATCAAAGACATGTATGTTGTTCCCATGTCTTAGCTATTGAAAAAGTCACTATTTTTAGTGTAAGTTCTGCAAGTTTTGGCAAATGTATACAGTTGTGTAACTATCACCACAATCAAAATGTAGAATAGTTCCTTCACTGTAAAAAATTTCCCCATGTTAATTCTTCCTCCTACTCCCAACAATCACTGATTTGGTTTTTGTCCCTATATAGTTTTACCTTTGCAAGAATGTCATATATATGGAATTGTCCAACCATACACTTTTAGTCTGGCTTTTCACTTAGCATAAGGCATTTGTGCATCAGCAGCTTGTTCCTTTTCAGGGCGAGTACTATTCCATTCCCCAGTCAAAGAATATATTCTTTTGTAAGTTTCCTGTCTTACTGGAGCATGAGACAGAATATTGTAGAGATCCTTTTTCCTTTTTCTAATATTGATAAATGCTTGAAACAGTCATTCTTTCTACGGTAAAATTACTGATAGCTATATCTTATTAAATTGTGCCCTTTTAATTTTTTCAACTGCAGAATCAAATGGTTATTTAACAAGGGTGAATGTAGATTGCAGAAAATTTGAAATGTGGCAAGATGTTTTATGAGATATTGATTTCTTAAAAGTCATGTTCTTTGCATATTGATTACTGTATACATTAACTTCTCTTACCTAGCATCCATCCTAAAATTAAGTGATGTTTACATATCAGATACTTTTTTTAAAAAAGTATATATTTGTGACTTAAGATAGATTATGACGTAGAGAACTTACCTTGGCTAAACATTTATTATGCACCTTCACAATTCTGGGATTCTGGGTAGATGAGGGATTGTGTGTAAATGTTGGGCAGAACAGATTGATAAAGATACTATTAAGGTGGCATCCCATTGTGGTTGTGATTTGCATTTCCTGGATGATTAGTGATGTTGAGCACTTTTTCATGTACCTGTTGGCCATCTGTATGTCTTTGGGAAAATATCTGTACAGATCCTATACCCATTTTTAAATTCGATTTTTTTTTTTCTATTAAGTTGTGTGAGTTCTCTCTATATTTTGAATCTTAACCCCTTACCAGACACATGATTTGCACATGTTTTCTCCTATTTGAAAGGTTGCCTTTTCATTTTGTTGATGGTTTCGTTTGCTGTGCAGAAGTGTTTCAGTTTGGTGTCATCCCACTTGTTCATTTTTTGCCTTTGTTGCTTTTGGTATCAAACCCAAGAAAACATCACCAAAGACCTATGTCAAGGAGTTCATATCCTGTGTTTTCTTCGAGGAATTTTATGGTTTCATGTCTTACATTCAAGTCTTTAATCCATTTTGAGTTAATTTCTGTTTATGGTGTAAGATAGTAGTCCAGTGTCATTTTTTTGTATGCAGCTGTCCAGTTTTCCCAGCACCATTTATTGAAGAGACTGTCCGTTTCTCATTGTATATTCTTGGCTTATTTAATTGACTATATATGTATTAGGCTGGCTATTATCAAAGAGACAAGAACTACAGTTTGGTGAGGATGTGGAGAAAAGGGAACTCTTATGCACTGTTGATGGAAATATAAATTGGCACAGCTACTTACGGAAAACAGTATGGAGGTTCCTCAAAAAATTAAAAATAGAACTACCATATGATCCAGTAACTCCACCTCTGGTTATTTAGCAAAAGGAAACTAAAACACTTAACAAATACTGTATTACCTCACTTATATGTGGAATCTAAAAACAAAACAAAACACGAAAACACCCCTGAACATAGGGCGAGTAGTAGTCCATTCCCTAGTCAAAGGGAATGGAATAGATTGGTGTTTGCCAGAGGCAGGGGGTGGAGGGTGAGCAAAATGGATAAAGGTGGTCAAAAGGTACAAACTTCAGTTATAAAATAAGTCATGGTGACCCAGCAATCCCTCTCCTGGGTATCTACCCAAAGAATCTGAAAACATTTATCCATAAAGACGTATGTGCTCCAACGTTCATTGCAGCTTTATTTACAGTGGCCAAGACATGGAAACAATCAAACTGTCCTTCATTTAATAGATGAATGGATAAAGAAATTGTGGTATATATACACAATGGAATACTATTCTGCCATAAGAAAAGATGAAATAGTTCCATTTGCGACAACATGGATGGATCTTGAGATTATAATCCTAAGCGAAATAAGTCAGAAAACGTAGAGAACCATACGATTTCACTGATACGTACTTTATAAAACTGAAAACAACAAAAGAACAAGACAAAGAAACAAAAACTCATAGACAATAGTTTAGTGGTTACCAGAGGGTAATGGGGGAGGAGGGTGGCAGATGAGGGTAAAGGGGATCAAATATTTGGTGATGGAAGGAGAACTGACTCTGCGTGGTGAACACATAAGTGATTTATAGATGATGTAATACAGAATTGTACACCTAAAATCTATGTAACTTTACTAAAAATTGTCACCCCAATAAACTTTAATTAAAGAAGAATAAGTCATGGGGATATAATGTACAGCATAGTAACTATAGTTAATAGTACTCTATTGTATATTTGAAAGTTGCTAAGAGTAAAACTTTACAGAGTAAATCTGCAAAGTTCTCATCACAAGAAAAACAGTTGTAACTATATGGGGTGATATATGTTAACTAGACTTATTGTGGTGATCATTTCACAATATATGCAAATAATGAATCATCATGTTATATACCTGAAATAAATATAATGTTATGTTGTCAATTATAGCTAAAGGAAAAGTTTCAGTTTTATCATTAAGAAGATGTTCATGTTTCTGTGATGTGCTTGATACTCAGTGAGTTGTCACTTAAAAATCACTGTGTGAAAAATTTCCATCTTTACAAGTATTTTTTTTCTATCAGTTATGAGGAGTCTAAAAAACAAAGTAGAAACATTATAAATCTATACAAACAGTATTTCTTTAGGAAAAAGACAATAACAGCAGATCTCATTAGGACTAAAATATTCCGAGGGAGATCAGTAGAAATTTCTTTGAAGTTTTTTGCTTTTTTTTTTTTTTGTTTGTTTGTTTTTTCTGAAAACCCTAAAGTTTTAAGGTGAAAGATTTTCCTTGGTATAAACTGAAGAATTGTACCATGGGAAAAAATATCTTGAAGGCAGTAGTACATTTCATAAAAATTTTAAGGGATCATCACTTTTCAAAACCCAGTAAGGTAGATAATTCTTAGGTGGAATGGGGTTGAAAAAAAATTCTAAGCGTTAGTCCTTGCACTTTAAGGAGCACAGTCAAATGAGAGAATCAGACAACCAATAGACAGTTAGTCAGAGTGATAAATAATACTGTGATAGAAGTAATTGTATTCTGTTTTAGTACATGGAAGGATTAGAGGGGCCAAGTAAGAGCAGCGTTTTCAGAGGAGGTGATGAGTGAGCCCTGAAGGACTTAACCAGGTGAAGAAGAGGAAAGTAAAGCATCGCAAGAGAACATGGTGTATTCAGGGAATCACAAAGAATTGTGCATGACTGGAATTAAGGGGTATGTGTCAGGGAGAACTGGGAAGGGAGGCTGGAGAGAGACGGCATAAAGGGCTTGACATGGCTGGATTTTATCCTGAAGGAAATTGGAAACTCTTGAAAGAAAATAATAAAGGCATAGGACTGTTTGCCAATGTGCTTATTAGCCCTAGGTTGCTTTTCGTTTTCTCCTCCCATTTGTGTCTAGTGTTTTTGAGGGGAGGAGAAGTGGAAGTATTATTTTCTCTATTTAGCTTATAAAACTCTTACTGTTCCTACTGTTCCTATCCTCCCTTTCTGACTTCCTTCCTCTTAGTTGGGGTGGGAAACCTGTTAACCAATCTGGTTAGGATTGTCTATAAAATAAGATTGCATGCAATCTGAATGAGATCGATTATTTTTAGCAGTTGGCTTTGTTATAGCTAATCCACCGTGGCCTTTGAGATGTTTTTTCCCTCTTTTAGTGGGTGTATTTCCTAGAGTTTAGGTTATTGCATGAATTTTTTCCCACTAAGGTATAACCATAAAATTGTTATAGTGGAACTCTTTAAAATTAATTCACAGCGAGTAGAATTGGTATTTAGTCTCCATAGGCTATCTCAAGGACGTTGTACTTTGCTATGAGGTGAATGAAGGACTTCCACAATTGGAAATTGGTTGTAAATTTAACACTGTTTGGTCTCTCTTGTTTTGGGGAATGGACCAGTGTATTAAGGCAGAGTTAACTTGGGACATTTTCTGGATCACTGATAGCCTGTGTAATGACTTTGTGCAAATTACATAATGATGCTCCCTCTGGGTGATAATGCCCTTAGGAGACAAGCAGACAGGCACTTACTCAAACAGTTGAAGCCCTGCAGGCATATCCTATCCTTTGGCTAACAACCTGAAGTTAGCTCTGGCTTGGCCCCTTTCTAGGCACCCTAAAGCAAGCAAGGCACAATCTATAAAATTGTACCCTGGAGCTTTGGACATTTTGAATTTATCAAAGATTGAGGATATGCTGTGTGTTGCCTTGACTGCTGTATACTGGGCAGGGACAAATTTTAGGACAAAGCCTATTAGCTCACCTCATAGGCCCATTTTTATCATTGTGTATTTTGATTTATGTTGTAGGTGATAGTTGTGCCTAGGAGAATGCAATAGGTAGTAGTGTAACTAAATCTTAACTGTGTCAAAGAGGACTGTTACCCTTTTCATCTTGAATGTCTTTGCTATTCAACCATTTAATAGTCATGGGAATGTCAGTATGGTTTTTTAATTTGTAGTTCTGGTCATCAGATAACAGACAGAAATTACTGTTTCACATAGAAGTTTCAAGGTGTCTGGATTTCTTTTATCCATAGCCTTCCATTACTCAAAGGCTTCATTAAAAATTGTCCACATTCGTAACTAAAGGAGTTGAAGAAGCTTTAACCAGATTTTCTGGTTAATAATAATATGAGTGTTCACTTACTGAGTGGTACCATTGCCAGGCATTGCACTTAGGTGCTTTACACGTGTTGTGATACCAATTGTCATGAGTTAGGATTATCATAATTCACATATTACAGTGATGAAACCAAGGTTAGAGAAGTTAAGCTAACTTGTTCAAATTATAAGATTTGAATAAGTCTGACTTAGCCTTATGGTGTGCCTTCTCTGTTTAAAAAGGTCTTCTAAGATTAAATATTCCAAATTCTGTTTATAAGAATACAGCAATTTAAAAAAATTGACTTTATCAGCTTATTTAAAAAACATATTCCCCAATTAATTATAAAAATCATCTGCAATAGCCCTATGCATAATATTAGGTAAATTGAAGTTAGCTTTATTCTATTAAATAAATCTTGTATTTTAAATTAATTATTTCAGTTCTTCCTCAATAGCCAGGGTTTTTTCCCACCCTGGCTAAAAGGAGTAAAAGAACTTTTTGTTATATGATCTGTAAGAATTTTTAAATCTTTGCTCAAACCTTTTTGTCTGAAGTTTTACGAAGTATTCTTGAGTCTGGTCATTTTGAATCTTCCAAAATTAACACTCAAGATATTTCCAAACAAACAGGTCTGTCTGAATTTCTCCCCAAGATTGCTTACTTGCCCCCAGAAATTGTCGATCATAATTATTACAGTAAACTATAATTGAAATCCTTGCTTTAGATGTGTGTATTCAGCCCCCCATCTTAACACAGGATCTATGGGGCCCTTAATTAACACTTCTGTAGAAATGTACCTGAAGCGCTGTCACTCATTTCATTTGTTGTCTCAACATTATCGCTCAGAGACATTGGCCAAAAGCCCATGTATATTTTGTAGTCAGTTTTCTGTTTCTTTTGGTCCATGTGCAAGTCATGGTATAAATAAAGGAGAATTGTAATCCCATCTTTAAACTCCCCAACTCCTTTGATTAGCAATTATGCTGGGTGTTTGAGTTGGTAGGTTGAGAAAGAAACTAACGTCTTTTCTTCCAGCTGTTTGAACATTGTAATTTTCTGCTATGCAATATCCTGTCATTTCAGACTGTTAGAAAAATAATTTTTTAAAATCAATTTTCCTAGGTAGGAGAATAGCTTTCATTCCTGTTTTCTCCAATGAGGGTTGGGTAAAATGTAATTGCCATTAATTTTGGAATCAAAATCAGGTATCCTACTTGAGACCACTGTTTCTGATACTTTGGTTTAGGATGAACCGCTATAAATCATTACATGTGGTGTTTGGACTGGTTCCGTTGTTTACAAAAGTTGAATCAGAAAAACTTGATGCTCCTTTCAGAGATCACTACCCTTATGCTAGAATTCAGAGAATTCATGTTTTAAGTGTGTTCTGTCATTCACAACTTTAAAGTACCCACTGGTACATATTTCCTGTAGCATTTACTTTCCCCTCTGTTTGTGAGTAGTGACTATTTAAAGATGAGTTCACTGAGTGAATCTTTAGTATAAAGGCAGTGTCTCAGATGTATTCATTTAATCGGTGAATCAGTGTTTTACAAAAGCTCTGCCAGGGGAGACTCAGACAGGTTTGAGATCCATTATCCTTCATGAACAAGTTAAAAATTGGTAGTTAAGTGAGATAAAATACAGTGAATTATTTAACAGCAACTATTTTGACATGGGAGTGGAGTTCTAAGAGCAACTGTTATTCTCCAGTGGTCACTGGTACAGAACACAGAGAAACTGAAGTTGTGGATAACATATCTTTTTAAGGTAATCACAAAGCTCTTGTTGTAATACCAATCTATTTTTACTCTCAAGATTTTCCTTCCCAGCTGAGCAGCAAATTTTGGTGCTATGTTCAGCATATCCTTTAATGGTCTTTATTGTTAAGACTTTGTAATTGAATATAAATAACTTTTAAAGATACATTTAAAATCAAAACTGAATTTGATTTTGCTTTTTAAAATAAACTTTCGATTTCTCGACAGCTAAGTAATTAATATCTTAGTAATCTAACATTTTAGAAAAATACTGAAAAATGAAACTGATGTGGGAGTGGACCTTTTCTATCAGGCAAAAGCACAGAGTAAAGTAAAAAACATGATTCTGTATCTCAGTGTTACAGCCATTTTTGTTTTTAAGATTCACCATAATGTCTCCCTGTGATAAGAAATCCACCGAAATTAATACTCGCACAAGGAATTCTTAATCATCATCATAGGTGAACTATATTTCGATATAACTGGCTTCTTTTGTAATGCTATATATTTTGTTTTCCTTGAAACATCATTTTGAGAAAGGCTTTATCAGCAGTCTGTGGCACAAAACAATCCCTTGACTTTGGGCTTGTTTTTGTAAAGTACTCGTATCACTACTGCTTTACTATGAAAATTAAACCTGTAGGCAAAGAAGTAAATTAGAATTGAACTAAGATTTTATTACAGTTCATGAAATTTTAGAGCTACATTTTAGTGATCTTTACCTGGAGCTTATTGGAAATGAAAAATCTCAGACTCTATTCCAGATATTCTGAATCAGAATCTGTGAAATCTGCATTTTAATGAGCTCCCCAGGTGATCCCTGTGCACTTTGATAACTGGTCTAGTGCTCTTCCCTAAATAAATTAGTTGAAGGAACTAATTTACTTTGGAGATGTTAAATGACAAGCCCAAGGTGACACATCTAGTTAGTGGAGAAGCATGAATGGATTGGTTGCTCTCATAATTCTGGTGCTTTAATTTCAAGTTATCGATTTTTGGCCTCCAAGATGTTAATAAACTATAGTTACTTAAGGATGATTATCTTCTTTCCATCCCACTAATCGCTACCCCAGCTTTCCAGTTCACCCTCTAGAATCAAATGTAAAAGAGCTACCAGCTTTCTTGTTGAGAGATGCTATGCTGGGCTAGTTTTAGAGGTTAGGAATGGAGAAGCCCTGTGGCAGTGTGGGCCAGTCTGGAGGAGCAATATTCTCTGCTTTCTCGTCTGCCCTCATGGTTTAAGTTTTACTTTATAAAAATCATTGTCAAGAATCTAGGGACTAGTTGTTTAATCTTCCGTATCAGTGCTATTTCAAGAATATAATATTTCAAAGTAAATCAAAGTATAACAAATTTAAGCATATTTGTTCATTGCAGTTGAATCTAATACATACTTTGCCTGGTGGATTTCTTTTATTATTTTCATAGCAAAATTTAGTATTATAATGTTACTAGTCATAGTGAACCATACTTCTCTATCACCAATGACTCTAAAGGCACCGTAATGGAAAGATCAGAGCACATGAACATTTGGCAATATTAGTCAGCCAAACTATACACTTGATCCTGATTTCTTCCCTCTCCCAGATAAGGTTGTGCGTGCACTGTCAGCACCCAGCCCTCTTCCTTGTACTGCTTCTACTGCGCTAGTGAAGGCCCTGATCGTCTCTAGCCTTGCTTGCTGAATTAGCCTGTTAGCTGTTCATCTTTTAAAAAAATATCCAGTGTCTCCAAAATCCTGAGCCTGCCATTCATGGTGTCTTCCACCCGAACCCAGTCCACGTCTCCATTTCCTCCTCCCTTCTCCTCCTCTCATCGTTCAAGCCGGCTACTCTTTGTCAGGAACTAGCTTTTCATCCTTTCAGCCCCCTTATCTTGAAGTACTTTAAGTCAGTTTACATGTGAAACTTTCCTTGGCTACCTGCATTCCCCTCCCCTCTAACTTAATCACTACCTTCTTTAAACTCCCATTGGAGTTTATCAAGGAATAATGACGTTTTAATAAGTAGTGAAGATTTGCATATGCTCTCTTTATCTTCTCCATTACTCAAATAAACTTCCTTGGAAATCTGATTCATCTTTGATTTCCTCAGAGGAACACAATAGTGAACAAGAACTTACATTTTCAAGAGACTTACAGTCTATTTGGGGTGATAATCATTAAATAAACTTAAAGAGAGAACATTGAAACTCTGGTTAAGTACTGTGGGGTAGAGATACATGATTTCATGGAAGCATGAAATAGTGATTTTGACCCAGAAAACTTATTTTCAAAATGAGGCTTGATCTGAGATCTGAAGAGTGAATTAAGCAAAGGGCAGGGAAGTGCAGTCCAGGCAGAGTAGACAGTATGAGCAAAGGCCCTGAGATGAGGAGGAGCATGGCAAACATGAACAACCAAAAGAAGGCCTGGGTAGTGAGGTTGCAGAGCATGTGTGGTGTAAGACAAGGCTACAGTGTAGAGAAGGAGTTGGGAGAGTCGAGTGGAGGGGGTCAGCAGTGCGCATGGGCAATCTGTTGTATTTGAACAACTGCGGTAACACATTCAGCCCCAAATCTCAGTGGCTTACACAGGAAAGATTAATCTCTATCATGTAGAGTCCAGCAGAATTGGCAGCCCTCTTCTAACTTGAAGTGTGTCTGCTGAGGTCATCTTGTCAGGGGAAGATGGAGCTAGATCATTGTTAAAGAGCCAGGCCTGGGAGTGGTTTATATCACTGTTCCCACCTGTCCACAAGCAGAACTCAGTCATATAGCCCCAGGTGAACTCGCAAGGAAGTCTGGAAAGTGTAGTCTACCTTTGTGCCCAGGAAGAGGAAACTGGTACACATGATCCTGTTCTCACTCCCTTGCAACCACGTGGGAGGTTATTGTAACAGTTCAGGTAACAGGCAGTGGTAGCTTGGGCTTGGAGAGTGGCAACATGAGAAATGAATGTCTTGGAAAAAGATATGAAAATTCAAAAAGCTAAGTGAAGTGAGGGAGAAGGAATTGTTGAGATGTCTCAGGTTTGGGGCTCATATAACTAGGATGGTGATGTGAACTGAGAAAGGAAGACAAACTAGAAAGGTATTTGGACACGCTGAGCATCACATCCCTTTGAGACATCCAGATGAAGATGTTAGGTAGGAGATTGGGTGAAAAGGCTGCAAGGTCAGAAAGGCAGAAGTCTGAACAATGTGTCATTTGGATTAGATGATCAAAAAGCTTGGGTTAAATCTCCTTGGGAGAACCAGAGTCCCTCCTTTCCACCTGCACTGCCGTCAGCAGCTACTTTCTGCCAGATTGCTCTAACTGCCCTCTGACCTCAGCTGAACCCTTTGATGTCTCCAGAGCCCTTTTGCTTGTCTTTAGGTGATCCCCTTTAGAACTCCCCATAACAGCTATTCTAAATCTTTACTTAGTATGCCCTTAAACTGCTGATCTACTCCTGGCTTAAACTTCACAGAGAAAGTAGAGCCTGTTAAGCACATCTTTTAGGAGTTTATCTTCCTTCCTCCTCTAAACTGTTACCTTCTCTCTTCCTATTTTAGAGGAAGAAAAGATAGATATATATACTTTTTTAAGACTAACGTCCCCCTCTGTGCCCTGGATCTCCTCAGTCTCTTTAGAGTTCTGACTCTTAATTATGAGTGGTTATGAGTTTCCTCTGGAGCCAAATTGCAAGAGTTCAAATCTCAGTTCCACTACTAGTTTTCTGTGTGACCCTGATCACGTTACTTAATTTTTCTATACCTAAATTTCCGCATCTGTAAGATGCAAATAATACTAGTAGCTATCTCGTAGAATTTTTGTGATTTAGAAGTGTCTGACAATGGTAGGTATTCAGTATTATTAGGTTTTTGTTTTCTTTTTCTTTTGTTGTATTTTGGCTTCCTTTCTCTTGTTCCCTCAAGCTTTGAAACTTCTGGTATGTTCAGCATTTCCCCAGTCAGACAGCGTCCATGATTAACACTCAATCTTCCCTTTCCCTTCACCACTAACAATTCTATGTCTTCTGTCTTTACTTCCTCAATTCCCCCTGTATCCTCAGCCCATTACCCTGGACTTCTGCCTCATTCCTTTAATCTCCTGAAATGCTCAGAGACCTAATTGCCAAGCCCAGTGGTCTGTTTTCAGTCATTATTAGACATTGCAGTTTTTGGTATTGATGACTTCCTTCCTCAAAACACTCCCTTGGCTTCTAGGATGCTGTTTTCTCCCTTTTTACTTTTTCTTCTTAGTTTTCCTGTCATTTCTTAGTCCCTTTGACTTGTTTCTCTTTTGCTACTTAATGTCGGTGCCTCCATGATAGTTAGTGCAAAATATCTATTAATCCACGCTCTTAGTTCCAGTTGAAATCTCCACCTAGATGTCTTGCACATTGTTCAAAATTAACATGTCAGACTGTATCCATCTCCCCCTTCTGTTTATATACCACAGTATAGTCACCAGTTTAAGGATTTCTGGGTCTTCTCTGATACTACTTCTTTTTTTCACTCAGTTATATTGGTTCTACTTTGAAATGTCCTTGGATTTGTTTTTTTGTTTTCAACTTCGTGTAGTTTAGAGCTTTCTCCTCTGGATATTTTTAGTTGCTTCAAAAGTGGTCTTCCTGTTTCCATTGTCTTTGCCAGTTTCTGCCTCACACTCTTCAGAGTTGATTTCCTCAAGCAGAAGCATCTCCCCATCAGAAAACTCCACAGACCTTATTTCTGATAGAAAAAGCCCAAACTTCTCCTTACCGAGGCTTTTAAGGTGCCTATAACTTACAGCTAGATTGGCTGAAATTCGTTGCATTGTAATTACAGAGTACACATTTCCTTTCTGTTTTCAATTACTGGCAGATGATTAATTTGATTAACTTTCAAGTCAGAGTTTAAAATGTTTGAGACATATCACTAATTGTTGAGAGATACCATTCAAATATTGATTGATTGGATATAAGGCTTCAAATATCACCTTCGTGCTTTTTAAAGATTTGGGCAAGTGTGACTTGCAGATCAACATTATGGACTTGGAAGTTAGAGGAATTGGGGTCTGTTTCTAGTTATTCACTATTTTTGTTACTTTGAACATTTTATTCATCTCTGTTCAAAAAAGCAAAATAAAGATTTTTAACTTGCTGAGCATAGATGAACAGTGAAGATCAGAACAATACTACTCTTAAAGCAGTAAAAGAAGATTTAAGAAAAGTGCTTTTTAAAAGTAGGAAAAGTGATACGATTGTGAAGCTTCTGAGGTAATTTTCTAGTCTTAATTTTCTGTATCTACCACTTTGTTATTTTAGAATGAAATGTTCATTTATCAATAGAATGTAGATTGGATTAGATAGGATTGAAGTGGATTATGATTAGATGTGGATCAGATTAGATGACATTGAATTGTATTAGAGCTCTTTTAATTAATATGATTAAATGGCCCGATTACCTTAATAAGTACCGTGCTTCCCCGAATATAAGACCTAGCCAGACCATCAGCTCTAATGTGTCTTTTGGAGCAAAAATTAATGTAAGACCTGGTATTTATGTTATGTTATATTACATTATATTATACCCGGTCTTATATTAAAATAAGACCAGGTCTTATATTAATTTTTGCTCCAAAAGACGCATTAGAGCTGATAGTCGGGCTAGGTCTTATTTTTGGGGAAACACAGTAAATGCTGGGATGTTAGTGTATTTTAACCCCCAGAATTCTTACATATATTTTTAAGTAACAGCTTTATTGAGATAAAATTCATATACCATAAAGTACAATTCACTGGTGTTCAGTATATTTACAGAGTTGTGCATCCATCACTACTGTCAAATTCTAGAACTTTTATCACTCTAAAAAGAAACCTCATACCCATTAGTAATCACTCCCTGTTCCTCTCTTCCCTAATCTCCTTTCTGTCTATGAATTTGTCATAGAAATAGAATTCGAACATTTCATAGAAATAGAATCATGCAATGTGACCTTTTATGTCTGCTTTCTTTCACTTAGAATAATGTGTTCAAGTTTCATCCATGTTGTAATATGTATCAGCATGTATCGTTTTTGAGGCTGAATAATATTAAATTGTATGTATATACCACATTTTTTTATTCATTTATCAGTTGATAGACATTTGGATTCTTTGTTCTTTTGGGCTATTATGTATAATGCTGCTATGAACATTTGTATGTAAATTTTTGTATGGTCATATGTTTTTATTTGTGTATATATCCAGGAGAGTGACATTGCTACGTGTTAACTGCATGTTTAACTTTTTGAGTAATTGCCAGACTATTTCATGAAGCAGTGACACTAAACAATTCTATCGGCGGTATATAAGGGTTCCAGTTTCTCACCAACCTTCATTGCTGTTGTCTTTTTTGTTATCGTCATCTAGTGGGTGTGAAGTAGTGTCTCACGGTGGATTTGATATGCACTGTCCTATGACTAATGGTGTTGAACTTTTTGCCCAAGAGTTTAGTGACCATTTTTATATCTTTGAAGAAATGTCTGTTCAAATCCTTTACCCATTTTAAAATCAGGTTATTTGTCTTTTTTGTTGTTGTTGAGTTATAAGGGTTCTTTATATATTCTGGATACAAGCTCCTTATTGGATACATGATTTGCCAGTATTTTCTCCCAGTGTATGGGTTATCTTTTCATCTTACAAGTATTTTTATTTTTTAATCAAATTACTTGATATTAATTTTGGGTATAATATTTTTGCATCGTTTAGTGTTTATATTTTATTAAGTTTAAATTCTTACTTTAGAAAAGCTAACATGCACCAAAGTAGTTAATGAAAGCATACAAAAATTATGGATATAGTAAAGTTAATGTAAATAGCACATTCCTTAAAGAAGATAAAAAGATTAAAAACTGGTTTTAGAGCTTTTGCTTTGAAGATCTTGGGTCACTTAAAAAAAAAAAAAGATCTGTATAACTGCTTCTTCATCTCAGAGTAGCAAATATAACATGGTAAAAAGGTTTGTTTTTCTGGTCAGTATAATCCCAAATTACGATATCTTTGTTGCAGTAGTAAACATTTTCATATTCTTTTCTTAAAATTGAGATATAATTGACATATAACATTGTGTAATTTTATGGTGCATAAGGTGTTGATTTGATGCATTAATATATTACAGTTATGATTACCATCTCAGCATTAACTGACACCTCTGTCTCATAATTTGTTTTTGTGGTATGAACAATTAAGATCTAGTCTCTTAGCAATCTTATTATAATCTTAATTTAAAACTTGGAGATTTTATAAGTGAAATTTTAAAGGCATGTGACTAATCTGTTGCTGAATATTAATTGTATAATTTTGAAATGTGAGTAGAACAAAGACCTTTTAATTCTTCTTTTATTAACAAAAGATATGCCGTAGGAATGGAATTTTTTTCAACCTAGCCACTCTGACCACCTGTTATGCATTATGAAAAGAATTTTGGATATTATTAATACCCAGACTGGGGAGAGGACTACCCCCCGTCATGGCTCTCAGCAAACTCTATAAGAAGAAAACATTCCAGCACCTCAGGAAGTACCTTTTTCACGTTTTAGGGTAGGAGGGCCTGCACAGATGACTCTTTCCTTACTCCCACATAATAGTGAATAATGGCTTATATATGCTATCTTGTAAAACTTCAATGACTGAAATTAGTGATTGTAGCTCAGATTTTCCAGTTTCCCTGTTGGACTTGATAAGTATACCTTAAAAAATTTAAATGTATGTCAGTGTACCATGTTTCCCCAAAAATAAGAGATAGCTGGACAATCAGCTCTAATGAATCTTTTGGAGCAAAGATTAATATAAGACCCGGTCTTATTTTACTGTAAGACCGGGTCTTATATTAATTTTTGCTCCAAAAGACGCATTAGAGCTGATAGTCCAGCTAGGTCTTATTTTCGGGGGAAACACAGTGTCGTGCGGGGGACCCTGCTCGCTGCGCCATTTGTCGTGCGCGGAGGCCTTCTCGCTGCGCCATCTTTCAGGCGGGGTGGCCTGCGGGGTCTCTGCTCCCGCTCCCCACACAAGAACGCAGGATATGGTGAGGCTGAAAAGGAACACCCATGGAGCCATAGGTAGGGGAGTCATACCACCACGGTCTCACTGGAGGCTGGGCCCACCGGACGCGTGACCTGCCGTCCGCCTTTCCGCCAACCGACCGACCGAGGACTCTCCACTCTCTCTCCTCTCCTCTTCCGCTCTCCTCAGCCCTCCTCTTCCGCTCTCTTCGGCAATCCTTCGTAGCCGCAGCAGTTATACCAGCGGCCAATTGCCTAACCGGCCACAGCCGACGGCCAATCAGCCACAGCCGACGGCCATTCACCACCTGAGCCAGCACCCTTCCACGTGAGGCCGAGAGCCTGTAAACTACTCTCTGGGGCTCTGTCCCCACACACAGTATAACCAGAAGTTATGTAGTGTTTTATATTTGGCATGATAAAAATTATAAGCCTCTTTCTGATTTTCTTATTATAGGCTTCAGGAGTGCAAGTTGCTGATGAAGTATGTCGCATCTTTTATGACATGAAAGTTCGGAAGTGTTCCACACCAGAAGAAATCAAGAAAAGAAAGAAGGCTGTCATTTTTTGTCTCAGTGCAGACAAGAAGTGCATCATTGTAGAAGAAGGCAAAGAGATCTTGGTTGGAGATGTTGGTGTGACTATAACCGACCCTTTCAAGCATTTTGTGGGCATGCTTCCTGAGAAAGATTGTCGCTATGCTTTGTATGATGCAAGCTTTGAAACCAAGGAATCCAGAAAAGAGGAGTTGATGTTTTTTTTGTGGTGAGAGCATTGATAGAAATATTGAGTCTCTGTAAAACTCAGAGTTAATATCAGTGTTAGTTTAGCACTTGGACAACCAGTTTCTGGGGCCAAAGTAATTTTCAGTCAAGCTATATGCAGTCATTTCCATTAACTTTTAAAGTCTTAGCTGGATTGATGTTTGTGGGATCAAAACTAAATTTTAACTACTCTACTTGAAAGAAAATGACTTGCAACGGTTGATTATTTTTGGTGGTGGGAGGGGCACGGGATAGATTACTATGCATTCTTTGAACTCCTTATATGCTGAAATTTCTCTTAAAATTCTTCCTAGAATACTGAGAAGAAAGTTTATCTCATCAAAATCCTTCTCCAACATGCAATGCTAGGAACCAGACTCTCACTTTTTTAAACACTGATCCTTTACTTGTGCCTCTGTGGTTTGCTGCTTTTGAAGTTATCATTGCCTTCAACTGTAATTTGCTCTACATTCACACTGTCCATTAGTATAGCCACTGACCACTGTGGCTAATTTAAAAGTACTAAAATTAAATAAAATTTAAAATTTATTTTCTTAGTTGAATAGCCACGTTTCAAATGCTCGGTAGCCACATGTGACTAGTGGCTACTTTATTGGGTAGCACAGATATAGAACATTTCCATCATTACAGAAAGCTCCATTGGACAGTGTTGCTCTAAATAGTGAAAAAGTGTCATAAAATGATTTACGTGACCTTTTTCTTGAAAGGCTTTTTAAATGAGCTCTTCTTGTCCTTTCAAGTAAGTTAATATTTGAGATTAAGCTTGAGTTAAAAGCTACACCTGTATACCTCATTTAATTGTATTATACTACATTCCTTGAGATGAAATTCTTACCTAGTGAGAATATTTCTAGTTTCCAAGGGGAAGGAGGAGTGGTAACAGCCTCTAATTTGGGGGGAGTGAGGGTCCTCTTGGTACTTTGGCCTGAGCCAGGGCAAGGCAAGGGGGTGGCTGGGGGTGGGCTTAGCTCTTAGCTGTGTGTCAGGAACATCTTGAGATGTGGGGCTAGGAATTCTGGTTTAAAGGAATGTAACTAGATCACACCTTAGTTCCATTTCAGCAAGCCTTTATTGCACTTGACTAAATCAAGATACTGTGAGGACTCTATATGAGGTCTGGATGCATGTATTAGGGCAGCTTACTGTTCTGCAAGCCTGGCAGCCACGTACGTACATACATACATACATACATACAGATAGTAGTTAATGAGACAAAAGGAGCACATTCCTGATTTGAATGAAGGTGCATTCATTAAACTTATTTCTACTACATACTGGGTATTGTGTTAGGGCATGGGAAAACAGCTGTGAATAAAACAGGTAAAGTCTGCCCTTCTGGGATTTACAGCTATGTGGCAGATGTGGTAGCTAAATAATGGTTTTGACTTTTAAATTGGTGAATATTTTCTTCATTTTCCCTAATATTTTCCCCTGGTTTTTACACAGTTTTATTCACTATGAAAATGATCTTCATTAAAAAAACATTTGGAAAATAAAAGTAGAAAGGAGAAAAGAAAATTCCGTGTTAGTGCAGTGTTTCATTTTGCACCACTGCTTTTTGAAAGAAAAAGTAAAACCTTTGGGAGTTTTCTGTAACCGGCTCTGTTTAGGGTCCAGGGAACAGCTCCTGAAGTGTTTTAAAAATCTGGTTGGAATAAAATCAGAGCAGCAAGTGCCTTTTCCTGTCCATGACCTATTTTACATAAGAAAAGTACCCACTTAACGTTGTGGCTCAAGCATCTCCCAGACCTGAGAAGGTTGTTATGGCTTGCCTCCCTCCTTGGACCTTAGAGTGGGAAGAATAAGCATCTGAGAGACATAGAGACTGCCCTTTTCCTGGTTCTCAAGAATAGAATCTTTGCCTGCTGTGGGAGGAGTAGACTAGGTGAGGTCCCTGCCCGCCCATGGTGTTAATGACTGGAACATCCTGGAAATACAGCAGTGAAATGGAATCCTTAAGTGCTTAAAAGTATTTAACTACACTCCATTTACCCTTTGGTATCTTGGTACCGTGTGTTTCCCCGAAAATAAGACCTAGCCGGACCATCAGCTCTAATGCGTCTTTTGGAGCAAAAATTAATATAAGACCCGATATTATATTATATTTATTATATTATATTATATTATATTATATTATATTATATTATATTATATTATATTATATTATATTATATTATATTATATTATATCAGTTATATCATATCATATATTATATTAAGACCAGGTCTTATATTAATTTTTGCTCCAAAAGACACATTTTAGAGGTGATGGTCCGGGTAGGTCTTATTTTCGGGGAAACCCGGTAGTGTGTGGTGGATATGGGCCTGTGGTTGGGTGGAAGGTATAGTGGGAAATGAGGCATTCATAGATAAACAGTGTGAATAGAATGGGATTGTTCGGTCTGTTATTAATATTGCTGGTGAAGAAAGTAGTGAAGCATATGCTATGCTTCCAGCCTTCATTCAGGATAGGTGGGGGCAGCACAAAAATTTTGTAAATACAAGATAATAGTAGTATTGACAATTAAGACATAATTATTGTTGAATTGCCATTAAGCTTCTGACATGTTTTATTATGTTAGACTAAGATGGAAAACAAGTACTCATTTGGTTAGAATTTGCTATTGGAATAGACAAATGAAAGGATTGGGGAGGGTTAAGGGGACTTTTACTTTATTTGTAACATATTCTTTTTAAGAAAACAAAGCAAAAATGATTAAATTGCTAGCATTTCTTAATTTGGATTGGCAGAGACTTGATTTACATATTATTCTCTGTACTTTTCTGTATTTTGAAACTTTTTCCAACCATAAAGTGTTAAAAACCTTATATAAGCATGGTTGTTTATATAAGCCTGAACTCCTCAAGCCTTCATTGATAAATTTTAAAAAACAGTTTTTATTTTAAATGGGACAAATTGGGTAATACAGTGAATTATTCAGTGTTGGTTCTTTTATTCTGGCCCCATTAATCTGAATTTTAAACAGCAGTTCTCTACTTTTTTTCCACTTGGTGTGCCTGAGCCATTCTGTGAATGCCCATCCATACAGTTACTACCCAAAGAGGTTGAGACAGAAAACTTGTGTAGAGATTCTGAGGACACCCGGCCACCACCACCACCACCAATCACTGATGCAAATGTTTAACACGATGTAAATTGTACTTTCTCTAAACCAGTTTTTTCATTTTTGGCATCTCTTTATCCAGGGCACCAGAGCTAGCACCTCTGAAAAGTAAAATGATCTATGCGAGCTCCAAGGATGCAATCAAAAAGAAATTTCAAGGTATGGTCTAGATTTACTTCCAAATATTTAGAGGTGTGGTGAGCCCCTGGAATGGGGGCTACATCTTTTCTAAGAAGCACCGATTTTCTCTGGAGAGCCTTGGCCACAAAGAAGGGAAGCACTGCTGCTTTTGAGAAAAAGCCCAGAAGTTTGAAGCCAGTTTTCAGTGTGTCCTCTGCCTTTTGCTAATCACTCTGGGTCTGCATGGCTCATATTTAATAACCTGTTCTCTCAACATTGTGTGCCGATCACTTGTTCAAGCTGGTTTTCAACCAGTCTGAGATGCCGCCAAGGTTCTCACATAGCAGGTGGAGACTAATTGGTTTACACTGGTCATACTAAGTAATACATTTGCTCTTGCCTTTGAATGTAGTTGACATAACAAAGTTGAAAAAGGAAATGTTGATAAATGGGAAAGGATACTTTTATCTTTAGCTTTACTTTGGAATGGTATGATTTTAGGTAATTGACTCATCTGTATCCAAAGGAAGTGCCCTCACTCCTTGAGCTGGCCAGTTATGTGTGACTTGCCCACTGGGTGATTGGGATCCTGCTGAGATGGCCTGACCATACTGACTGTCTCCAGCCAGGAGGAAGTGTTGGTATGATGGGAAGAGCATGGGGCAAGTGCCCAAAGGCCTGCACTGAGGGCTAAGCTTGTCATCTGACTGCTGTGTGACCTTGACCAAAACCACTTAACCTCCTTGGGCCTTGATTCTCTCAGCTGTAGAATGAGAGATCGTCTAGATTGTGTGAGCTCAGTCTCAGAGGTTGCCCTACCTCCCTCCTGCCATCGCCAGTCCCAAACAGCTGGGCGAGCCAAAGTCACAAGGGCTTGGCCCAGTGTGGCTTTTGTTTGTTTTACTGTGATTTTTACATTCTTGTAGCTGAACAGGTTTGCCCTAGCTTACTTTACTTTCCTGAAAACTGCTGCTGAGTAGTTCATCAGTAGTTTTAGGTAATTGACTCATCTGTATCCAAAGGAAGTGGCCTCATCAGGTTCTACATGTGTTTGGGTTGATGTTGGGCCACCCCCGGAAGTATGTTCATCGGTCGGTTAACTGATGTTTTAACATGACTCCTTAGCCTCAGTACTTCCAGAACGCAATTGAAAGAGATTCAGAGTGGATTCCTCACACATCTGATCTGGTAATATTCAAGACAGCCACTTGGTCACCTTTTTCCTAGTAAAACCGTCACTGGCTTTTTCCAATCAGTCCTAAGTGGTCCAAAAGCTGACCTGTTATGCTTTCAGCAGCTTAAGAAACGGTCTTAAAATTATGGAAAATCAGAAACAATGCAGCTATTTAGAAGATTGCTATTTACAGAAAAGCTACTGTGTATAGTTCTATAATTGAGCTCATTCTGCAGTGTGGTGACTAATTTTTCAGAGAAAGCAATCAGTAAAACATTTTACATAGTTTTCACTGTGATAGATTCCTTAAATGTTGTAGTATAATGCCACTGGAGAGCTGTTTTGTAGAACAAAAGAGATGTCATTTCTAAGTACTCTTACTGTTCAGTACAGTTGACAAAATCAACTGCAGTCAAAACATTAAATTCATATTTTTACTTACGTTTTACAAACCAAGAAAAAACATTACTATACTTGCTTTTTAACTTCTTATTGAACTACATATCTATAGAATAGTACACATCATGAATTATTGTAGAACTCAATGAATTTTCACAAACTGAACTTAATGGTTGTTTCTTGATGTAATGACCAGTACCCCAGAAGTCTCACTTGTGCCTCTTCTCGTCACACCACTTCCTTTGACTCCTCCACAGGGTAACTGATACGCTGGCTTCTAACAGCGTAAAGTAGCTTTGGCTGATTTTGTACTAGTGGAATCCTCCAGAATGTATGCTTTTATGTCTGGCTTCTTTCAGTAAACATGTTTGTTAGTTATTCACTTTGATGCATGTAATAACAGATTATTGATTCTTATTGTGTAGTATTTTGTTGTTTGTTAATACCACAGCTTTTCTATCCACATTAGAACTGATCTTTTAAAGCAGCTTGATCTCTTAGAAATAGCTAAACTACTACAATAATTCTAAATAAAATTATTGTTTTTCCTTCCTAGGCATAAAACATGAATGTCAAGCAAATGGGCCGGAAGACCTCAATCGGGCCTGCATTGCTGAAAAGCTAGGTGGATCCTTAATTGTAGCTTTTGAAGGATGCCCTGTGTAGATCATCATTCAGTGCCACAGATCGGAAGCTTCCATGTTTCATGTTATTCTCTTGCTATATAAGTAAAGCAAATATATTTAGGCCAGGGTCTCACTGAGGGCGAGCTGTCTTGTCTGCTGTTAGAGTAAACTAAATAGTCTATAAACATGTGCTAACAGCCCTAAATAAATCTAAAATCTAAAGTTTTATTGGTGTGAAATTAAATTCTTATTGGCCAAATGCCTATTTTGATGAGTTAGCTTGTAAAGATTTTTGCTAAGCTCATAATTTTTAATAATGCAGATCACAAAACAGTACAAGGTCACATGAAGAGAATTATTGCAGCCTTGTTAATCTCAGCAATTACTTTGTTTCTTTAGCTTAGAGAATTGGCCATACCTGGTTATAATTTTGGCCCAAATTCTTTATTCTTTCTTGAGCTAAACTGAATAATGGAAAATAATTCTCACAACCTGTAATAACACTAATATACTAACTACAGTAAGATTAAGTCAGGCAGTCTTTTAATTCTACCAGATGTGTAATGGAGACTGTCTCAGAATTTTGTACACTTACAATCAGCGCTGATCTTGCAAAGCACTATTTCAAGCACGTAGTTGGAATACAGGAAGCAACTCCGTACATCTGCGGTAAGCTCTCCTCTTACGAGTTGGGAAACTGTTCTAAGAGTGACCTTGCATCTTGTGAATAATGGTGTGTCCTTAGGAAAACGTGCAATATCTTGTAACAACCAATTATAATGCAAATTAGGGCTCATTGTAATACGCTTTGTTCATGAAAATGATGAAATGGTATATTGATAAGCTGGGACACCGGTGAAATCTGTCTCCTTCAGAACTTGTTGCTTCTGGTACATAAGGTGTGGAAGAACATTAGATATGTTTATTCTGGGGCCTGGGAGAACTTCTTTATCTCCTGGAGCAGTTTGTCAACTGTATGTGAAATTGGGAGCAGGTATGACAAGTGATGACACCCACAGGAAAGCCACTACCTGATGACACTTGGAAGTGATTGTCTTAACATCACAGGCATAACACTTTGAACAATACAGAGATGCACAAACAGTTGAACTTAGAAGTAGCTGTGTTGGCTTTATGTAATAAATGAAGCATTTTTAACTTATCTCTTGTGTAATTATTCGCATTTGAATTGGGGATAAAGAGGTTTGTCTAACGTATATATGGGGCGTGGCGGTTTGGGTATTTTGGTCATTTAGAATTAGGTCACAACTCCCTCTTATTGAATGAGAAAGTTGGTGTAAAAGTTGGGAATCTTTTTTATTCCAAATATTTATCCAAATACCAGGCTTTTATCACCTCTGATACATTTGGGAGGCAAAAAAAAGGGGGCTTCTTTCAAAATTGTCTAGAAAACAGTGCTTGCTGGCTACTAGTTCACTGATAAGCTGCTCGACATTCTTTCACCCTGTTTTGCTATCTGTAGCGCTTCTAGTGACTGTATATTAATAGGCCTCCTGAGTCACTGCAGGCCCAAAGCTTCCTGACTCAAGAATCAGCCAGGTAGATAGAGCCACCAGGTATTTGGTCAAGGAATTTTAGGAGAAAGTTTTTTCTGTGGTTTCAGCTTGACATGTGGTACGACTTGTTTAACCACCATTCCATGTAGGTGTGCTTCTGTGTGTTTGTGTGTGGTGGGGCTGGGGGAGGGGAGCAGTGCATGCTATGGGAAGGTTTTAGGCAGTGCACAGGAATGTAATATGTGAACATCTCCCGACAGTAACTCTTATTCCAGAAATTGGGAAGATGTTAATAGTTACTTCTACCTCTGCCTAGGGGAACTATTGAGCGAGTCTTACTGAATTCCTGAGAGCGGCCCAAGAATCCTGCTATCAAACTCCAGGTAATTCTGATGCAGAGTTATAGTTTGAGACCTCAGCTAACATTAGGTTAGTAATGAAACTGCAGGTATATTCTGTTTTCAGCAAACACATTTACGTTTTTACAAGTGTTAACAAATTACAAAAATGTGTTTGTGGAAAGCTAATTTAGAGTTCTCCTATTGTTTACCCTGAGAAAGAAGCAGATGAAGCCACTGCTAATAGAAACTCAGAACTTGACTGAAGTTTCTTATTTCAGGGAATAATCGGAGAAAACAGTGAACATAGTGGCTCGAATAATAGAATTAGACTTAGTCGAGTTGTTTCCTTTTTGCAGAACTGCCAAGTGTTGGCTGGTCCACACACAGAAGTGCTACTTCTGCCTCTTAATTGGTTCGTTGTTCCTTGGACTATCAGAGATTGGCTGTGCCCAAGGACACATTACTTGCTCATGATTTGGGGCATTTCTGAAATACGGTTACAGTCTCCAGACTGAGCTCCAGCTGAGGTTGCAGCTGGAAGAAGAGCCATTAATTGCATTGTGGCTGGAAGAGGGGAAGTTCCACGAGCCAGGCTTACGGTGGAAGTTTGTGTAACTTGAGCTGTATTTGGCTGGCCAGGGCTTTCCTTGGGCTCTGCCCAGTCCCAGGACAGTAGCCCGCCCAGAGAGGTCAAGTAACTTGCCTAGGTCACAACTCATGAGCAACAGAACCAGGAGAACTCAGGTCTCTTGTTTTCTGGTTTTAAGTTCTTCCCCTTGCACCGCTGGAGTCTTTCATTTCTAACACCTGGAATTCTAAGGTTAGATCTTATTCAGTGCTAGGGATAAAACTAGAACTGGGAAGGAAAACAGTTCTTTTGGGTTTTGAATCCTGTTAGACCGAAACCTGAAGGGGCCTCAGAGAAAAGGCATTGGTGGAGGCTATCTGGTGGATTCTAAAATCTTCAGAACTCTTCCCAGCTCTGCTGTTGGTGGTCTAAAGTGAGCTGTGCCTAGGCTATGGCCTCTGAGCCAGGCCTTAGGACAGCAGCACTTCCTGTTAGGCCAGCCAGTGCCGTTTAGTTGACAAGTGCTCCAACCCAGCCTGGGTGATTCCTCCTCCACATGGAAGTTCCTCGCAGGTAACTACAAAACCCAGTGCTCCCGTGCTGCAGGGCTGCCACAACATTTGCAAGCCAGGGAGCTGAGTAGCCAGGCCAGGGAGCTAGGCTCCTGGGTGTCTGTTCCATGTTGAGGGACACCTTGTGCTGGAATGTGCAGAGGGCGGCTGCCTCCCCTACCTTCCTGAACAGCTCTTTCCTCCTTCCCCAGCCTGATGATGGAGCCAGGAACAGCCTGGCGACAAGGCCAGGCTGGGGCAAGGCCTGGCAGGCTGCCTGGCAAACTCGGGCTCCCTCTCCTGGCTCAGATGCCACTGCTGAGCCTTAGGGCTGCTCAGCCCTTGTTGGGCAGGTGAGGAGGCCTGATGGACCCTCAAAGCTTGAGCTGCAGGTGGCCTCCAAAGTAGCCTTTTCCTGAGCCCCATAGGGCCCCACACCCTACAGATAGACATTGTGCCCCCACCAGGTGGTCTGAGGAGGGAAAAGGGCTGTAGCCAGAACCCAAGGAGTAGCCTTGCCCTGTAAAACCCAAAGGCAGCAGTTTGGTACCCCCAGGGTTTCTTGTGCCTTTCTTTCCTGAGGTCCTCCCATTCCTGTGACTTAGAGGGCATCTGCCCAGTCTAGGGGTTGTCAATTCTGCAGTCAGTGAGGGGTGGGGAGCTTATTGTAAAGGCAGGTTCCCAGGCCCATGGTGGCAATTCTGATGCAAGGCACAGGTCTGGCTGGTTTCCCACAAGGAAACTCACCAAGGTCCCAAACTAGACCTTGCATAAGGCCATTGTGTAGGACCAGTTTGTACCCCCAGGGCTAGTCCTCCAGCCTTAAGCCCTGGCTCCTGAGGAACAAGGCACACAGAAAGTGGATGGTGAGGGGCTCCTGTTCAGGGGGTCTTAACACTCCAGAATGAAACTCTTCCTCCAAAGGACCCCCCAGGCTGCTTGATGCACTGCCAGGCTTTAGAGGTGGGTTTGAGACCTCCTTGCCCTTGACCAGGTGAGCTCTCTTCACTTTATGAGG
This sequence comes from Rhinolophus sinicus, assembly GCF_057876585.1. Taxonomy (NCBI): domain Eukaryota; kingdom Metazoa; phylum Chordata; class Mammalia; order Chiroptera; family Rhinolophidae; genus Rhinolophus; species Rhinolophus sinicus. Next base: position 38,276,699 of record NC_142513.1, read on the forward strand.
CTTCTTTGCAAAATGGAGATCCACCTCCCAAAGGGGACAAAGATCCACGTGAGAACCAGGCAGAGGGCTGGACACTGGTTGGTGGCAGGTGTTATCAGGCATTTCCTCCTGCTCAGTCTCTTGGCCAGGAACCATGACATCCATGTCCCAAGTCCCATGAGCTCCCTCTCCACTTCAGCCCCCTCCAGAGTTCTAGAACAGGTACAATTGTGTTCCCTTGCTTAAAAACCTCTGGCTCCTACTGCCTTATCTGTTCAGACCCCTTAACCTTTAAAACCTGGCTCCACGATGCCATCACAGCCCCCACACTTTGGCCCCTCAGCCTTGACCCTTCACCTCCCCTGGCAAATGCCTCCTGTTAAGTAAACGCCAGCTCCAGCTTAAGCTCACTTCTCTGGGGAGGCTTCCCAGAATTTCCAGCACCCTGATCCCAGTCTAGTCGCAACACACAAGTGCCCCACAGCATGGTGAGCTGCCCCCAGACCAGGTGCTCGTGCAGACTGAGGTGTGGGGGCTGACGGCAGCTAAGGGACACACATGTACTACAATACTTCCCAACGGCTTGACGTTCCCATGACAACCACGAGGTGTCAAATGTACCACCTAAAGGATGCAAGAGATTCAGAGAGGTCCCAAGGCAGGTAGGTGGTGGAGACCCCAGCTTTTGAGCTGCTCTTCCCTGGGAGTACCACCCGTCCGTTTACTTGGACCTGCTGTGAGAGTTCTCAGAATTCAGCCAAGTTCAGCCAATGATTGGAACGTCCCCCCACCTCCCAGGATTATGAGGCTCGGGAGGGAGATGGAAGTGGCATAGTGCTTGGTCCAGGCAGCCCTTGACAGACCTGGTTAATGTCTGCCCCCAAGACCCTGGGCTGCTCAGATTCACCTTCCATTCTTGGGCCGTTTCAACTCCTCCTGTGACTCGACTTCTAATTCCATATTGCTTAAGCTCCAGGTTCCTATTTCTTACAAAGTCCCTGACATACCTCTTGGCCCAAGATTCTCCTGGACCATGCTCTTAGGCCACCAAGGACACAGTGGGTCTGAGGATCACAGGAAGTCTCCACTGGCTGCTCCAGCTCTGGACTGCCCCTCCTGAGGCATGGGTGTTTATCAGCCTCAACCAGAAGGACCGACCCACCTTACTCACGGAGCTCATTTCACACAGCAGCCTATGTCACCCACAGCCCTGCTCACGTAACCTCAGGTCCTCAAGGGTGGGGGCTGCAGTCAGTGCATCTGGCCACCAGGCATCCCAGGCCCTGCTCATCCTGCCTGGTGGGCACTGTGGGCTGGGTGGCATGATCGGGAAAAGTGCTAGGGACCATGAAGCAATGAGTTTCACTCCCACTCTGGGCAGAGATGCTTATCTCGACTTCAGAGAAACCAAGAACCACACTTGCTCTCTCCTGAGAGCCCAGCAGAAGAGCAGACAAAACTGCAGTACCGGGCGACAATGTTGGTTTTAATGGCATTAACATCCAGGAGGTCACACATCAGTTCTGGTTGGCAACTTCTTCCAGGGGTGAGTGGCTGCTGCCTCGCTGGGTGGGGCCCCTCCAGTCTGTGCCACAGCCTTTGAGACTCGCCACCTGGTCTGCCTGCCCCCCACCCCCACCCCACTGAGAGACAAAACAATTGCACTGATTGACATACACATAGCCAGAGGTCCCGGCCTCCCCAGCACACACTCCAGGGTCTGTCACACAGCGGATCAGGGCTTTGGCGTCTGCTCGGCGGTGGTCCAGGGCTGGTCTTGGGGAATAGTGTTTATCGAATGTGACAGGTTCTTTTACACACTGAGGGTCTGGAAGATCTACTTCTCTGGTTCTAAGAGACTTGTCTCTAATGGCTTCTTTCAGAGCCACCGGAGTTCGGCCTGGATAACGCGGTGTTGGTTTGTTTATTTGTAAGGAATGTATAAGGCATTTTGGTAAGTTGAACAGTAACTTCTTTTTTCGCAGAGAAGACTCAAACAGACGTGCCCTCCTTTGAGCTGCTACTGTCTTCCTGTGAACAGAGGGCAGAGGGAAAGAGAGGTTGGGGCCAAGGAGCCAAGGGGAGCACTCACCTCAACTCCTAGGGACCAGCTGTCTCCCCTGAATTAACATCCCACACCACTCCAAGCCCTTCAGAGAACACCCAGCATTGTCTAGAGAACCAGAGCTGACTGCTAGGGCTGGCGGAGATGCCTGAGGGTTGGCGGGAGCTGAGGACTCCAAGTTTGGGTGAGGACCTTGGTCCCAGAGGCTGCAGAGTGAGGACCGTGGGCCAGCAATGGGGGGCCAGAGATGTGCTTCCCACCGAGGGGAGCCACGGGGGTGGGGGGGTGCTGCCTGTCCTGAGGTTGCCTTCAGAAGTCCGTCCCCAACACCTGCCCCCAGGTCTGCGTCTGTTTGTTCTGCTTCTCAGCAGTCCTGAGGGCCCAGAACCAAGCCCTTGCCAGTGGCTCTGAATGGGCAGGACACTCACTGTTTTGTCCAGCTGCTCCTGTAACTTCTTCACTGTGTCTTTCTCCTTTGCCAGCTGCTCCTGGGTCTTCTTCAAAAGCTCCTGTAGTCTGGTGGCAGCACGTCCCAGGTCACTCGTTAACTTCTTTTCTTTTTCTAGCCTCTCCTGTCGGTCAGAGCATTAAAGCAGATCAGCCTTCACACACCACATCAGGAAGGCCACCTGGCTATGCCCATGGGATCTGACACGTCGGAACTGGGAGCCCTCTGAGGGCAGGATGATGCTGTCTTCTGGTTACCCAGAGAGAAGAAGTGACAGCTGGGAGCAAACAGCCATTAGAGTTAGGTCTGTGTCCTGTCTACCAGCGCTGCCAATGAGCTTCCTGTGACACGGGATGTTCTAATGTGCACTGTTCAGCACAGCGTCCAGTGAACACACGTGGTCACTGCTGAACACTTGCAATATAGCCACTGTGACTGAGTAACTGAACTTTTTAAATTTCAATAGCCACATTGACTAGTGGCTGCCATATATGACTCTGGAGGTTTAGGGACTCCACTCCCCCCACACCGACCACCAAATTAGGCTGGACCCTGCTCAAGGAGCTGTAAGATGTTTCCTCTCCCATTCCTGCCACAGGTGGTAACAACGGGAAGCCAGTGCCGAGAGCTGGCCCCCCACTGAAGCCTCGGAGCAGAGCCCACCCTTCTACCTTAAGCTGCATGACCACCCCTGCTTCTGCAGACTCGAGGGGGCTGGTGCGAAGCTTCTCCAGCTCCTCCTGTAGCCGACACGCCGTGTTCTGAGCCTTGGCAGAGAAGAGGAACTGGAGTTAGGGCATGGGTCTGGGTGAGCTGCCTCACAAACCCAGCTAGCCCACTTGGGGATAGGAGAGGGCACCCAGCATCATGGGACAACAGTTCCAGCCTGTGGACAGGAGACAGGTGACCGACTACATAGCAACACCCTATTGGGAGAGACGCCCCAGACCACGCCCACCTGTCTGGGCCTGGGCCACACCCTCCACCAGCCCTGACAGTGACGACGGCTCAGGGCCTCCCGGGCAGAGCCTGACCTCCTCAAACTCAGCCGTGAGCTTCTGCCGCTGCATCTGCTCGTCCTCCAGGATGGCTTCTGTCCGCTCCAACTGCGTTTTCAGCTGCATGGGAACACCGCAAACATGCTTTGGGAAACTGATGAAGGACCGACCCTCTTGGGAGCCAAGGGCTCCTGGGTAGGCTGAGACCTGGGGGTGAGGGGGGAGGTGTCCACCATCTAACTGCTTCGAGTGCCCACCTGCCCCTGCCTCTGACCACCAGCCCGCCCACAGTTGTTTCCAAAGCTGCCCCTTTGGGGAGATGGCGCTTCAGCCCCCGGGTACAAAAGCTAGTGTGGCGGAAGGGAGATGTTGATGGGATTTCTGCTGACCTCCGGTGACTTGAATGAGACCCACAGGACAAGGATGCCTCAGAGCCACTGCACAAGCACCGCCACAGCAGTATCCCCACCCAGCAGCCACCCCACTGCTACTCTGGTGACAGACCCCTGCCTCCTGGTGAGGGCTCTCAGCAGCAGTTACTTGGGTCCAAAGTCTGCAGAGCAAGCACCCTGCTAGTGACACCCGAGCAAGGGCCACAGTGGGAGACCAGACCCCTAATGGCAAGCCTGGCCGCCTGCTTCCCCTCTTCCAGTCCCTCCCGCACACGCTGTTAGGACAGATCCTCCAGCACCTCCCAGCCTGGCACCTCCTCCCGCCTTTTCCTCTGCTCTGTGGCTTCTTCAGAACCTAGGTGACCCCCAACTAGGCATCTGGGAAAAGTGGGATGTGGGGAGATTGGGAAGTGGAGGCTGCAAGTAATGGGTGTTTAGCCAGAACAGAGGGCTGTTATCCCTGAGCTCCAAGTAGGGTGGAGGGGGCCCGAGGGCGGTTAGTGACAGGTATCTGGGGACTGGCTCACCGCCCTAACCTCGACAGGGTCCTGCTCTGCTGGGGGGGTCTCGGGGGGGGCAGCCGGAGACCCAGCTACATCACCATCCTCTACGTGGCTCTTCATCTCACTCAACTGCTGCCTGACCTGAAACAGGGAGGGGTGGGTTTGTGCAAATACCCATCAGGAAGCACGCCCACCTTGCACACACACACAGACCCCATTGGGGGGACCGCAGATGCTCCCAACAGCCAAAGCCCTTACAGGGGACCTGGTCTGGTAACTGATCTGTGATGGGGTCCTCATGCAGGTTCACTGGGGCAGAGGAGCCAATACCACGACCCCTCACCTGGGCCAAACAGAGGTCCCAAAGGCCAATAAGGGGCCCAGGCTGGCCTGACCCACATGCCCTGCTCCAAGGCCAGCCAGCATGAAGCGCCCCCCAGGAGCGACGTGACCCCGAAGGACAGTGCACACAGAGCTAAGGAATCCAAAGGGAAGAAGCAGCAGCCAACAGGCTCAGCACGGACAATACTGCCTACATCCCGGATTCCTTCTTCTAGATACAGTCCACTGTTCAGAGCCCTTAACAGGGTCTAGAAAAGATTACGAGGTGACACTCTTGCCCAATAAGGTCCCCCCACCCTGAGCTCCATTGCTGGGGGCAGATGACACATCTGGTGACCCCCAAGCCTCAAGACCATTGAGCCTCAAATATGAAGAGGCAGTGGGGTCATCCATGGAGCTTGGGTAAAGGTTTCAGTCGGAGGATCTGGGTGGGCCACTGGCACGAGCTCCCAGGAGATGGGGTTGTTCTCAGGCCCCATCCAAGAGGTGCTGCTACAATGGGGCACCCAAAGTGTGAGGGGCTTGTTCCCTCGCTTTCTTCTCTCCCTCCCAATAACCCCCCAAAGCAAAACCCAAACTTTGCTGGCCAATGATGAGAGACTCAGGGGAGTCTTCTCCACACATGCCCCCAGCCTGGGCAGTGCCCCGGGGGCCTGTCACCCAGACCTGGCCTTGGTGAGTGGCCCTCGGGCTCAGGTGGTGACTTGGCCTGGACGGCAGCCCCCCTCTAGTGAAATGGTCCCAGGTAAGGCCCCTGGGGAGTTAGAAGCCTGTGTACTATGCAGGCAGCTGCTTGCAGCTCAGTAGGTGCTGCTGTGGGAAGGACAGCCCATGCACCAGAACTTCAGTCTCCTCACAGAAAGCCAGACACATCCATTTGTGTTCGAAATCTCCCAATTTCTAAATGGTAACAACCAAGTCAAGATTTTAAAAAGACCGTGCAGATCAAACAGAATATGTCTGTGGCCCTGCAGGCTGCTGCCTGGAGCTGATACTGGGACTGGTGGGGCCCCAGCTCTGTAAGGCTGGGCTGACCCTGCCAAGGAGTGGACACTGATCACACACCAAGACAAAACCGAAGGACCCAGAGGCCACCTGCACAACAGGGAGCTCTGCAAGTCTGCTTCTACTGCCAGGCACAGAGGAGGCCTCCCTCCCCAGCCACAGGTTGCACTGAACTAGTCTCAGCCACCTTAGTGAGAAAAGGCCTGAGTCTCACATAGCGCAAGGCCCATGCTGACAGCCACAGGGCAGAGAGCAGCCAGGCCAGAGACGCCCCAGGTGACACTGGGCTCACAGGAGTCAGGTCACCCTGAGCTCCCAGTGCTGTGGCCAAGGGACTAGTTCACACCAGGAGAGATGGGAGGTGGGCCCTGAGCATATTAGTCCTGGCAGCCACAGGCCCCATTTGGAGTTTTGAGCAAATGTGCAAGGAGCCCCGTCAGCACAGCCCGATCAACGTCTGGCCCAAATACCAAACTAGTGCACATGGCCCTGTCACACTGCGTTACCTTTGACAGGATGCAAAAGCACAACTGGAAATTAATCACACACTCACACACACACATACACACACATTGTCACACGCTCCCACCGCACCCCATCCCATGTTCACTCACCAGGGCGAGCTCATTGCTCTGTTTTTGGGCTTCGCTCTTGGCTGTATCCAGCTGAGATTGAGATTCTAATAAAAGTTGCCTCAACTTGAGGAGAAAACAGACGCAGGTGATGGGAGGAAGGAGAGAGAAGACAAAATCAGCTCCCGTGCATTAGCACCTAAACACACAATCTAAGACATCCACGTAACCCAAACCCTTGAGAACACTGTGGGCAGAGCAGGTGCACAGGCTCCCAGGCCTCTGGCAGCTCCTGTTTCTTTTCGGAAGACTGAGGAAGGCTGACATTCACTGCACACCTCGCCTGGGGACTTTGCAAATGTTTACGGATTACCTCGCAAAATAAGACCAAAAGTTTCAGGTCAAGCCAGAATTGGGGGTTACAGGTTTGTGCTTTCTGCTTCCAAAGTTAGAAAATAATATCAGATTTAAATCCATTCACCCCAGAAATAATGTCACCAAGCCAGGTGAAGAATTTTTTCACTGCAAGGCTGACCTGGCTTCATCCCTGACCTGTTGGCCGGGCTGCCTTTTTGAAATCTGCCCCACGACCCCTCCTCAGGATGGCTAGCCCAAGGCCTAGGGCAAAAGCCTGAGAACTGGGACTTTGAGCTCATGTTAACAAGAGCTGCTGCGGAGGACCGACTCTGGGCAGGCAGAGAGCCCACTGGGAGACTCACCCCCGCCACCTCTTTGGCGTAGCTCTGGCACTCAGCGCCGGCAGCAGCCATGTGCTTCTCCAGCTCTGCTTCCAGATGCGACGTGTATTCCCTGACCTGGACACACACATACACGTGCACCTGTCAGAGGCCTTGAGTTGGCCAGCAGGGAGCAGGGCAATGAGGCGACAAGTGTGGCTGGCCCTGGGACAAGGGCTAAGAGGTGACCTCATGGCCTGTTGGCTGCTGGGCCAGCCCAGGCCAGGCAGAAACAAGTTCATGGCAACAGACTCCCTTAATTGAAAATGGTACCTGAACTTCAGCACTCCTGGGTCCTGACATGTTCTCAGACCTCAGGAGTCAGGAGAGGAGAACTTCTAGACTTACTTGCTAGGTGAACACCAGGAGCACCTTCTCTAAGGCCAAGGCTGAGTGTGTCTGCAGAGGGCAATGGGGCTACCTCACACACCTGCCACGATTCCCAAGGTCATTACAGATGCCACTGTTTACCAGTGCTGGGCATTCTACACAGGGCCATGCTGTCTCAGGCCCCTCAGGTTGTAAATGGCTCTCATTAAGGAAAAGCAGGACTGACAAGATCCCCTAGCCTCTCTTAAGATATGTCCACAAGGAAAAATAACTAACGTCGCCTCGGTAAGAACATTTCTCTGTAATAAGGAGAGTAGCTCTCTGAGCAGAGCCCCCACACGTACCTGATCTGAACTTTCAAGTTCTCCTTTTAGCTTCTCTACAATCTCTTCGAGATGTTTCACTGTGACCTGTGACTACAAAGCAAGGAGAAGGCCCCATGTCAAACATGAGCCCCATCTCTCAGGAAGCCCAGTGGTGCGCACCCACTCCGAGCATTACCCAGCAGCCTCTCCCTGGAAGTGGGCGGGAAGGGTGTCTCCTTGAGACTGAGGAGTCAGCTTTCATTATGACATTGCCATACAAATATGGCAGTACCAAAACCCAGCAAACGTGACTCCCATCTCCCAAATGATCCTATCAGCTTTCCCTCTGGAATTCCCTGTAGGGAATTCTGACCCAGCTCTCTGACTTGAGTAAGTGATGTCTGAATTCCAGTGCGATGCTCATGTCGCTGGACCGCGGGGAGGCTCTGAGGGCCCGTGCTGTACCTTTTGGAGCTCTTCCTCCTTGGCGCTGACTTTGGCCTTCCAGACCTGCTCCTCCTCCTCCACGCTCTTCTGCAGGTCCCTGAGCATGCCCTCCTGCGGGGATGGGCACTGAGGCAGGGCACTCTCCAGGAGGCCCCACCCCACACAAACACAGTTGTGTCCTCCTGTCCCCTCAGCCCCTCTATGAGGAATGCCTGGCTGCCAGCTCTGATTTGGTCCATCAATGTCACGTGGGGAGCAAGGTTGGCCACAGTCCTGGAGAGGTGCCCTCTGGCCAGTATGTGAATGAAGGCTGAGGGCCACACAGGGGAATGAGGCCTGTGACCCAAATGAGGATGTATGGACTTGCATCTCTGTTGGGTTTGCCACCAATGCCAGCCTCAGTGGCCCAGGACAAGCACCACAGGATCGAGTTGGTCAGAGTGGGAGGGCTAGACCCAGCACTGCTTCTGGACTCACAGAGAGCACTGTTTCAAGCCGGCCATCAGCCTGATGCTCACGTTTTCCTTTCATTTCCCAGACTATTCCTTACTATGACCAAGTCTCTCCATCCCCAAGAGCAGCCCCAAACTTTCAATCCAGCCCTCTCCTAAGCTTAGAAGCAATGAAGACCACCACACCTTATTCATCCCTTTTACTATTCAGCCAACGAAATGGGGTCCCGAGTGGGGCAATGACTTGCCCAAGGCCCCACAGAGCCGAGTTTAAACCAAGAGTTTGAGCCAGAGTGGCCAGTGGGGTTTCCCATACCACCACCTGCCTCCCGCCCTACAGGCCCCGAAAGCTCTCTTTCCTGGCAGCCTCCTGAGGGGATACCCAGCCAAGAGCCTAGCCAGTGGCCCCGGTCCTCGCGCCTCACCGTCTCCGCCAGGATGGTGCGGTACTGGTCACACTCAGCCTGCAGTGTGCTCTGGGTCTCCTCAGCCTCCCTCAGCTTGGAGGCCAGGTCCTGAGGGCAGAGGGTAGAACAGGGGTGCGCTTAGCCAAACACACGGATGAAACAACTCTGGACACTGGGAACTGGAGAGCAAGTGGCAGCCCCGCACCACCACCCCCACTCCCCCCACGTGGGCGAGTATGTGTGCCATGCTTACTAAGGAGGGCTCCGTGTTTACTGGCAGCTGTTTCAGCAGTTCTGGGCCTTTCTCTTTCAGTTCCTGGAGCCACTCGGTGTAATTCTGCAACAAAAATGTGCAAGTGGGGGCCCAGCAACATTCCCAAGTAACAGCGGGATCCCAGGGAGCCACCTCCCCTACCTTGTGGGCCCCGTCAGAAAGGGCCGGGAGCAGAGCCAGCAGGGCCTCCTTGGTCTGTGCCTCGGTCAGGCTGCGCTGCTTTTCTGATTCCTCCTGTGGGGTAAGCGCAGTGATCAGATTAGATGTGGAGGTTTAGGGCAACCTCCAGGGAGTGTTCATGGAGATGCAGGAACATCCACCCCCAGGAAAGGGAGGGACAAGGATCAAAAGAGAAGATAAGTGACTGTGGGGCTGATTGTGGGGAGGGGGGTTTAATCTCAGTGGCCGGTTCTAACCACACCAGCCAATGCTGGGTCAATTTTAAACAGACTCAGCTCTAATAAAGGGGGATGGCAGGCTGGTCCACATGGCAGGAGCAAGTTCATCTACCCTGTTTCCCCAAAAATAAGACCTAGCCAGACAGTCAGCTCTAATGCGTCTTCTAGAGCAAAAATTAATGTAAGACCCGGTATTATATTATATATTATATTGTATTATATTATACCCGGTCCTATAGTAAAATAAGACTGGGTCTTATATTAATTTTTGTTCCAAAAGACACATTAGAGTTGATTGTCCGGCTAGGTCTTATTTTCGGGGAAACGTGGTAACACCTTCCAGCAGGTACTCAGGTTCAGTCAGTTCTCAATTTCCAAGCTGTGTGTGTGTGTGTGTGTGTGTGTGTGTGTGTGTGTGTGTGTGTGTGTGTGGTGGTGGTGGTGGTGGTGGTGGTGGTGGTGGTGGTGGTGGTGTCTAAGCTTCTGTGGGAGCTTGGTAGGAGGCAAAGAAGAGGTGGCACCAGAGGGACTCCCAGCAGCCACCAGAGTTAGGAGCTCCCGCTGGCCAGGAGTGGCCGGACGCAGCAATCCTGGAGGGAGAGAGATCAATATTCCCACTTTGCAGAGCAGAACCAACCCGGCAGGGATAAGGATTTGGTCAGTGTCACACCACTCCCAAAGTAAGTCCATGTGGTGGCCGTGCTGTGCTGGGCCAGCACCCCCATCCATCCTCCTTGAGGCTCCCATTCAAAGCATGAAGAAGGAACGGAAGAAGGACCAAAGAAACTATAAGGCAAAGCCTAGGACAGCAGCGTCCCCTGGGGACAGATAACTCCCTGGGAATTGGCTACAGGTTTCTGGGTAAGAGTCTTCCTCTAATAACTGGTCCCCAGTAGGCTGAACCTACTGCCAGCCCTGCCACAACGTCAGCACGGTCTGACCCAGCCTGAATACCAAGGGCGGTGGCAGGAACTACTACTGGATTTGAGCGGTCAAGTGGTGTTCCGGAACATGCAACTGGAGGACGCCTGACAAATGGATGCCCTGCCTGACCACAGCACCCACATGGTATGGACTCAAGTCGCAGAAAAGGATCCTTCTTGGCTCGCCTGCTCTGCAGACAATGCCTACTGGCCTGCCATGGACCCCCAACCTCGTGACTGCCCATCGTGGGAGTCAGAGGCCAGAGCCAGAGGACCTGGAGGCTAGCTCCTGTCTTTATCTGGCTGCATGACCACGAGCAAGTCAGGTGACATCTCTAGTCACAGATCCTGCATTTGCTACAGAAAGGCCAGACAGGCTCCCAGGTCACCTCTGGGGCATCTTAAGTACAGCTGCCACAACTGGACTGAGGCCAACCCTCCACCTCCCGCCCTGTCTCAGGGCCCCACCTTATCCAACCCTCAGTCTTCCTGGGAGGCTCATGACAGTTACTGCAAAGCTCTCCATAACAAGACAGACATTCCTTCCGCATCAGCAAGGCTGGAAAGGGTGGGTTGGCTGCCCGGGGCCTTTCATCAAGAATGGAAATGGGTGGCAGAGGGGACAAGGCCTCTACTTGCTGTTGCTGCAGGCCATGTCCCCCAGCCACAGCTCCCAGCCCATGGCTCCAGAGGTGTCACGGGGGCCCCCAGACACCAAGATGCCCATACTCTCCCCCACCTGGGCAGCACGGAGCACAGGACTAACATGGACTTCAGGGCCTGAGAGCTGCTGAAGAGGCCCTTCCCCTCTGTGACTTACTGTCAAGATCATAGAACCTACTGGGCCATGATTTCAGACGGCCTGAGAAAGCAGCACAATCAAAATATCGGGATTTCAAAGATAGCCCAATGTCGAGCTTACTCACAGGTGGTGCAGTCAGGTGGGCTCACAGTCCCCACGGCCTCTGTTTCTGCCCGCTGATGGCAAAGGGCCCCCGATAAGTAAAAGCAATCAAGGGTACATTTTCTCCTTTCATCTTAGGGAGAAATGAAGGAATGGATGGAGACAGAAGGGAGGAGAAAGATGCAGGAGCTGGGGCACTCTGTGTGCCAGCCTCTCAGAGGGGTCCTGGTGTGGATGCCTGAGACGCTCCAGGGCCGAGGCTGCTGTGCACGCAGTTCGCGCGCTTTGGGTTTTGCTGAACTACACGGGTGCTGCTAATAGAGTCCTGAGTAGCAGGTGAGTCTGAGGACTGGACTCTGACCTTGGCCTGAGTCAGGGAGCGCAGCTTCTCCTCGAAAGCTCTCTCAGCTGAGGCCAGTGCCTCCATCGCCTTCCAGTTCTTCTCTCGGAGGTCCTGGCGGGGAGACGTGGAAAACGTCAGCAGCTAAATGGGCTAACCACTGACATATCACCCATGTGCTCCCTCAGCCGGTCTCAGCAGGGCAGAACTTCTCCAACCCCACTCTGGACCCCACAGGAGGCCTTGCAAAGGGACAAAAGGCCCTTTCTCTTGGCCCACATCCACTGGGCTTCTCTCAAGCAGCATTAACACAAGGCCAAAGTGTCACAGCCCACTATTGGGTGGCTATGGCATGAGAGGGTAAGGAGGCTAAGCATCCTTTCAGGGAGACCCTACTTTGGAGGATGGAGGGTTGGCCTGGCTCCTAAGAGAGAAGAGGCTCCTGCCACCAAACAGCAAGCAGTGACCCCTTAGCTGATTCTGTACAGGTGAGGCCACCTGAAAGCCCAGGCTCTGTTAAGGGTGATGGGCAGGCAGCCTGGGGGGGCGGGGGGGGAGGACAAACACAAGGCTCCTTTGCACCCTGCAGCAGAGAGGGATTTCCACATCCCCTTTTCCTGCCACTAGCCTCCCTACTCCAAGGTGATCATGTGACCCAGGCCAGGCCAATCAGTACATTCTGTCCCCATCATGGGGGCTCCATCCTGCTGCATGGGACTCAAGCTGATCCAATGGGAGTCTGCCCTAGGAGTTTGGAAGGACCCGAGGGACAGAGAGAGCCCTACAAGCCCCAGAAGGAAAATGAACTTTAAGCAGCTGGGCCCCTTCTTGACTAGTCTGGGTGGCCTCACCACTCTTCAGCGCCCCCCAACCCCGCCATGTACAAGGACACATGCTTGACACTCACATTGTTCTTCACTTTCTGCTGCTCAACCGCCTCCTTGAGTTCAGTGGTCTCCTTCTCCAGACACCACACCTGGGACTCCAGCTCCTTGAAGCTGAAGGGAGACAGCGGGATCACTGCCGGGCATGGAGGGCCCATAGCCCCCAGTCTTGTCTTGGGAGGGTCCCTTCCTCTGCCGGGGCTCCCACCCTAGCCAGGAGCACCTCCCACTCTGCTAACCATCTCACAGGGACAAGCTTTCAGGGAAGCCCAAGCAGCCTCGCTGGCCCCTCCTCCCACTAATCCGGAGTGCCCAGGGGCCAGGATGCAGATCCCAGAGGCCACCAGAGTCCCACGTGGTGACGCCGACCACTGAGACTGCAGAGGTCAGAGCAGCCACAGTAGCCAGTACAGGGATGGGCACTGACAGGTGTTTGGGAAGCTTTTTCCTCTGGTGAACAAAACCCATTGTCTGGTTACGAGGCTCCTGCTCAACCTGATCCTGCTCTGTCCCCAGAATGTGTCAGCTAGCCTTTCCCTGTGGCCACACATGGCCCTCGAAAGACATGGGCTGGGCCTTCTCAGAGGACACCTGAGCTAGAGACTCATGTTGTACTGTCACCTGCAAACCCATCGAGACTCTGGGTACCAGTACTCTCGGCAGTTCACTGGGTACAGTGGGACCATCCTCTGTCCAAAGCTTAACTCTGCTAAGGCCCAAGGCTCTTCCTTTAGTTCTGTGCCTGGGCTCTGAGGAAGCAGTCCCGAGATGACCCCTAGACGCCACAGGGTTGGCAAGATGTCAGTCCCATCTTTTCACGGTCCTCTCCAGATTCAAGGGCCCAGTGGGCTTCATTTACTCATCATCCAGAAAGTGAAAGGCTGACAGAGCTAGAACTATACTAGCCATGCTGGGGAACAGGCTCCAAACGGATACTTCGATGTGTGACCTCTGCAGTAAGACTCAGGACGGGGAAGGACCCGAGCACGTGTGAAAGCTGAAGCCGGAAGTGGTCATGCGGACTGGAATCAGCACAAGCGGAGCCACTCGGAAAGCGGGACAGAAGCCCCACCAAGGACGCTCCTGGCTTAGGGGTGTCACTGCCACCAGACGGGGACATATATATTTGCATTTCTTACTGTGGGCTATGGTATGAAACTTTTGAAAAGCTCCACTCTAACACACGTTAGGACTGAACAAAACAATTTTGCGTGGACTGCGCATGCTGGTTGTCCCCAGCACCCCGTCCGGGAAGGGCCTCCACGGTGCACCGCCTCACACTTTCATTCTCAATACAGTTCATGTCTGGCCTTGAAGACAGCTGTTCACTTCGTGGAGGTTGGTTTCACGCCCACAGAACCTTGACCCCTCCCTCAGAGCGCTGATGGGACCCCTCACAGCTGTTCCCTCTAGCCTCCGATTTATGCAACAGCCTGCCTCCAGCAAACTACCTCAAGAGGGTCCCCAAAAGAACAAGGCCCTTAAGAAGATTCAGCAGGCCCGTGACAAGGACATGCTGACAAGCACCCCCTTGGTGGCTGCTGCCCGAGTTCCAGAACATCTGGGGCTGGATCACTCACTTCCATATGGAACAGGATGAACTGGCGTAGACACAACTTTCTGATAAATTGTCTCAGAAAGAAATAAACCAATTTCTGTCAAACACATCTGCATGATGCCAATAATTGGAATCAACCCTGTCTGCACCATGACTGAAGTACCCTAGTAATTTGCTGTGTGTCCCAAGAAATCTGACCTTAAAATACAAAAGCAAAAACCTAAACAAACACATCCTCTCTACCCCAAAAATACCATGAGAAACAAAGTTTGCCCAAGGCTTCTGGAAAAAAGCATACTGGGAAAGGAAGATGGAGAGGGCATGATTCTGGGTTCCACAAGGCATTTTGGACCCTGTGGGTGACTGGCTTCCTTTCCCAGGCCCCAAACCCCAGAGCCTGAGGCCAGGGAACAGGGGCCATGAACTGGGGAGACATAGGGGAGATGACTGACTGGCAGCAGCAGCCAAAACAAGGGAACCTGGTTGGCTGATGGCTGGGGGCACACCTGACCATCTGCATAGGGACACCCTCCATGGCTCTCCCCGACATGGCTGCCCTATGGACCCCCAGCTCCGGCAGCCAGGACCCACCTCTCGAGCCCATGGGCACCTGTTTAGGGATACACACCCAAGAGGTGACGGTCCCAAGAACTCGAGCCCCCCGACTTGAGCCACCTCACCCAGGTGTCAGCTCCAGCCTTAGCACCAGCAAACAGTCCCTGAGCACTGCCTGGCGCTGGGCCGCCAACATGGAGGGAAAACAAGCTCTACCAGCAGTGAAGTTACCTCACAGACAACACTGCGACTTGGTCAGCTCTGAACTTCACCAATGTCCCAAATCTGTGCAAAAAGCCTGGACCACTTCCTTCTGGGTGTGGAACCATTTGTCCTATTTGATTTATGGCCTCAGTCCCTAAAGTCCCTCATCTGTAGACAAAGAGAACTCCCCCCCAGCTAGTCCTTCCCCATCGAAACATGGATGCACATGTGGAGGCAGGAAGCAGAAGGTTCGTGCCCCCTGTTGAGGCACCTGCCACTCTCCACACAGATGAGTCTTGTTCCTCAACAGGAGGCAAAGAGCTATTTGCAAGGCTGTCTTCTTTCCTGCCCACACATGTACTCCTCAAAGTCACTGGAGGGACAGGGGAAAGGCAGAGGCCTCTGAAAGGGGCTCTTCCCAAGGGAGCCGTCCGCCCTGCTGTAAACCCCAACTCCCTGGGTCCTAAGCCACCCTGTGCTGAGGTGCAGCCCTTTACCCCAACTTACCGGGCCTGCTGCTGGTTAGCTTCTGCTTGGCTGGCCTGAAATGAGAGACACAAAGCTCCTCGGTTACCATGAGACTCACCTCATTTGGCAACTAGTCAGGGTGGGGTCCATTTGCTCTCATCCTCCTACCTGGGGGTCAGGACTCAGTGTGCTCCCACCCCTTCCTTCAGCCCCAGGGAGGAGGTGATGGCTGACCTGGGTATCCTGGGCATCCCGGGCCTGGCCTGCCTCCAGCAGGGCCTCAATGGACCGGATTCTCTCTGTGAGCTGTGAGTTCTCCGCTCTGGACTCCTTGAGCTGCCCATGAAGACCACTCAGCTCCTCGCACTGGCTCTTCACCTCTGCCTCGGAGGACTGTAATTTGCTGAGCAGCTCTGTGCCGGAAGAGGAGCAAGAGCAGGTCAGGGGCAGGAAGCACCAGGACAGACACCCCACCTGCCCTTCAGCACGTAAGCACATGAGGCATGTCCCCTGCCTCCTTTGTGCTTGGGGGTTTAAGACATACTTCTGACCACTGGGGCATCTTATTAGCTATTGGAGAAAGTCACACTGGGGCTTTGTTCTAGAGGATCCATTAGGGTAGAATGAAATACTCTCCGATCACTCACAGGAAAATGATGGAAATCTAAAATGGATTTCATTTGCAGTTTCTAAAAATTTGTTTTCTAGGAGACTGGCTCATATTAGCTGAGACCAAGGGGTCTTTTGTGAGTGTCCTCTCTTGATGACCTTAGGTAAGTCCCATGGCTGTGAATGTCATCCACGTGTTTATGACTTTGCCAAGCCCCCCAGCCCTGGTCTCATCCCCAAACCCAGGCTCAGCTGCCTGCCACTTCCAAATGAAGCTCTGCTTAGGCAACTGGAACCCAGGACTCCTGACCTCCCCACCTAGCTGCTCTGCTTCTTGTGCCCCCACCTCTCATCCATCTTCGAGGCCTATGGATTCCATACCCACTGTCTGGGGAGTCCATTCCACCCCCTCACCAGTACCTCTGTGGTTGCCCTGACCTAGCCGTTGCCTTTTGGCCTGAACAACTGCCAGAGCCTCATCCCTGGTCTCCTGAGCCACTCCTGCCCATGGTCCATTCTCCATCGAGCCTCAAATCTTCCAGAAGTGCAAATGGGATCATGCCACTCCCTGCCCCAATTACTCCAAGCACACCCATCACTGAACACATCACCCAAACTCCTCACAAAGAGGGTCACCTGAATCCTGCCCATCTGGCCCCACACTGGCCACTTGTCTTCTTGCTTCAGTCACACTCACTGACCTTCTGTTTCTCGTACAGGCCAAGTTCAAGTTCATTCCCATTTGTAGGGGTCCTATGCTGGCCATTTCTCTCCCTTCCTGGTCTCTGTGAGGCTGGCCACACTTCCCATCATCCAGACCTCAGTTTAAATAAACATCCCCTCTGCCATAGAGGCCTGACCCATTAGAGCAGGGGTCAGCAAACCAAGTGCAAGGGCCACCCATGTTTTTTTAATAAAGCTTTACTGGAACATAGCCAGGCCTACTTATACATTATGTGGGGCTCCTTCTGCACCATGGCAGCAGAGCTCAGCAGTTGTAACAGCACCTGGCCCACAAAGCCAAAAATATTTACTACCTGGCTCTTCATAGAAACAGCTGTCGGCCCTACTCTAGGTCACTTTGGGTATTTGAAGTCGGTAGAGCACAGGCTGTGTGATCGCTGATGTGTGTCTAACTATGTCTCTCCTGCTAGAACGCTGCCCTGATGCCCACTGCTTCACTCCCGGCCACGCCCCAGGTGCCCACAGCAGAGCTCGCCCATGGCAGTTGCTCAGGAAATACTGAGCAAGGTGAACAAGAAACCATGGAGCTGTCATCGATGTCATCTGTCTTCTTTCTCTAGGGGCTCTCGGTGCCCCAGACTTCACCATTCTCTTCTGATTGTGAAGGTGACCTGTGAGCATAGAGGGACTACAGGCCCATTTTCCAAACTTGGCATCCTGGGCTAACTGAGCTGGGAGAGCCAAAACGGTCCAGAAGAAATCAGCCAAGAAGGCTAGCTACGAACTCAGGAGTGAACCGGCTCAGCCACAGGCATGGCTCCAGGTGGGGCTCCACAGCAAACAAGGGTGGCGGTGGCAGCACCATCGGCCCACCATTCATGGCTTCTGGCCTCAGCACAGACCCTGCCACCCCTCCTGGAGCCTCTGAGCCGAGCCTCTGCCTCACCAGCTAGCTGCTGCTGCTGCTCCTGGGCTTTCTCAGCATCTGCCCTCAGGCTGGCATGGCTGGTCTGCGAGCGGCAGAGCTCCCGGCTGACCTCATCCAGACGTTTCTGCAAGGCCTCCTCACTCTCCTTGTGAGACACCTGGGGAGCAGGCAGAGGAAAAAGGACCATGAAGATGGTAGAGGGAGGCCAGACCCTCAGCTAACTCTGAGGTCATGCAGGACAACCTGCCACCCACCCCAATGACTTTTATAAAACCCACCTGGATTTCTAAGTCAAATTATCCACTGGAAAAAGCCAGGAAGCCATGTCCCCCCAGCCTTTGAAGAGCTAGCTCGGGGTAAAGGGGGCTTAGGTGAAGAAGGAGTCACAAAAAGGAAAAGGCCCCATTTTCACTTCAGTGTGGCACAGAGAGATGTTTCCTACAACTTAAACCTCCAGTTCAACTTGGGTATTTTCTGAGTGGGCCCTTGTACAGCTCACACTTATTGAGCTCTTTTTCTGTGCAAGGCACTGTTCTAGGCATTGTGTATGTATTAGCAGGTTAATCCCCAGCCATCCCCTGAGACAGGCACTACTGTCACACCCTTGTTACAGATGGGAAAACTGAGGCTCTGAAATCCTGCAGCAGACACCAGGGGCCCACTGTCAACACCACGCCCTCCCAGAATCTTTGGTGTCAGAGAGGAAAGAATGGACTCCTCTGTGTGGCCTCAAGCTGAGGATGAGTACCATGAGGCCTGAGAGGGCAGGAGATGCTCAGAGTCTGGGGCTTACTGATGCCAACCAGGCCCAGACCTTGGCCCCAGCCTGGGTTCTTAGAAGTGACACATGTAATGGTGCCACCTTGGGCACTGAAGTGGTGGCTCTAGCCCCAGAAGCATCAGCACCACCTGGGAGCCTTTAAAACGTAATCATGGCCAGGCCCAACCCTGTGGTTCTGATTCCATTGGTCTGAGTGGGCCTGCTTTACATGAAAATCAGTAAACACCAAATTACCCATCTCGATTCCACCTAAACAATCCAAACTGTGTTTATTTGTCTATATTCCTTATACAAATATCAGTCTTACAATTTTGTGTTTGTCATTCTAGTCCCTTCCACAAGACAGCCCCATTACCCCATGTGCTACAGTCTAGCTTCAGTGACTGAGCAGGAAAAGGGCCCAAAGCCCTTTGGGACACCAGGATTTCCTTGTTATTCGGACAAGTTAAACACAAAGCAGGCGTGATGTTAAAGCTCCCCAGACGCGGTCACCCTGCCCCAAAACAGGCTAGCTGGAGGGTCCAGAAGTCATCAAGCCAACAGGCAGCAAGGCACCTAGGCTAAGGGGTACGCTGGACGGTGCCCAGGGAACTCTGGGGACAGGGGGACAACCTTCCTCTGGAGAAAGGGCATCTTCCTGGGAAAACAGCAGCTTCCAAGCCACATGCAGAGGCTGAGAAGGAAGAACGCCCACCCAGCCTTGAAGCCAGAGACTGCTAACGTTAGCCTGGCTGGCTATGGCTGGAGCTGTGGTACCAGAGGTGGTGGCATGTGTGAGAGGACAAACAGCTCTGAGGCTAGACAACCCGGGGATTTGAATCCTGCCTCTGGTGAACTTGGGATAGTTGCTTAACTTCTCTGCACCTCGACTTCCCATATGAGTAAATTATAGCTAGTAACAGAACCTCCCTCAGAAGGTTACAGTGAGAACGAGCTAAGCTAATGCTTGTGAAGTGCTCAGAACTATGTTTAGCGCCACACAGAACACACTTACTTAATGCTGGCTGGCTAGCTATCAGGATTATGCACGAGGCTAAGGCTGAGGGTTGCAGCTCTAGCTCTGCTTGAATGTTCAGCTGTAGGCATGACTCAGTGTGGCCAGAAAAGCCCTGGCCTGTCCCTGCTACACAGACAAGCTTGGTGGGCGGGGTGAAAAGGGCACTGAGGTGGCCACCACCCTACTCACCTGCAGCTGCAGGACCTGCTTCTCGAAGGCGGCTGCCTTGGCCTCCAGAGCCTTCCGCTGCTGCTCCTCCTGCCGTGAGGCTTCTGACTTTTCCACCAGCTCCTTGCTGACTTTGCTGAGCTCTTGTCGGAGCTTGGCCAGCTCTGCATTCTGCCTGCAAAACAGTCACCAGCCCCCAACTGACAGACAGAAGAGGGCTGAGTCAGCTGCCACCAATCCCAAAAGCTGCCCCCAGGTGACTGGGACCATCCGGGCCTTCCCTCCAAGACACCAGTTCTTTCGTAAGTAGTCGCCCAGGTCTTGGAGTCTTTACCAAAGCCCCTCTTGCATTATCAGCCACTTGGTGTATGGACCGGAAAGAGCAAAGAGCACACTAAAATATCCCACGAATGCCCCTCCAAGAAATAGCTAGAAATTCAGACCAAAAAAAAAAGGCAAAACATGCTTTTTCCTCATTGTTAATCAAGGTCCAGACAAGCCCTGGGATGTGGGCTGCCGGGCCGAGTCCTCCAGCAGGGCCGGGGCAAGAGCCTGTTGGAGTCCATGTGCCCTACTTCACTGGTACCAAAAGCAGGAAGCTGAGGCACTTGACAAACCAGACCTTTCAACACTGCACAGAAACAGGGTCTCAGGACCCAGGCGAAATTCAGGAGGGTGGGAAGGAGACTTGATTGAGAGGAAGAGGGGCAGCTCAACACCCGCCAACACCCGCCTTTTCTACCGTGTTTCCCCGAAAATAAGACCTAGCCGGACAATCAGCTCTAATGCGTCTTTTGGAGCAAACATTGACATAAGACCAAGTCTTACAGTAAAATAAGACCAGGTCATATATTAATGTTTGCTCCAAAAGACACATTAGAGCTGATTGTCCGGCTAGGTCTTATTTTCGGGGACACAGATTAGTATGAGGAGGTAATCAGCATGCTGGCCTCCTTGACTAGCACAAATGATACCTCTTCAAGGCAGGACTGACCGATAGTCCAGCCAAGGGACAGCACCAGACAAGACGAATGGGACAGACAAGACTGTTCACAACCTGGGATGAAAGAAACCGGGCCAAGACCAGCTCTGTTTGTTGCTGGAAGGCTGCTGTGGGTGGGTGGGTGGGGGCACCTCTGGACTTGGGTTTCCTTATCTGCACCAGGGAGGCTGTCCCAAATCCCTCTGCAGGGCCATCAGCTCATGCTGTACACTACCAAGATTCAAGACTGGAGAGTTCACAGGAGAGGCCAGACTCCAGGGCCCTGAGGAGATGGGAGGCTGGGTGGGCGGCCCCCTTGGGACTGATGTGCAGTTCTGGGAGGGGCCTGGGAATACCCATCTCACACAGGCAGAGCGTCCACAGACTGACAGAACTCATCAGCTACCACCGTGGGGTAACAAATCTTCATGCTTTGGAGCTTTCCCCAGGATGGAGGCTATAGTAGATTCTACGTGACAGGGGAAACCAGAATGTTCCTCTGTCCCCGTATTCACCTTCTGCAGCCACAAAACTCCAACCAGCCGCCAGGACGGTGACAAAGACATGTGCACATGCACACCCAAAGGGGACCTCCAGGGAGAAGGGGCTGGCCTGGATGGCCTTCAGATCTCACTCTCTACCAGGGAGGCCACCAGAAAAAACAGAAATGAGGGTACCAACTTCCCTCCGTGGTCTAGCTCCTGGCCAGTGTTATCCCTCCCTGACTTCCAGCTAAAGGACTAAAGGCGTTGGGGCTCTCTGCCTTAATCAGGTCTCCTCTTGACAAGCGGGGTGCCCTGGGATAACGGAGAGCCCCAGAAAGTCTCTTCAGGATGCTTCAGGCCAAGAGAAGGCAAAGAAATGTGAATCAAAAGAAAATGCAGGAGTAGCTTCCTCTAGGCCAGCCTATTGAGACTGTAATGCTCAAACCACGGAATCAGAAGAATGCCAAGGTGTCCTCAACACAGTGAAGTTTCTGCTGCCCTTGGGGTCGGCCCACTCGATATGGACTTCCTAGCACTTCAGCTCCTGAGAGGCAATGCTGAGTCAAGAATGCTTAGTAGGCTGGGCCGCTATGCTGTACTTATTGCCAATGCATCAGAAGCAAATGTCCCTCCAGCACAGGGGATCCCTTCCCCAATGGAAAATGAAGGCACTCAGGCCCACGGAAGGTCTCTACACCACATCAAACTCTGATCTTGGACAATCCACTTGGCCTTGATACTCTGGGCCACAATCAGGAGTTTTTAAAGCCTCACACTGGAGTGTTGTGAACACAGACGTGGAAAATGTATATGCTCCTCTGGGAAAGCTGATACTAGCACCAGCCAGGACGTGACGGGCACCTGACTGTATGGGCACTGGCAGACTGGAGCTCACCCCACTCACCTGTGGTCTGACCATGGGAGAGGACGCTAGCTACACTTCAGAAGGCTCAGCCACTCAGAACCAGACAAGAGATGGAGAGTCAGGATGGAGCCCCAAATGGGGAGGTACAGAAATGCACAGCCAGCCCCAGATCCAGTAAGAAACTAGAATGCACCCACCGCAGCCTCAGGAGAGGCTCAGGGACTCTCCCAGGTCCCAGAGCCCCTGGGGATGTGCCGTTGCAGAGGCTGTCTGCCTGGGAGCACTGAGCTTACTTGCTCTCCACCTGGCTCGTAGCTTGGTTCAGGGCGTCCCTCAGGATGGAGTTCTCCTGTTGCAGACGGGCCAGCTGTGTGTTGGGGCCATTCTCCAGCTGTTCCTGAAGAGTCCGGATCTGAAAATCATTGATGGAGCATCAGAGTGTTGCTCGGCCTTACAGAGAGAGCTGACTTCTAGAGCAAGGTTAATGAGGTTACAGCCCATAGACAAAACCTCTGAGGGCTCCACTTCTCCACACGAGGTGGGGAAGGCCCCTAAGAACAAGGGGTCTGAAAAGTGCACAGCTCCAGCATCAGGGGCTTGGGGCCCAGAGTGAACTCTAGCCACATGCCTCTTCTTCTCTGCCTCACAGCTATGGCCTCCAGTCAGCCAAGCGCTCAGCCCAGAGCCCCACACATGCTCCGAGCTGTCTGCCTGTGAAGACAAAGGACATGGCCACAGCCACGGCCACAATTACCCAGAGAAAGACTTGGTTCCCACTCTCTGGCCTCCCGTGGCCCAACACGAGTAGACTGCAGGTTTGAGGAGATGAAGCCTAGTGCTCTGACTACACATGCCAGGCTGGACAGGCCCTCCACCAGCCCTACTCGGGAGCTGTGTGGGTTTCAGGCCTCGAGCTTTATGCAAGCCTCCCAACCTCAAGTAGAGAAGGCAGAGCCAGCATTACTCTAGGATCACATGGAGACTAAGAACTTGACCCTGGGTACCTAGGAGATGGGACACAGGGCTGGCCACTTAGGACCAGGCTTTTTTCAAAAAGCACTTTTTAAAATGTATTTTTACTTCTTCCTGGTTAAAAACATTAAACACACACAGTCGGCTGACTGCCACCATCTGACTAGATGAAACAGCTGCTTCCTCCAAAAACGAACCAGATTCCGCAGAACCTCCATCCGCCTCAGGCTTCCAGCCCTCCCCGGTCCCCTGACCATGCCCTGCAGCCACTGCCCACCTTGCCCTGCAGCTGCTGCACCTCCTTCACGTGTTCCCGGTAGCTGGCCTGCATTCGGGCCTGCACAGCCGTGATCTCCTGCTCCCGGGCCACCAGCTGCTTTTTCACTTTGGCCTCCCCAGCTGCTGCCTTGGCCTTTTCTGCTGCCAGCTCCTGGGAGAAAGCAGAGGGCACAGGGCCGGTTAGGCAAGCAGGGGCAGGAATTTATCAGATGGAACCAGTATCATCAGAACCCAGAGTACCAGCTAGGGCTGAGAAGAGCTTGAGAGCAGAGCCACAAGATCCCTCCTCCTGAGTTCTCAGACAGCCCCACGCCAGCCACAGCAGACAGTAAGCAAGAGATGAGAAGTTCCCGGAAAGCCCTGCTGGCCTGACAGATGGAGCACTGGATATCAAGTCTAGTCTAGAGTGGATGCAGTAGACATAGGCAGGAGCTGAGTAAACATGGCATTCTGTCCCCAGGCTCTCCAGGGACACTGGCTCAGCCCTGCTGGGATTACAACACCCCACTTGGCTTGGTCCCTCACATCCAGGCCCCAGAACGCCTATTTCTACTTAGAGCACCTTTGTCAGGACCAACAAGACTGCAAGCGTTGATGGCTGGTGTGGGGATAGCTAGCTACCTGTCCCACTGTGGCTAGGGGGTCAGTCCCACTGCTGGAGGGCCTGGGTCTCCATGGACTGCTGCTCAGTCCTCCACCCCAGCCCAGGGAATGTCTGCCCTGGGCAGTGCCAGATGCCATGATGAACACAGGATGCTGGGTCTGAGGACTCAGAGACTTAGGCAGGGGCAGAGCACAGGGTGGGAAGGGCTGGCAGAGGGAGAGGGCCTTGCTGGATCTGTGTCATCCCAGAAGGAATGGCAGTGGACGGAATCCTCAGGAAAGCAGGGGGTGACAGTGCAAGGAAGGGCTGATGCAATGGGCCCCTAGGAAGGGGGTGCTCTGTGTCCACTAGGCCTCCAGCAAGAATGGCAACTACTTGGTATGGGCCCAGCAAGCTTGAGTGTCTGGGGCACGAGTGTCCCAGGAGATTCAAGGCCCTATCCCTTCCCTATCCTGGGCAGTGAACCAGAGAAGTGGAAAATCCTCTCCAAGCCAGGAGTGCCAGGAAGACCCATCCCAAAGGGCCAGAGTGTCCCTCCTGCCTGAAATGGGAGAGAATTGGAGGTCAGAGGAGGGGCTGAGCAGATCAGGGTGACCACTGGGTGCCAGGGCTACTATGTGCACCTGGCATTCCCTGGGACCACCTGGGATCCACTGGCCCTACTTTTCCGACAGTCCTCCCATCTCCATCCAGGGTGAGAGCCCACAGGAACATGAAGTCTAGGCTCAGGAATGCTTCACTGATTTCTCTGCAGACCTGGGAGAGGAGGCTGACATTGTGTGCCTGCTCTGAGACAAGCAGGCGTCTCATTCAATTCTCTCAGTAAGATCAGGATCTTGATGCCCAGATTAAAGCTGAGCTCACAGAGCCTTGGGGAGGAGACACTGTTCCAGGCTGGGGAGCAAGCAGCCATAGTAACAGAGGTAGGCTGGAACCTAGGACTGTGTGAGCCCACAAGGGTTCCAGAAAGTGGGAGGAATGAGACACACATTCCTGTGGCTGGCCCAGAAACTTCTAAAGAAGCACGACAGGGATTCAAGGCTCCACCAGGCTTCCTCTAACACGCATGCCCCCACCAGCCCCACCAGCAAACTTCCACATACCAGCAATGGGAGAAGAGCTCTTTTCTTTGCTGGGTTTCCCAGACAAGAGCCCTTTAAAGTATAGGATCCAGGCTTGGAAGAAGACACCAAAGCTCAAGGAGATCCTGGAGTGCCCACAGCTCCACCAGCAGTAGGCGGTACAGCCCCATACAGGCTGTCCTCTGCCAGCTCTGCTGGCCATGCCGGCCCAACACTCAGAGGCTGGCACTGAGCATCTTTCTAGGGATAGCCTTCCCCAGCCTGGGCAGATCTCATGCAGTTTTGGCCATCTACTTGGGCTCAGGGTGTAAAGGTCCCAATCTCTTGGGGACGGAGTCCCAAAGCTACCAGAAGTCACTGGGAGTTCCCTTCCTTTTGCCTCTGGTTATTTTAAATGGTGAGAAAGGCCAGCTTTTCCTCAGGGTATTTGTTTAGGCTTCCTTTTCTAAGAGCTCAGATCCCAGGATTCCGCTTACCTGTTAAATTCTTAATTCAGTTGCAAGGGTCAGATTTATTTTCTTGAAAGGCATGCTTATTGGTGGTAGGGACTGGAGCCCAGTTTTCTTTGATTGGGCTGGGGGAGGAGGCTTGGCACCATCATAAGCACTGCTGGCTCAGAAATAGCACTCTGTCATTTCTCACCAGACCAAGAGTGGGCCCTACTTGGTGTGAGCTTCTGAGGCCTGCTGAGGAATAAACAGGGGGCAGGTCCCATCAAAAAGGCCTGCCACCAGAAAAGCTTCCACCCTACCCCTGGGACCACGCCCACCCTGAGGGTCTCCTTGACTGCATGAAGTCAGAGCCTGATCTCCCAGGCGAAGAGAGCACAGGATAGGGTCTAGTCTAGAGCTTCGCCTCAGACTAGAGGCCCATGACAGGGCAGGGCAACTGATGCCTGAGAAGACAACAGCTGGAAAGATGGCTTTCCAGAAGGGCTGTACCAGAGCCACGCGTGGGTCCCCAAATCCATGCACAGGGCCACAAAGACTCTTAGAAAGCCAGGACAGAGGTCTTGAGGTGCCCAAGCTTGCTAATTCCTACAGCTGGTGCCTGGAATGGTTCTTGAGCATAAAACTCTGTTGGTACTTCACCCATTAACAAGGTACGAATCTGTCATAAGAGAATCCACACTTTCTCTGGATCACGCCTTCAGCAGCAGACCACGAGAAAAATAATTCACCAAAACCCTCTCTTGCAACTATAAAAAGTTATCTACAAGGACATATATGTGGAGGGAACCAGATCCTATCCGTCTCACCAGCTCCTGTGGGGAATTAAATTAAGAGGACTTTCCACATTCTCAATAATTTAGTTTCTCATGTAACTTTCCCGAACAGTGCTGGGCTAGGAGACATGTGTGTCAAGAATGAAGTCAACACATCAGTGCTGCTCAGAAACCTGATGTCCACTCGTTCCAGGAGCACGGAGAAAACATGGTCATGTATAACCATCAGAGGCATCCTCTCGGTCGTGTGCTGGCCTCGGACTTCAGCAGCCACTTGCTGACAAGAAACCTGCTAGGCTGAGCAATAATAACCTCTATGCTGGGACAAGAAAATGGGGGCTCCAGAAAGCTTCCCAAGGGAGGGAAAGCAAACTGAGCCTTCAAGGACAGAGATAAAATTTCCAGCCAGCCAAGTAGCGTAGGGCATTTGAACCTAACAAAAGAGCAGGAAGAGAGGCCCAGAGGAGGCAATGAAGGTGCAACACATCAGGGAGCAGATGGGGGTGAGAGACCAGAGGTGGTACTCAGGGTGTAAACTTGGGTCTAAAAATTAGGAGAGCCACTGGCAGAGCTTAAAGAGGGCCTGCCAGGACCAGATCAGCACTTGAGAGCCCAAAAGGACCTGCTGGGGCTGCCAGAAGGAGGATTTGGTAGGAGAGGGAGGGCCTTGGCTGGATGCTCTGTAACACATCTCCCCATCTGGGAGCCAAGCCGTGGAACCCTGGAGGGCAAGATGAGAAATGAAAAACCAAGGGCCACACCCCTGGGTATCTCACAGCCCCCTGCAGCTGACAGCCAGGTACAAGTCTACTAAGGGAGGGCTAGAAATGCATCTGGACCTGGAGAGGGTGTCTGTGGACTAGCAGACATTGTGGTTTTGAAAATCTCACTAAATGGCCACCACTGAG
Source organism: Rhinolophus sinicus (assembly GCF_057876585.1). Classification (NCBI taxonomy): domain Eukaryota; kingdom Metazoa; phylum Chordata; class Mammalia; order Chiroptera; family Rhinolophidae; genus Rhinolophus; species Rhinolophus sinicus. The sequence goes on from NC_142513.1 coordinate 38,303,758, forward strand.
GGAGAGGAGTTAAGTGTCCAGTACAAGGGGCAGTGTCTAAGGGGCCTCTTTCTGCAGGTTGCACTCTTCCCTCACATCTGCTGCCTTGCCCAGGGTATCCAGAGACACCAGCAATGGGGAAGAGACGAGCCAGTGTATCCATCAGAAGTTATACCAACTCAGTAATCACACTTGCAGGCCATCCTAACTAAATTCAAGGGGGCAGGTCCAGGAATCAGCCAAGGCAACCATATGGCCAGCCAGCCGTGGATATACTCACTCCTGTTTCCTCTGACTTGAACTTTATTTTGGGGGTCAAACATTTCCACCGCATTTCTCAGCTTGTCCAGAAAGAGGGTATGGAAGAATGGCTCCCTGAGACCACAGACTCTTAACCAGTGCCATGATGGTTGGCTAGCTCTCTGATTTGTAGCACTGCCCCGCTGGCCCACTTCCGTGGTGTAAATGCTTCTGGCCTAGGGCACACTTCCAGCCAAGGCAGGAAGAAACATGTGCACTCAGCTCTTGGGAGCAGGGTAAGTGGCTCCAGTCACCCTGCGTTTCACCAACAACCCAAAATGGGCTCATGTGAAGGCTTGGTGTGCACAGTAAGACAGACAGTAAGCAGCCCCAACCCTGGCAGAAACTATCAAGCTTTAGTGAAGGCCACAGAGACTTGCTGTTTTCTTTTCTTCTCCTGGGCAGAGCATTAACCAAGAGCAACCAGCCAAAGGCTCATCTTCTGCTTCTGTGTCCCCCACCAAATGAGCTTTCCCATTTGGCTTGGAGCTGCATCCCTCCAACTTAGGACAGAAACTCAGACTGCATCTTCTCGAATGAGCAGATGGAGATGCCCAGAGGAAAGGCTGCAGCCCAGACAGTTTGAGGCATTCCAAGGCCCAGGACATCCCGTTGCATCTGCTGCACTGACGGAGGAGACAGGTAAGCAGGGAGAGGGCTAAAGCAACACTCAGCATTTTGCTGGAAAAACCCAGCCGTGGAGCTGGGGCACCAGGACTTGCTCCTCAGGAGAAGCGAGAAACCCCAGTGAGTTCTGGCAGGGGGAGAGCAGACCCTAGTGCATGATTCCTGACTCATCCAAGTGTTCTTCAATGAGTACAAACGTTACACACCAAGCCATCAGCTGACACAAGGAGCCAGGCTGTCCCTGCAGGTCGCTCCACAGACATCAGAAAAAGGAGAAAAATAACAGCTCCCCCTACTCCCACCGCCATGAGTTTTTGCTCTAATTGTCAAGCAAACAATCATGGATCAACTCTGCCCATCCCTCCTTCCAGAGCCTATACCCTAAAACGACAGCCCATCACCGTAAGACTGGCCAGTGAAGATCCAGTCCATCCCCATCACACACTGAGTGCCCTAACCCCTGCACTCCGAGTCCTGAGAAGGGGGCCACCACCACACAGAGTTCTATAGGGGCAGCACAGGCTGGCGGCAGACTTCACACAGGCGCAGTGCGCACTGGTTTGAGGGGCGGTTACATTCAGCAGGCCTAAGCGAGGAGCCGCACAGTGGGGAGGCTGATTCTACAAGCCAGGGGCAGCGCTGGCCACAGCCCAGGGCTTCTCAGGACAGGACGTACGATTGGCTGTACCTTATTGAGCTCCCTCAGTTTGCTCTTGGCGACAGCCGCGTCTTCCTGCTCTGTAGCCAGCAGCTTTTCTTTATCTTCCAGCTGGCGCTTCAGAATCACCACAGGGTCACCCTTCTGAGTGGCCTAAAAATGCCCACAGAGCCACATTAATAGGACAGAGACAGACACTGGGTTCGTAGCCCCCATCCAGCAATCAGACCCTGACCCGTGACAAGCCTGATGAAGTGGAAGCAAGTGCTTTAAGATGAGCGAGTTCCATCCTGACTCCAGATACTTCTGGGGAGAAAGTACTCCTGCCTCAGCCGCCTAGTCTGTAGGACAGCCAGGCCCTGTGTGCCTAGGAGCTGTCTACAAAAGTGCTGGATCTCTGGGGTAGTTATTAGGAGCACGGGGTTTCCCACTAGCTCGCATCAATGGTGGCTAGGGCCTCTTCCTGCCCCACTAAGGGGCAGTTGACCATTGTTTCTGGCTCGGTGCCCACCCTTTAGACACAGTGTGCAGCCCATAGCCTACTAGCTGAAGCATGGAGGCTGTGGGGAGGGGAGAAGTACGTTGGGGACAGCAGCCTGATCTGAGTCTGGGCCTCTCTCCTTGAAGGAGGAGTGGTCATCTTGACCTCCTCCAGCCACTCACACCCAGGAGACCTGCCTCCACTCCCCATGCTCACAGAGCGAGAAGTTCCCTGTGACTGACTGACATGTCACAGCTCAGCAAGAGCCAGGGGCGGAGTGACCCCGACTGGCCTCAGGGCATGGGCCACTGCCTGACTCTCAGGACACCCCCAACATCTCTAACCACTAAGTTGCCACAAAATTCTGCAGCCAAATTACCTGGAATTCCAACTCTGATTAAGGAACAAACATATGTCATGCAGCACTTCCTGGGGCAGCTCATTTGTCAAAGTACCAGAGGGTGGTGCCAGCCCCTGAACTGGCCCCCCAACAGGAGGGAAACCAGAGAATGGTGTCTCTGGGCCCATCCCAGGGCTGCCTCACTCACAGAATGTACCTACACACCTTCCTTCCTGCACCCAGAGCCCTGGCCACAAACCAGTTGGGCCCCATCTCCTGTGTTCCACTCCCAGGCCCGCTGCAACTCAGAGTTCTGCCCTGGTTCTCAACATCCATCATGATTCAGTGGCCCAGCAATGGCTGGGCTGTGGCAGAAGACAAAGCATTTGCAGGGTGATTTATGTAGCCTCTGCTTGGGAAAGGATGGTAGGGTTCTGCTGAGAAAGGTAAGCAGAGGCTATTTCACGAACACTGTACAGCTTGGCAAGCTGGGTGTAGCCAACATGACCAGCATCCCCTAGCGGAGGCTGGGACCCCACCAGGTAACCACTGCAACTCACCAGCCTGAGAGGGAAGGGGGAAGGGCAAAGCCACCCGGGCAAGATGCAGCAACCAATGAACGTGGCCTGGGAAGGGTGGGCCTACCTTATGCCAGGTGTCCTGAAAGACACCAGCTTTCTCAGATAGGATCTCAATGAGCCGCTGGGCCTCGCCCTCATTGAACACCATGCTTCCGACTGTGGAGACCAGCGTCTTGTAAGGGAGGTAGAGAGGGCTGTCTGAGTCCGGGGGCCCTGTACACAGAAAAAAGGAAAGAGGATGGACTTACACTCAGATACCAGTGACCAAGCCCATCACACCCCAAAGCAGCAGGGGCCAGTCAGAGGCAAGGAATCTGTCCCGCTGCCTGAGGTATGCTCCTTGACAACAAACTCACTGTAAGTTGAAAAGTTCGTAAGTTGAAAACGCATTTAATACACCTAACCTACCAAACATTATAGCCTACCTTAAACATGCTCTGAACCCTTACATTAGCCTATACGTAGTTGGGCAGTCACCAAACACAAAGCCTATTTTATAAAAAGTGTTGAGTATCTCATGCAATTTACGTGTATCGCTTTCACCTGATGGTTGGAACCATCATTAGTCGAGGACCACCTATACTGGGAAATGGACTAAACTGTCGGGCGCTGCCCGACACTCCTAACTGCCCAAAGGCAGCTGAGGGGCAAGGTCCCCAAGTAAAGAAAGGCAGAGTTTTTCTAAGTTGGGGGAGATGTCCGCCCCCCTCCGCACCCCCTCCCCGCTTTTATCTTCTAAATAAGCAGAATTAAGCAAGGCATATCTTTCCCAAAAGTGTTTTTTTCCCTCTTCCTTTTTCCAGCAAACAGCCCAGCAAAGTTCACCCCGCTCGCATGATCAAGCCCCATGGTCCTACAGGTCCTGACTGACCAGCAAGCCTGCCATTCCCCACAAACACAGATGCCGACAGCCGCGCTCCCACGGTCATGGGAGAAGCATGGAAAGCAAAAGGCCCACGTCTCCAGGGCTGCTTCTCTGTAGCTCCAGGAAAAAGGAGGCTGCTTCCCACACACCCAGGTTCAAACACTATTTCCAGCTCTCCCTGGAAGAAGCTTAAGTAGGTGTTAGGAGAGGGACGGCTAGGCTGGGTTCTTTCAGAATAGGCCTGCCCACTCAGTCCATTACTGACTTCTGGAGGACATAGAGCCATTTGCCAACAACTGTCACTTCTGAAACACTCCTGATACCACACCCCCAACCCCTCAAAGCTTTTGCTCTCTTCACAGCTCTCAAGGCAAGAAAGGGTGAACTGAGGGGGCAGCCAGTTAGCTCAGTTGGTTAGAGCAAGGTGTTCTTAACAAGGTTGCCAGTTAGATCCCCACATGGGCCACTGTGAGCTGTGCCCTCCGCAACTAGACTGAAACAACTACTTGGCTTGGAGCTGATGGGTCCTGGAAAAACACATTTGGAATAAATTTTTCAGAAAGTTAAAAAAAAAAAAAGAAAGAAAGAAAGGGTGAACTACAATGCTGCAACTGGTAGGAGCCCTGCCAGAAATGCCTGGGCACCTGCTTAGGTTAAGGCCCAAATCTGTTCCAAAGGTGAATGACAGGGCCAAAAATGAGATGAATCCAAGAAAACAGGCCCACTGGCCTGCAGCGGCCCCTTCAGCTAAGCCCACCTCACTGAGGACCATGAATAGGGAAGGTTTCCATAGCAACTCTAAATTCCCTGGCCTGTCAAAATATTCTCACATACTAGTCACAGTATTTTCATCACAAGTCAAAGCATTTAGCATGACACCTTAATAAGGGGAAATGTGGGACTTGGGCGAGCTGGTTGCTGTGAGCACCTTCATTTTAGAACTTCTTACCTCAGTGAAGCTCGAAATTAAAAATAACCATGTTGACACTAAAGGGCTAAGAGCTCAAGGATGCCACGAAAAGGGACATAAAGGGAGGGGAGAACATGTCCCCTTTAGCCTTCCGTCTTTTCATTGAAATATATATATATATATATATATATATATATATATATATATATATATATATAAAATATAATTTTAATGGTAAACTTATGCACACTGGAAAAAAGTCTGAGTACAGCTAAGCCAAAAAACAAAAACCACTTTCTAGTTCACTGTGAGGAGAAAATCCCACTGTTAGCATTTTGGTTTATGGGCTTCCTGCTTTCCTCCCTCAGCCTGTAGTCAGATGTTTATGCCAGTGTTTTCCAGAAAAAGGAGGACCATTTGTTTCAAAGACACCACTGGGCTTAGATTGGACAGGACACCCTCTCTGAAGCTGATCACTGCACAGACAACTTTCTGACCTCCCTCTGAAAGGTCTATTGTTGCACAGTCCAGTATGCTGGACACCAGCCATGTGGGGCTACTGGGCACCTAAAATGTGGCTAGTGTGAATGGAAGTGTGCTACTGGTGGGAGTATACCCTGGATTTCAAAGACCTTGTATGAAAAAAAAAGTAAACTAGCTATAATAGTTTTTCTAATAGACTGTATTTTAAAATAATATTTTTGGTAAATTGAGTCAAAATATATCATTAAAATGAATTCCATTTGTTTCCTGTTTGCCTTTTTAAATGTGGCTACTAGGAAGGTTTAAATTCCATACATGGGGATCACATTGTTTCTACAGGACAGGCTAGTCTGCTCCTTTCCAGCCCTGGGGACCCCCACAGCACTCCCTCCTGAAGCCCTGGCAGCTCCCATCCCTGCAGAAGCCTCGGAGTGACGAGGAGTTCAGGCCTCTCTTGAAGATCATCCTTCTAGGCCCCCAAGGTCGCTACTGCACTGCCAAAGTGGGTGGGGGAGGGGGAGATATCTGGATAATGCAATTACACTTTGCTATGAAATGTCATTTCTTTCACAGGTGCCATACCAGTGGTCTCAACAAATGCGCGTTCCCTCCTGGGAAATGGAGAAATGGAGCGTCAAGACGCCCTGTCTACAAAATGTTTCTGAAAGTATTCGGTGAGAGTGTCATTCTAAATACATCTTTAATGAAACTTTATAATTATATTAAATTTTATTAGGAATATTAATGAACAAAGTAATAATAACTTGTAACAAATGGAAAAATCCAAAGCTATGCACAACAAAATTTAATTCTCCCTTGCCCACTCCCCCTTCACAGAAACTTCCACAACCTTCTCCATCCTCATACAAATACTATCTTTTACATTATTTTTAGAAAACCATAAATTTACATTTTTTCATTAAGCTTTTTAGGTAAGAATGGTGCCGTCTCTATCCTCCCCAAACCAGGGAAGAAAAACTGAAATAAAAAAGAAAAGGCCTTCAAGTAGGAACCAGGACTTCTGGACTTCTGCAGGGGTCACGTTTACTTCCAGGTTTCAAGATCTCCTCGCCACAGCAGCAGCACTAAGCACACCTTGATGAGGCCCCAGTTACTGGGAGACAGGCACACTGACTCATCAACAAACAGCATACGAACAGAGCTAATACGTGCCAGCACTCCACACATCTCCAACAAATACTTGGAAGACTAGAAATAATCCTTGATATTGTGAAATCTTAAGGCATTAAAATAAATTTGTCAAAGATTCAACATCTAATCTATTAAACCAGAGACTTCATAAAAACCATGAGGCAGTGAAATCTAGTGAGATCAGCTCACTGAGGGCCTGTTCCTGCAGCCAATGTTTTGCCCACCTTGAGTCTGAAATACCAGGAACAAGCAGGGAGGCCTGAGGTATGAATGAGGCAAAAGGAGAGTGAAGACTAGAGAGGCAGGGCAAGCATCCCACTGCCCTGGAGTAATCCAGTCCCCTATCCAGCAGGAGTACTGCAAACACCCCCAGGCCAGGCCTGGGCTCAGGGTAAACCTCTTATGAACGGGTTGGCCTTGGGCATGCTCCTTCACCTGCAGGTGACAGCCTCCACGGAGTCTGGGCCAGAAGCCTCAGAGCTGCAGAGTTGCTGAGGAGAGCCGGACATGAGATTTTTATGTGTCATCTCCTGACGGGTAAAGCTGACAGCTAACTCAAGGAAAAACAGATAAATAAAACCATTGTGGCGCTGAACAAATACATTCATGGGCTAGAACCAGCCTGCAGGTCACCCCTGCCCTTGGCCAATGGGGCACCATGGTCAGAACAGAGCCCATGGTAGCGTAGGCTCAAATTCTAGCTTAGCTCCTTCCCACTTGCTTGTCCTTAGGCAAGTGGCTTCATCTCCCTTTGCCTGTTTCCTCACATATGAAATAGGGGTAATAATTGTTCCTCCCTCACAGCCTCACTGCAACGTGCTTGAACAATGCCTGGCACAGGGTAAAGCACTGCAGAATCCATCCACAGGGCCACCTTGAAGATCCAGTCACTGGAGGATTGCAGAGCCTGAGCGCCTCCCTAGGAAGCAGCGCATCGGGGGATGCACTGGGCTCCACAGTCCAGCACTGCTCCAGACAGCACACATAGGAAGGCGCTCGCAGGAGCTGAAGCAACTCTGTCCTTTCTCCTACCCCCACCAACAGAATGGACATAGCACCACAGCCCGTGGACCCTCTGGCTCCTACCTCACACCGCTGTCCTCACTCAGGAGGTTAAAGGAGTAACACGTGCAGGAAGTAGGGAGCCCTCTGCGTCTCTGGGCTCTCAGCCAAGAAGCACACAGCTCTGATAATGCGTATTACACCTCAAATTCCAAAACTACACTCCCTTTTGCAATCATGCTGGGAGGCTTAATCACCTTAAACTTATATTCCCAAAAAAAGGCACTCTGGAGCCTCTCTCACTGTCAACTGCAGTCCTTTGGAGAGAATTTTCTTTTCATTTGCATAATTACCAATATCCCCAAGGCCAGGTCCCAGCCAAAGGGGGCCTCATCGGGGGCTCCACAACCCAGCAGTTTCCGCTTCAGCCCCTCCAGTGGCCGGTTGCAGAACATGCCTGCCCTGCTCATGCTGGCTTACTCAACCAACAGGGGGGACGTGGGCACCACTAAGGGAACTGCCTCCGGAGCTCCAGGCAGCTGGTGATCAGTGGGAAGGGTCATCACCGCAGCCCTGCGATGGGCTGTCAAAAGGCTCCAGCTCTCATTGCAGATGCCAAGCAGCCCTGCCCAGGGTGGGGAGGTCCAGCTAGTCTCGAGACACAAAGCGTGGACCTACTGTGCACCTGAAAGTCTGCAAAAGGCTGGGCTTGGAAAGGTAAGTTAGAGGTAGAAGTGCCTGCTAAGACAGGCAGAGGACACAGGAACACAGGACACGTGGCAATCACACAGCAGAGCCACACAAAGGGAACCTGGGGACTGTGTGCTTCACCATGGAAGCAACTATGGCAGGAACACCAGGAAGGCTCTGAAACGGGATGCTTGAACCAAACACTACTATAATGAGGAAGGAGGAGAAGGCGAAGGCTGCGGCCTCAGGAAGGGGGGCAGCACACGACAGGTGCTGGAGGCCTGCAAGGCGCCTCACTGGTCAGAGGGAGTGAAGTGAGGTCAGAGCAGCTCCAAGTCTTCACAGGCCCCAGGAATCTAGATTTTACTCCACAGACAAGGAGCAAGGCCTAGAAAGGAACAAGGTTTGTGTTCGGGAACAATTATTTCAGGACACCCAGGGGGACAAGGCTGGAGGCAGGCAGATCAGGGAAGAGCCCCAGGTGACAAGCCAAGAATGATGAAAAGGAACCTGCCCCAAGGGTGTGGTCCTGGGGGGTGGGGAAGAACACCCATGGCAAAGACACTCTTTCTCAGGGAACGTCTGGACCAGTGTGAAGGCCACAGACACACACTTGCAGGCTCAATGGTGCTGCCTCTAGACACTGCACAGGGGCCATCTCGGTACTGTAGGTCAGGGGACCCTGCACGGCTTCCCCCAACAAGACCCCAACTTCAGAGTGCCTTCCAGGCTCTGACATCACCAGTCACCTGAACCAAACTCTAGTCACCCAGGACCCCAGAAAGGGCTCTCCTGCATCACCCTGAAGTCCAGTACTTCACAAGCAATCATCGCGTTTAGAGACAGAAGACAAGCTCCTGACCCCAAGTCTAGAGGGTGTCCCCCCGAATCAGAGAGCCGGCAGGTACACCCATCTCTAGAAACAAGGAACTCAGGCCAGCATCACTGCTGGGCTCCCCACTTAGTGGCATGTTTGTGGGCAGCGGCCGGGAAGGGTCCTCCTGGGCAAGGACCCTCATGAGGCCCTTGATGAAAGATCCACCAAATTCACCAATGGCGGCAGCTGCAGGCCCTGCCATCCTCATCACCCTGGGCAGCACACACACAGCAGACTCTATGCCCAGCACTGCCCAAGGGCTGGTCTGCCCTCCTGACCAGATACAGGCCCAGGAGGAGCAATTTCACTTGACCCGACTGCCAGACACTAACAATTGGCAGTTTAAGTGCACTGGAGTGAAGTACAAAATAATGTCAACAGCAACCCTATTTGGGGTCTTTGAATCAGGCCTTTTCCTTTGGTTGGAGAAAAATGTAATCTGGTAACCAACTGGAAGATTGTACTCTTATTAATGATGTCTAATGGAATTTTTTTTTAAATCCTATAGATTGCATGGCTTTACTCTCATTATACTTCTGTTTTTCCCCAAAATTTCTAAAAAAATTAATTTTATATCTGAAAACAAAAAACACATCACAGTGTTTTTAAAATAAAGGCAACTCCCAGAGGACCTCTGGGCAAGATCCTTCCTTGGGCTTCCTCAGGCACGCAGGCTGGTCCAAGGAGAGCAGGCCTGAAATGCCTATCAAGATTTTACTTAACATCTGTACGAATGACAAAGGATGTACAATCAAAGCTTCCTGATCACGGCCGCTGGGGACAGCAACTGGAGTCCCAGCGCTGCCATGTTTTAAGGTGACTGGAGAGTTCTGGAAGAACATCACCCGCAGGTTCTCTAAGACGTGGCAGTGCCATGCTGATACTTGGCTTACTTCCCTAGGGGATGTTTTTGTTCTTTTAGAAAAGAAGAAAAGAAAACGTTGGGTTTGAAGAACTTTACACAGAAAGGGAGTAAAGTCTCAAACGTCCCGCAGAGATTCTTCCTTCAGAGCTTCAGACCCTGAGAAACGGAGTTAAGTTCAAAAGAAAGAACATCAAACTTACTCTCAATACAACCTGTCTGTGCCTCAACACTATAAGAGGGGGCTGCAGATAAAAGACCCAGGCTCAGGCTACAGTCCCTGCCCTGCCATTTGCTGGCCTTGTGATTTCTGGGAAGTCTCAAAACAGAGCTCAGCTTTGGTTTCTGCTTTTGTAAAATAGGTAAAAGCACAAATGCACCTTACAGAATGTTTAGGGAATAAATGCGTGAAGAGCTTCACGAAGCATGCACCTAACCAAGTATCTGCTTCAGGACAGCAGTGGTGTCACATTCACGGTGGTGATCCAGCCCTGGCCTCAGACACAGGAAGCCCACAGCACAAAGGACAGCGACAGCATGGGGGGAGGGAGGGATGGAGTAGGAGGGAGGAAGGGGCAGTGTTATTATCAAGTCATACAGTTGAACATGAGGCCCCTGCTAAGCTACAGACACCTTGAATAAAGCTTTCCTGGTAGGTCTAAAAAATTTTCCCCATCTTCCCTGACCTCTGGTGACCCTACCCCATCCATTAGGTTATGCAACGTGATCTTATATGCATTTCCACCTGCTCTGGCAGAGGTAGAAGTGGCCTGGCAGGGCCTCTCACAACATGGAGCTGCCAGGCCCCCCAGGACACTGCCAGGTTCGCAGATACAGCACCCACCATAACCTTTCCATTTTAGCTCAGTCTGTTACCATTTACTCAGTGCCCAGGGCTGGGACAGGCCTGAGAAGAACTGGCCGTTTTCTTTCCTCAACCTGGCCCTTCCAAAGGAGCAAGGACTTCTTTCTGCTGCTCAGAGGATGCTCAGCGGACCTCTGGTCAGGGCAGGACCACCTCACAGCACTTGAAAGGGTAGAAGTTCCACGTGGTACAATGAGGGCCTATTTATTTGACTCAGACAAATAATGGAGTTTTTGTTTCTTTTCAATTAAAAAAATACATGTTACCAAAAGGATGAAAAGAAAATATTAAGATTTACCCACAGTCCTGTCCCCCAAAGATGGCCTCTTTCTCCCACATTGGTGGTGTGTTTACCTGACAACACAGTCATCATGGGGTTGTAAACACCTGTGTGCCCTAGAGGGTATCTAGGCTCTCCTGGGCCTGTCCTGATGGCCTTCTGGGCCCAGAGTAAATGGCCCCCACCTACAGATGCGGGGAGGGAGTCGGGAATAAAGCCAGCCTACTATCCAAGAGAGGAGGGCCATGCCCAGGGTGCCCACCTGGTTTCAGCCTTGCTCAGCTGCTATACCACACAAACCAAGCTCCAGCAGAAACCCAGCGTTCTAGATCTCATCTGAATGTGGCATTTCCAAAATATGCATCCTGTACTTCCTGATTCTAAGTCTTTGGTTTATCTGGGGCCCAAGCCCACGTTGTGCTAATCTGGGCTCACTTCCAGGTCACACCCATCAGCACACGCTAGGCACAGGGGAGGCAGGCCAGCATAATTACGCAGGCAAAAACTAAGTCTGAAGACAAAAACATATTTTTAAAAAACCACCACCACCACATATACGCGTACACACACTTCCTGTGAAAGAAACGTGGCTTTTCTAATAAGCTCTGTGCACAAGGCTGAGGTAACTATCAGAGAACGATCCAGCAGAGGCCTACACAGCTCTGCAAACACTCGGAAGATTTAATTCTGAAAATTTCCACTTTTCTATGGTTCCATGAGTTCCCTCTTCTGCAAACATTGAGACAAGAATCCGTGCTTTTTATTTTGACTCGAACAAAATGGCAGAGTGAGGTGAGCCTCTGTACAGCTCCCCTGGAATTTACAACAAATTGAACAACAAAAACTCCACAAAGGACTCCCTGCACAGCAGACAGGCAAGACGAAGAGGCCCACTACCGACTGAAATCACCTACAGGTGGGAGATTCGCGCGAGTGGAGGGAGGAGGAAAGGGAGAAATGCGCAGAGACGGAGCCACGCGGGCGCAGGACGCAGACCCAGCTCAGTGCTCCGAGCTCGCTGCTTCCCAGAACTACCGCAGCTGCGGGACAGGGAAGAACTCGGACTGCTAGGGCTCCGCTTGTGGCCCACAGGGCTGAGGGGACAGCATATAACACGGCTGAACCCAACGCTCGCGGCAGAGACCTCGGAGAAAAGACTCAGGGAAGAAGGCTGAAAATGGTGGTTTAAGCCCTCACTGCCGAGCAGAGAACGGAGCCTTAGGCACTGAGACTAGGCGCCCCCTCCCGACCCTCCCAGAATTCGCCCCACCCCCACCTGCCCGGTGCTAGAAGCAGAACAGTAGCAGTGTCAGATCAAAAGAACAGAATATTTGCTGTTCTGATAACTGTGGACCACAGACACAAATTCACAGCCCAATTAGATCCGGCAAAGGGGAGGGAGCTGTGGAAGCAGGACCGGCTGTGATGGTGGTCGCTGCCATTGCTCTGGGCCACCTATTACAACTCACCCCGCCACTGACCCCACCTATCTGGGTGGATCCCTGCAGGAGTAAACAGAACTGCTGAAACATACGGGCTCTGAATCTGGAGCTGAAAGAGCTTTGGAACATCAAAAGCTCTCTGCATACCCACACAGACACTACACCCTGTGACCCAAGTGAACTGTTAACAGAGGAGAAGCCCGTCTTCCAGGGAATCCCCCCATTGTGTGAGAAGCTGGAATACTGCAGAGAAAACATTGCACTACCATGTGAGAGAGAAAAAAAAGGCTGCAGTCAGAGAGAAAATAAAACATTCTACCAACAAGTACTGGAAAACAAAAGAAAGATCTCTTCCTATCAACCTGTTGCAGAAGTCACTCCTGTAGATGTCTAGGAAGAGAAACAATAAATCAGTAATTGCCATGTATTACCAAGGCAACAAGACAGCTCAGAAAGAAAGTGAAAAGTCTCCAGAAAAGGAACTTAAAGATATGGAAATATGTGAAAATGACAGAGAATTCAAGATTGCAGTTCTGAAAAAACTCAACGAGATGCAAGAAAACACAGAAAGGCAGTTTAATGAACTCAGAAATACAATCAAAGAACAACATGAAAATTTTACGAAAGAGATTGAAATTTTGAAAAAGAACCAAATAGAATTTCTGGAGATTAAGAACTCAGTAGAAAAAATTAAGAATGAAATAATCAACTTAGTTAGGTAGTAGAGTTGACCAGATGAAGGAAAGAATCAGTGACATTGAAGACAGAAACCTGGAAATGACACAGATGGAAGACGAAAGAGACTTGAGACTTAAAAGAAATGAAAGAACTCTACAAGAGCTTTCTGACTCCATCAGAAAGAGCAATATAAGAATAATGGGCATATCAGACCGAGAAGAAAGAGAGAAGTGAACAGAGACTATATTCAAACAAATTCTTGATGAGAACTTCCCAAACTTGTGGACAGAACTGGATCCTTGAATCCAAGAAGCAAATAGAACACCTAATTACCTCAATCCCAACAGGCCTTCTCCAAGGCACATTGTATTGAAGCTGTCTAAAATGAACGACAAAGAAAGAATCCTCAAGGCAGCCAGGGAAAAGAAGACAGTAACCTACAAAGGAAAGTCCATTAGATTATCATCAGATTTTCCAGCAGAAACTCTACAAGCCAGGAGGGAGTGGAACCAAATATTCAAACTATTGAAAGAGAGAAATTATGAGACAAGAATAATATACCCACCAAAGATATCCTTTAGATATGAAGGAGGAATAAAGACCTTTCCAGACATACAGAAGCTGAGGGAATTTTCTAATACACGACCTGCACTACAAGAAATACTAAAGGAGGCTATTCAACCACCATCAACAGGGACAATTTGTGGCAACCAAAACATAAAAAGGGGGAGAGTAAAGGCCTGAACCGGAATATGGGAATGACAAAGTCAGCGTGCTGAAGAAAATGGAATACTCTAAATATGAAACTTTCTTTTACATAAACTTAAGGGTAACCACTCAAAAGAAATCCAGAACTGAAATATATACTGTAACACAAAAAGAAACAGAGGGAAACATCATAGAATACCACCACACAGAAATAATAGACAACAACAAAAAGGCAAAGAAACAATGGAGACACAGCCTTACCAGAAAACTAAAGATAGAATGACAGGAAATCCTCACATATCAATAATCACCCTAAATGTAAATGGACTGAACTCACCAATAAAAAGACATGGAGTAGCAGATTGGATCAAAAAACTAAACCCAACCATATGCTGTCTCCAAGACACACATCTCAGCTACAAGGACAAGCATAGACTCAAAGTGAAAGGGTGGAAATTGACACGCCAAGCAAATGGTACCCAGAGAAAAGTAGGTGTAGCCATAATGATATCAGATGAAACAGACTTCAGGGTAAAAAAGGTAACAAGAGACAAAGATGGACATTTCATAATGGTAAAGGGGACTATACAACAAGAAGACATAACAGTCATCATTATTTATGCCCGCAATCAGGGAACACCGAAATATACCAAGCAACTACTAACAGAAATAAAGGGAGAAATTGACCAACACACAATTACACTAGGGGACTTAAATACATCATTGACAGTTATGGATAGATCATCCAAACAGAAAATAAATAACGAAACAGCAGTCCTAAATGACACATTAGATGAAATGGACATAATTGAAATATATAGAGCACTTCATCCTAAAACATCAGACTATACATTCTTTTCTAGTGCACATGGAACATTCTCAAGGATAGACCATATATTTGGACATAAAATCAGCCTCAGCAAATTTAAGAAGATTGAAATCATACCAAGCATATTCTCTGATCACAAGGCTTTAAAAATTGGATATCAATTGCAAACAGAAAGGAGGAAAAAACACAAATACATGGAGATTAAACAACATACTTTTAAAGAACGACTGGGTCAAAGAAGAAATTAGAGGAGAGATCAAAAGATACATACAAACAAATGACAATGAAAATGCATCCTACCAAAATTTAACAAAATCAGAAATGAAAACGGGGAAGTTATCACGGACACCACAGAAATACAAAGGATCATCCAAGAATATTATGAAGGACTATATGCCACCAAATTCAATAACCTAGAAGAAATGGGCAAATTCTTAAAAACATATAGCCTTCCTAGGCTGAACCATGAAGAACTGGAAAATCTAAACAGACCGATCACCAGTAACAAAATTGAATCAGTCATCCAAAACCTTCCCAAAAGAAACAGTCCAGGACCAGATGGCTTCACTAGTGAATTCTACCAAACCTTCAAAGAGGATCTAATACCAATCCTGCTCAAACTCTTCCAAAAAATTGAAGAAGAGACAGTACTCCCTAACTCATTTTATAAGGCCAACATTACCCTGATACCAAAACCTGGTGAGGACAACACAAAAAGAGAAAACTACAGACCAATATCTCTGGTGAATACAGATGCAAAAATCCTAAACAAAATTCTAGCAAATCAAACACAACAATGCATTAAAAAGATTATACATCACAACCAAGTGCGGTTCATCCCCGGGGCACAAGGATGGTTCAACATCCGCAAATCCATCAATGTGATACATCACATAAACAAAATAAAGGACAAAAATCACATCATTATATTAATTGATGCAAAAAAAGCATTTGACAAGATACAACATCCATTTATAATTAAAACATTTAATAAAATAGGTATAGAAGGAAAATACCTTAACATGATAAAGGCCATATATGACAAGCCCTCAGCTAATCTCATAATGGTGAAAAACTGAAGCCCTTTGCTCTACGTTCAGGAACCCGACAAGGCTGTCCCCTATCACCTCTGCGTTTCAACATAGTGTTGGAAGTCCTTGCCAGAGCAATCAGGCAAGAGAAAGAAATAAAAGGCATCCAAATTGGGAATGAAGAAGTTAAATTATCACTCTTTGCAGATGACATGATGCTATATATAGAAAACCCTAAAGATTCCACCAAAAAGCTATTAGAAACAATCAACAAATACAGTAAAGTTACTGGCTACAAAATCAACGTACAAAAGTCCATTGCATTCCTGTATACTAACAATGAAATCTCAGAAAAAGAAATACAAAAAACAATTCCTTTTGCAATTGCAGCAAAAAGAATAAAATACCTAGGAATAAACTTAACCAAGGATGTGAAGGACCTATACGCTGAAAACTATAAGACATTTTTGAAAGAAATTGAAGAAGACACAAAGAAATGGAAAGACATTCCGTGCTCATGGATTGGAAGAATCAGCATAGTTAAAATGGCCATATTACCCAAAGCAATATACAGATTTAATGCAATAACCATCAAAATCCCAATGGCATTTTTTAAAATAGAACAAAACATCATCAGATTTGTTTGGAACCACAGAAGACCCCGAATAGCCAAAGCAATCTGAAGAAAAAAGAACGATACTGGAGGTATCACACTCCCTGACTTTAGCTTGTACTACAGGGCTACAATAATCAAAACAGCATGGTATCGGCAGAAAAACAGACACATAGACCAATGGAATAGAATTGAGAACCCAGAAATAAAACCACATAAATATGGACAGATAATTTTTGACAAAGGAGCTAAAAACGTACAATGGAGGAAAGACAGCATCTTCAATAAATGGTGCTGCGAGAATTGGAAAGCCATGTGGAAAAGAATGAAACTGGACTGCTATCTGTCACCATGTACCAAAATTAATTCAAAATGGATCAAAGACTTAAGCATAAGACCTGACACAATAAATTGCATAGAAGAAAATATAGGTAATAAACTTATGGACCTTGGGTTCAAAGGACATTTTATGAATTTGACTCCAAAGCAATGGATGTAAAAGCTAAAATAAACGAATGGGACTATATGAAACTTAAAAGCTTCTGCACAGCAAAAGAAAGCATCGACAAAATAAAGAGGCAACCAACTGAATGGGAGAAGATTTTTGCAAATAGTGCCTCCGATAAGGGGCTAATATCGAAAATATACAAGGAACTCATGCAACTCAACAATAAAAAAACAAACAACCCAATTGAAAAATGGACTTAGGACCTGCAGAGACATTTCTCCAAAGAGGACATACAAATGGCAAATAGACATATGAAAAAATGCTCAACATCACTAATCATCAAAGAAATGCAAATAAAAACCCTAATGAGATACCACCTCACCCCAGTTAGAATGGCTATCATCAACGAGACATATAGTAACAAGTGTTGAAGAGGCTGTGGAGAAAAAGGAACGCTCATACACTGTTGGTGGGAATGCAGACTGGTGCAGCTGTTATGGAAGGCAGTGTGGAGGTTCCTCAAAAAATTACAAATAGAATTACCATATGACCCAGCAATCCCTCTCCTGGGTATCTACCCAAAAAATCTGAAAACATTTATCCATAAAGACACGTGTGCTCCAATGCTCATTGCAGCTTTGTTTACGGTGGCTAAGACATGGAAACAACCAAAATGTCCTTCGATAGATGAATGGATAAAGAAGTTGTGGTATATATACATAATGGAGTATTTGGTGATAAGAAAAGATGATATAGGAACATTTGTGACAACATGGATGGATCTTGAGAGTATAATGCTAAGCTAAATATGTCAGACAGAAAAAGCAGAGAATCATATGATTTCACTGATATGTGGTATATAAACCAAAAACAACAAAAGAACAAGAGAAACAAAAACTCATAGACACAGACAATGGTTTAGTGGTTACCAGAGTGTATGGGGGTGGGGGGTGGGAGATGAGGGTAAAGAGGATCAAATATATGGTGATGGAAGGAGAACTGACTCTGCGTGGTGAACACACAATGGGATTTATAGATGATGTAATACAGAATTGTACACCTGAAATCTATGTAATTTTACCAACAATTGTCACCCTAATAAATTAAAATAAATAAAAATAAATAAAAAATAAAAAAGAATCCGTGCTTTTTCAAAGAGAAAAAGCAAGTATTTTCTCTTTGTTACACACCTGAGTTTATGATGCTGCCCTGAAATTATCACCATTTCCACAGCACCGTGTGAGCGGTAAAGTCAAAAAGAGGTTTCTTGAAACTCATGTAGGCCTCTCTCACTCTGGACAAAGGTAAATCATGAAATGTTTTTGGAGAGTGATGCAGTACTGTCTTCCTAAATTAAAAATGTACCTTTTGACTTAGCAATATCTAGGAACTTACTTCCTAGAGATATTCACACGACTATATATATACATCACTGCATTAATTTTAGCAGCAAAAAAACTGCACGCTACTTAATGTCATTTAAATAAATTATGATACAGTCATGCTACATGGAATATGACGTAGCTGAAAGTGGCAGCCCTATAGGTGCAACGTGGAAAGAAGTCACCAGTACACTCATGAGTAAAGAAAGACAGTTCTCAAGCTGTGTGCGCTGCAGCCCCATGTGTGCATCGGGTGTGATGAGCAGAGCATCCCCGTGGCTCCCTCTGGAAGCAGGTGGTGAATGGGATGGAGTGGAAAGGAAGACTTTCAATTTTCACCTTCCATGCTTCTATACTGCTTGAATTTTGTTTGCTGAAAGCAGATATTTATAATAACAAACTTTAAAAAGCAAGGATTAGGAAGGCAGGTGTTCACTGTCAAATCTGGCTACAGACAAGTGGTAAAAAGCTGTCACATGGCCTTCATTTGCTCTTGTAGGAAAATCAGATCAGAAGTTCTGGAATAGTTCCAAGTCGGACCTGCAGAAGTATGTTCTGTGCCCGCCTCCACACATGCCGGGTATTCCTCTGGGGCACCTGTCAGCAAGGGCCCTGCTGGGCCAACCCCACGATGACCAAGGAAGCAACCCCGTCTCGGGTGGGCCGCAGCTCCACGGTGGGTTTTGTCACTGATGTGTCACATGTCATGGCAAGCTACAGCCTCCATGACCTCATTCGTCACATCTCCTACGATATGGAGGACAATAGGGAGCGCACTCCCACACCATCCAGGACACAGGCAGGAGACAGAACAGGGCAGGGAGGTGCCAACGCAAGGCTGCAAAGATGTATTCGTTTTCACAGGGCCACCTGCAAAGTGACCCAAGAGGCCACCTCCCTGCCAATCGCGCTGTTCAGAGCAGCGCTGTCCAGCAGAACTTACTGTGCTGCTGGAGATGCTGTCCTTCATCTACACTGTCCAAAAGGGCAGCCACTGGCCACATGTAAGAACCGCTGAGCACTTGTGGCTAGTGTGACTGAATCTTTCATTTTATTGACTTTTAATTGACTTGAACGTTAACTTATATGGCCCCATGTGACCAGCAGCTCTCGTACTGGATAGCACAGCCCTGGACTCTAGCTCTCTGGTACCCAGGATCTAAACTTCATGGTCCTGGAGCTCTCCGACCCGAGTCAAGGTCTCCTCAATTCAGAGGAGGAACTCCCTTCCTGGCCTCACCAGTGATCTGGAACCTACTTCCCTAGTACCTCCCCACAGTCCTCAGGCCCCCAAAGCTACGCACATCTCCAGGTCCCCTGTTTCTGGATGCCCAGGGCCAGCCAGACGAACCAGAGTGGTGCCCACAGTTCCCTCAAGTTGGGCACACACAGCCCTAGAGAAGCTACGGGTGGACAGGCCCTGGACAGACACAGAAAAGCTAAGCTCAACACCAGCTGCAGGCAAGGAGGTCAAGGACAGGCAAGTGGAGCTGACCACAGCCTCATGGGACATAAGGTGCAACTGCATAGAAAGAACATGGCCTGCTTCTCACTTAGAAACATGGTCATAGCCAAAAATGCTAAAAATGAGTCAGATTAATTCTGGAACGCTAAACTCCACATAGAAGAGGTAATCGCAAGAGAAAGTGTGAGCCCCATTCCATAAGTAACTGGGAAAAACCATGATTTCATGAACTTCACAAAGTTGGGGGTGGGAGCGGCCGCATCCACCGCAGAGGGCCCTGAAGATGGCTTTACACAAAAACCTCGGGAAAACAGGGCTGACATCACACCGTGCACATTCAAGAAAATAAAAAATAAAGTACAAGAAAAGATTTTCCCCATATGTTCAGACTCCCAGATACCCTAAAGAATAAAGAAATTCACCTTCAGGCATCGTATCAGCCGCACATATTGCCCCTTGTGGCTGTTTTCATTTTGGTCCTGACTGTCCCACATGGCTATTTATGTATGTGGCCAAGAACCCAATATTGGCTTTTGTGATTTTCTCCTTGCAGCTTTGGAGTGACAGCCTCTGCCATATGAGCTGATCAATATTAACTTCAGTTGTCTTTTATATTTTCTAGGGTTTGATTTCTTTTTAAATTAAATCTAATTCATCCAAACCTCATATTTTTACAGGGGTATATGCAGATTCTTCCAAATCTTGAACATGCTGCCCAATATCATTGCCTGAACATTTCTCCTCCCCTCTGAAATGATGCTCCCTCCCCTCATTGAAGTTCTTAGGGATGACACCATCTGTTTTAGGACTATTCTGTTCCCTGACCTGGCTAGCCTTGGGCCAGCACCCTGCTTGTAATTACAGTAGTTCACACATCAGACAGAACTGGCCTTCCAAAAGTCACTTAAAACTCTATCCAATATTCTTTATATATTTCTCCTTCCAGATGGAACTTCTATATTAGTTTTGTCAAGTTAAGGGTGGCGGGGGGGGGGGGGGGAGGGGAGGGAGGAGTCCAACTGAAATTATGGCTGGAATAATAATAAACCACTAAGTGAACTTGGGAATAACTATCATTTTATCCATAGTATTTAATCTTTCTTATCCTGGACCAGGGTATTTCTTTCTTCTGATCAAATTTTCTCTTATACCATCTCAGTTGAGCTGCTGTGTGGGTTCACACAGGCATAAAGTTAGATCTTCCTTCTAACAAGGTTCTCTATTACCTGTAAATTAGGACCATTTGCCTTCCTTTCGATATCATCATCACATTTGTTTCATGTCTTATCTCAGAGGTCTAAAGCCGTTGCATGGTAATGATGGCCACTGGACACACCTGATGGGGGAGAGCCAGAAAACAGGCCAGTTCCCAGTCCCATCCCTGTCTTCCAGTCTCAAATGTTCCTGTCCCTGGATCAAGTGGAACATTACCTTAAAGTCAGGGCAGTGTGCCCTCCCTCCAGCCTGTGGAGGCAGGGCTGAAGCTAAGTGGTTGGGTTTTCAAAGTTCATGAGAGGTTGACTTAACCTTGTGGGGCCAGGTGGCTGGTACCTGACCCTCAGCAGGAGCCCGAAGCTGCTCACAGACGATGGGTCCCCTCACATGGAGCAAGATGCTGCCTGAAAAAATGCCCACCCCAACAAAAGTTGGAGAAGGAAATCTGAGAAAAGGTAATGTAGTTTCACAGAGAGGTAAGAGAGGAAAACCCAGCTAAAAACATAGGGTCCTGTGCTATCCAGCACAGGTCCAAACACTTCAGCTCCCAGAAGATGCCTAATCAAGACAAATGCAATCCCTTTCCCAAATCAAGTAAAGGCTAGTCAAAGACTTAAAGAAAACAAGAACAAAACCCTAAGACTATTCTATCAAAGGAGTGATGAACATGAAATAGGAATTCACTGGCCCAATTTCTATAGTAATATGCACTAAAAAAATAAGGGGAACTTAATGTTCTATGTTATTATATATAGATCATATACACCGGGGGTGCCAAAAAAATGTACACAAAGCGGACACTTTGGTCAACGTTGCTCAAGCAGTAGTTCGCCATAATCAGAAGTGTATGGATGCTGATGGTAACCTCTTTGAGCATCTCTCGTAACTACAGAAGTCAAACATGACTTACATTCATCTTTTGTCATCAGTATACATTAAATATTACAATTTTAATACAGTTTTCCTGTCTTAAAATGTGTATACATTTTTTTGGCACCCTCTGTATTATACATACATACATATATATAAAATGTTCCGTTAAATAACTGGGGTAGGGGGTAGGGAAGAGAGGAAACGGGATAGGGGCTGAATGCCATTGTTCTCTGGAAATATTATCCTACCATTATTCACTCAACAAACATACAGAAACAATAAAGCTATGCTAAAGTACCAGGTGAGGTAAGAAATAGTCAGACATTTAAGAAAGATCTGCCGTACTCAGTCTCAGTATATGTCATATGACTTGCTGCGGCCAATAGGATGCTGGTTTGAAATGTGCCCTTTTACAGCTCTGCTGTAACCATGAAAAGGGCCTCTGCCCTGAAGCCTCAGCCTGGGCCCCAGAATGAGCACATGTGGAACAGAACTGCAGTAAGGAGCCAAACCCACTTAAACTGCAGCATGAAGCAGAGCCACTCAGCTGAGACAACCCAGATCAGTCAACCTCCAGCCAATCCAACAGAAGCAAGAGCAAGAATGACTGCTGGTGGAAGCCACTGACATCTGGAATGTCTGTTATGCAGCCTTGTTGTGGCAATAGCTGACTGATAAAGATGGCTTCCCCAAAGGGAATCCACAAGCCATTTAAAGAAAACCTGTCCTCCAAGTTCATAAAGAAATCAAAGCTACTTACCAGGCTCACCTTTCTTCTTTGAACCAGACTTCTTCTTAGCAAGAGCCTCTTGTTTTGGTGCCTCCTGGCTCTGGACCGTATCTGCATTTTTGCCCTGGATAGGAGCTGCCTCTGCCTTTTTACCCTGATTGGAAGATGCATCCACCTTTTTGCCCTGGTTGGGAGACCCCTCTGACTTTTTGCCCTGGTTTGGGGTTCCTTCTGCCTTTCTGCCTTGATTGGGGCCCCCCTCTGCTTTTTTACCCTGGTTTGCAACACCCTCAGTCTTTGTGGCCTGATTAGCAACTGAATCTGCCTTTTTGCTCTGATTCTGGGCCCCCTCGGCCTTTTTGCCCTGATTCTGAGCCCCATCTGCCTTTTTGCCCTGGCTCTGGGCCGCCTCTGTCTTTTTGCCCTGGTTGGGGACCCCCTCTGCCTTTCTGCCCTGGTTGGGGACCCCCTCTGCCTTTTTGCCCTGGTTAGGGGTCCCTTCTGCCTTTTTGCCCTGGTTAGGGGTCCCTTCTGCCTTTTTGCCCTGGTTGGGGGTCCCTTCTGCCTTTTTGCCTTGGTTGGGGGCCCCTTCTGCTTTTTTGCCCTGGTTGGGGGGCCCCTCTGCCTTCTTGCCCTGGTTCTGGGCCCCCTCTGCCTTTCTGCCCTGGTTGGGGGTTCCTTCTACCTTTTTGCTCTGATTCTGAACCACTTCTACCTTTTTGCCCTGACTGGGGCTCCCTTCTGCCTTTTTGCCCTGGTTCTGGGCCCCCTCTGCCTTTTTGCCCTGGTTGGGGGCCCCCTCTGCTTTTTTACCCTGATTCTGGGCCACCTCTACTTTTTTGCCCTGGCTGGGAGCCCCCTCTACTTTTCTGCCCTGGTTGGGGGACCCTTCTGTCCTTTTGCTCTGGTTAGGGACCCCCTCTGCCTTTTTGCCCTGGTTAGGAACCCCCTCTGCCTTTTTGCCCTGGTTCTGAGTCCCCTCTGCCTTTTTGCCCTGGTTTGGGGTTCCCTCTGCTTTTTTGCCCTGGTTTGGGGTTCCCTCCGCTTTTTTGCCCTGGTTTGGGGCTCCCTCCATCTTTTTGCCCTGGTTCAGGGTTCCCTCCGCCTTTTTGCCCTGGTTCGGGACCGCTTCTGCCTTTTTGCCCTGGTTTGGGGTTCCCTCTGCCTTTTTGCCCTGGTTCAGGGTTCCTTCTGTCTTTTTGCCCTGGTTCGAGACCACGTCTACCTTTTTGCCCTGATTTTGGGCCCCCTCTGCCTTTTTACCCTGGTTAGGGACCCCCTCTGCCTTTTTGCTCTGGTTGAGGGTTCCCTCTGCCTTTTTGCTCTGGTTGGGGGTTCCCTCTGCCTTTTTGCCCTGGTGCTGGGCCCCCTCTGCCTTTTTGCCCTGGTTCTGGGGCCCTTCTGCCTTTTTGCCCTGTGCAGCACCAGTGGATGGAGTACTGGCCTTGGCACCCACTGGGGGCACAACCACCATAGGCACCTCCTTGGGAGCAGTTTCCAAGATGGCAGCCTTTGAGGCAAGAACTTGGATGGAATTCACTACAGAACTGACTGCTGGTTCCACTTTTGCTACTTTTTTCTCCTTCTTCTTTTTGTCTTTAGGGGAGGAGGCCAGCTTCTCTTGGGGCATGGCTGGTATTGTGGCTATAGGGGCAATGACCACGGGGGGCTGGACTGGGGTTGGAGCCACTGCCACTGCAGGTGCTCGCACTGGGTCTTTGATGAGGATGGTCATGTTGGGGGCTGGCTCATGGTCAGGTATTTTCCCGTTGAGTTTCTCTTCCTTTTTCTTGGTCTTTCCTTTCTTCTCCACTGTTTTCTCCTTCTTCTTCTTCTCCACTTTATGGTGGTGAGTTTTTGCCATCTCCTTACGCTGGTTGGCTAGAGCTTCTTCATATGATGTCTCCTTCATGGAGAAGGTTGACACCAGAAAGATGCCAATGGCGGAAACAACCATGAATCCACCAAAAACCATAACCCCCAAGGTCTGAGTGTCGTAAATGTCCATCCTGGCTGGCTTTCCTTTCACCTGCCAAATACATACACATAGATTACTTTCTGCAGAAACTGAGGCATCAACAGTTTCCACCCCACCCTCACTACCAGACTGAAGGTTTCACTCCTCTCCACACTGATAAAGTCAGAGCAAAAACAAATCCAGGCAATCTCTGATGTCATACATTCTTACCTGCCATTCCTTAGAAGGAAGCAATTTTTACACAAGATATGAGCCGTCCCTTTTAGTGCCGGCAGATATAAAGCAAAAGAGAGATGGCAGAATGCAGGTCGATAACTAGGGCACATGATGCCCTGGAGACTCAGAAGCCTCAATCACAATTCAAGATATTCCCCTCTGCAGGGGTTAAAGGTCCACATGAGCACAAGCACAGGCCAGGTGTGAAATGCTGGGGAGTGGTGAGGACTGCAGCAAAAATGCCCCACTAAATTAGGGGGCAAGTGTTACCTAGCCATAGCTGATTATTATAGAAATGTGAGCGCTGTGTCACAAGAAAAAAAGATTTTTGCTTTTTCGGGTTAGGCCAGAAATCTTTTTTTCTCCATGTGAAATTGGCAGATTTAAAAAATAACATGTGAGGCAAACCAAATACTTCTGTAGGCTTTCACCCATATGTATTCTGGCCAGCAGGTCCCCAGTGTGCCATCTCTACTCTGTTACCTCCCATTTCCCTAGTGCTGATAAACATAACTACCCAGGGTCAGAAATGAAAATCTTTACGTTACAAGCCAGAAAAGTGATCAAGAATTTGGTGAGGTAAATGAAAAATGGCCTTCTGCCAGCGATAGCTGCTGAAGAGATATGGAACCTGCAATTCACACATTTGGAAACAGGAAGTATCAGTCTTGGAAAGCCCACCAAATAAGACTCCAGGTTTGGAATTTCACATCCGGAGGCTGTAAAGAGGGTGTACAGTGTCACCAGGCTCAACCTTCACACGGGAAAGGGGGCCCTTTGCCTGACAACAAACTCCAAACCCAGAGGATGAACTGCCCCTTCTCACAGCCCATGAACCAAAGTCCAAAGGGTCAGAGGCAGCCTGGTCCACAACTTCCTGGCTGATAGCCCAGGCTAGGTTCAACTTCAGTGAGGAACTCTAAGATGCTTATTTGTTTGGATTCATTCAACTTTTATCAACTAATTTTGATGCTATTATAATTTTGCAGTCCCTTGAACTCCAGAGTGAGAAAAAAGCCTAGCTCCCTATGGATCAGCAATGGAATTAGTGAACAGAAAGCGAGCATAGAAGGGTGGCTAAGGGAAAGTGGAAAGGGGGAGAAGGGAGAGGAGCAGGAGAGGTGAACCCCACCCCCCAACATAACCCTCCAAAATCTCTAGACTCTGTGGTAGGCCGGGTCCCGGCTTGACAGTGGCTTAGAAGTTGAGATTCCTCTTCCAGTAGAAGAAAGAAAGGGAAATAGAGTAGGAATTTCTAAATAATCATGAAATCTAAATTTTGATCTTAAGAGTATTTTAAAGAAGGAACTGAGAAGAGAAATTGTTTTACATGTCTCAGCAATATTTTCTAAGAAAAATCACTCTTGTCAAAGAACAAACACACTTTCGCTGTGCGTTTCTAATAAAACTCTGCAGGCAGAGGGTTTAATGCACTCCTGACAAACACTTCATAGCATGTGCTTTCCCCAGTGGTAACGCCACTAGACGCAGCTGTGATCCTTACCGCTCCCAGACTGTCACCCTGGGAATGTAGGACCAAGTCAAACTCTTCATTATGGTCAGAACCTCTGCAAATGAAGTCTGAGGCAGGCGCATGGAGCCTTCCACCTGGACAAATGGATTCTGACCTCTGAGAGCATGATCCACAGCCAGGGCGCCCTCATATATGACAGTCAAGAGAGGGTGTTCCAAATTAGTCTTTCCAGAAACACACTCACAAGCTATGACACACTCACAGGCTAAGTGTTGAAAATGAAACTGCCCTGCTAGCCCTGGAGGGATCCAGGGGGCAGGTGGGCAGGGACAAGAAGCCTTGGAACATTCTACGGTCAACCTTCATTTCTTAGTGGGCATCCACCAACCGAAACTCTAGGTCCTCACAAGGACCTCTTAGAACTTCGCCAATGTGGACACGTTCAGCTACAAAAACTACATTACAGTCACTATATTCAGTATATTCAGATGACAGAATGCCTCTGAAATACTCCCTTTCTCCAGAGGCAGTACAACGCCAGGGGCCTGGGTCACCCTGGCTGCGACTCCAAAAGCCCCAAGTCGCTTCCCAACTTGAGGGTTGGTCTCCCATGGAGCTGCAGGGTCACCAGGCTCCTACAATGCAGGCTCTGTTCCTGCCAAGCACTGTGGAGCCTATGCAGCCTTGTGGTTTAAGCAGAAGAACCAAGGTTGAAAATGAACCTTGACTCTTACTCAAGTTAGGCAAACACGGAATACAAAACCCACCCTCTTTTGGGAGCACAGACTCGAGAAAGGCTAGCTTGGGAGAGTATTCTCCTCTGTAGCACACACAAGTGTATGTTTGATACCAGCACAAGCGTGCATTCCCAACTTACGCAGGAAGGGTTGCTTTAAAAAGAAATTACATTCCCACTACTAATTCCTGGGTTAGAATCTCTTTAAAAGAAATCTTTCACAGAAAAATAAAAAGCCCTAGTCTTGAGTAACACACCGAAACATTTAACACTAAGGTTATATCACCACAAACAGCAAAGATACCTAAGTGAAAGCCAGGCTTCCTGATGCTATTGTAGGGTCAGCTTGGGTGGCAACACCATGGGAGATCCCTGACTCACAGGAATGATAAAGCTGGTGATGCCTCACAATGTGCTCTCAATATCAGCATTTGGGGTGCTTTGCTTATAAAATTCCTGTTATAAAAGGACCCCTAGGAATCGTCCCCAGGGTTTCCCACAGACCATGTCCAGACTGGCAAAGCAGGTGTGTGCCCACACATATCCTGTATGGGCTGACTACAAAGCACCTACATTCTGTCAATTCTGGAAATTTCTATGAAATATGTACTTTTACTTATTATTGCTAGTACACTTAGAGTGTAAAGTAGAAAGGTGAAAGCCCTGCGATGGAAGGAAGCAGGAGGCCACCCACAAGCCTGGGGACCATTCCGAGGCTGGCTGACTGAAATTCACTGGCCCACCTTGAAGGTGCTGAGAGAATGTTTTTCCTTCTGTTCCTGGAGGGTAAGGATTCAGGGAACAAAAGTTAAGTGGAAAACCAAATTCTTCAGACATGGACTACATCTGCTAACTCATGTGACCTAACCAGCCTAGTCCAGTTTGGCCAGTTCAGCCTAATTTGGCAATTGGGATTAACTAGGCTTTGTGAAAGGACCTTCAACAGCGCCCCTGGGGCCAGGTCTCATCACTAACTAGCTGCTCCCCTGGGGCCACGTGTAGGCACTCAGAGAAGCCATGAGGCTGGGGTGTGCTGGGGGATAGGGAGGGTGTCCAAGAGAACAAGTCCCCAGATCCATTTACTGGGCCCAAGATGACCTCCCAGGAAGGTACAAAACTAAAACAGAATGACAATGAAATAGAGACCCTAGCAGATATAGCTGTACCAGTGTCACCCTCTCCTAATTTTTTTTTAGTATTTTGAAATATTTCAAATATACAAAAGATTAAGAAAAACATCATGACCATCCATTTACCTACCACCTTACCTTTGATAAAGGTTTATCAAATGGAAACATTTTACCACATTTACTTCAGATATTTATTTTAAATTATCTTTCTCTTTCCAGAGAGAACCAGCCAGCACCCAGAATATATCACTTAGTACCTCCACACGTGTTTATCCTTACATTATAAATATGTGTCTCCACAAACAAAATATAGTGTGGCTTTGAGTGCTATATAAATGCTGCTACTGCAGGTTACCACTGGGCAATTTTTTTGAAAACTTAGTTTTTGAGATTTATTTGTATAAATACACATAGCATTAGTTCATTTTAATTCCTATGTTATGTAATTAGACCACAAATGGAAATGGGTCCACACTATGACAGGCACTTAGGTTTTAAAAATGTATGTATTTAAAAATTTATGTATTAAAAATTTATGTAGTATGACATGTCTCCCAGGTTCCCTGTGCCACTGCACAGATTTCACTATGATATACCTAGAACTGGACTTACTAGGTCACAGGGTGGGCACGCATATGCCAGCTGCTGCCAAACTGCTCCCAAAGGGGCAGTGCCTCGAAGGTCCCCCCTCCCTCCACATCTCTGACAACATTTCCTACTGTGGTCAAACTTGAGACGTGGTGCCAATCAAATGGATATGACATTGCATTTTCCATGTTTATTAGCCCTTCAGATTTCTTTGCTGTGTTACTATTTATAGCCTTTGCCCATTTTTCTATTGTTTTGTTTTTTTTCCGTTTATAGGTATCCTCTACATACTATTTTGGATATTACTCATTTGTTGTTTTAGATGTGTCTAAGTCTGTGGTTTCTCTCTCAAACAATTTATAATGTTTTTGATATCAACTATTAATTATACTATTAATGTAATACAATTTACTAATCTTTGCCTTTATAGTTTGCCATTCTTGTTTCAGATACTACCCTAGAGTCATAACCTTCCCTTTTTTTTTAAAGGAAAAAAGTATTGCTATCCTTTAAATTTAAATAATTACTCATTTATGTTGGATGCAGGCAATACATTTCCCATGGGTGAAACTCAAAAGGACCAAAACGGTTCATACAGGGTGAAAAATCTCCCTTATATCCCTGACCCCCAGCCACCCAGGTTCTAACCATTGGGATGGGAGACAACCATTGTGACAGAAGTCATTTTATTGTTTAGAAGTTATTTTCTTCTAAGAACCTCAATAATACTTTTCGTAGGTAGTTTTTATTTATTATTATTAAATTTATTGGGATGACAATGGTTAGTAAAACTACATGGATTTCAAGTGTACATTTCTATAACACATCATCTATAGATCACATTGTATGCTCACCACCCAGAGACAGTTCTCCTTCCATCATCATATACTTGACCCCCTTCACATTCTTCTACCATTCCCCTCCCGTTAGCCTCTGGTAACCACTAAACTGTTGTCTGAGTCTGAGTTGTTGTTTCTTTGTTTATCTTGTTCCTTTGTTGCTTTCAGTTTTATATCCCACATGAGTGAAATTATATGATTCTCAACTTTTTCTGTCTGACTTATTTTGCTTAGCATAATAATCTCAAGACCCATCCATGTTGTCACAAATGACAGTGTTTCATCTTTTCTTATGGCAGAGTAATATTCCATTGTATATATGTACCACCTCCTTTACCCAATCATCTATCAAAGGACACTTTGGTTGTTTCCATGTCTTGGCCACCATACATAATGCTGCAATGAACATTGGAGTACATGTATCTTTACGGGTAAAAGTTTTTCAGATTTTTGGGGTAGATACACAGGAGCAGGACAGCTGGGTCATATGGTAATTCTATTCTCAACTTTTTGAGGAACCACCATTCTGTTTTCCACAGTGACTGTACCAACTTACATTCCCACAGTGGGAATGTGTAAGTGGGAATTGTGTAAGTGGGAATGTAGGTATTTTTTTAATCACCTGGGATTTACTTTGGCATGTGACAGGAAATAGTGATATAACTTTTCCCCATCAGTATAATTACCCAGCACCATTTCCTGATTGTTTTAGCTCCCCTCACCCCCTTCCCCCCCCCAAAGAAAAACATGTTCCCCCGACTTATAGGCCACCTCTGTCCCATCAAGTCTGCAATATACCTGGATCTATTATTACTGGACTCCATATTTTGTCCCACCAGTGTATTTATCTATGCCCTGCATCATCACCCCATTTTTGGCCTATGCCTCCTTTCCAAAAATTCTACTGGGATTTTCATTTGAATAACACTGAATTTACAGATGAATATAGTGAGAACTGACACTGTACTCTATGGGTTTCTCATCAATGAATATCGTATGGCAAAGCGCTACATTCATTTAAAAAGTTCTTTTAAACTTGCGGATAGCTTTTCATGGTCTTCCCTATAAAAGTCTTACCCATCTTTTGTTGTTAAGATTATTGCTAACTTAAAATATACAGGAAAAAGATATCTTTTGTAAATTACTCTTCTATTTCTAGCTATAGACAACCGCAGTTATTCATTTACCCAGATATTATGCTAAACTCTCGTCAAACCGAGTTTGTAGATTCTCTTAGATTTTCTGTTTAAAAAAAAATCACCAATGAAAAAAGACAGTGCCGTTTCTTGCTGTCTAATCCTTATTCTCTCTCTTTTTTTTCTTCTTCTTCTCTTTTTCTTGTCTCACAGAACTCTGTAACAGTGTTGAACACGGTGGGAAACAGGGCTTCCTAGTCTCATCCCTGAGTCTCCACTTCTGGTCTCATCCCTGAGTCTTCACCATTAGATGCTGTGTTGACCACAGATTTTTGGTAGAAGTACCATGTTTCCCCAAAAATAAGACCTAGCTGAAAATCATCTTTAATGCGTCTTTTGGAGCAAAAATTAATATAAGACCCGGTCTTATTTTACTATAAGACCAGGTCTATAATATAACATAACAATACAATACAATACAATAATATTATATTATATTATAATATTATACCAGGTCTTATATTAATTTTTGCTCCAAAAGATGCATTAGAGCTGATTGTCCAGCTATTTTTGGGGGGAAATATTTTTGGGGAAACATGGTATTTTCTCAGATTAAGCTATCTTATATTCCTAGTTACCTTTTCTTTTCACTTTTTTAACAGTTGGGTACTGAATTTTAGCAAATGTTTTTTCTTTATCACCTGACATTTTCTCTAACCTGAAATGGGTTGAATTACAATAATATATATTCTAATGTTAACTCACATTTCATTCTTATAATATAAACCCTTCTTGATGGTGGGCCTTTTCTTTTTTAATATATCACTAGATTTGGTTTGTTCACCTTTTTATGTGGGATTTGCATGCATGCTCTTAAGTAAAGAGAGTTAGAGGTCATTCTCAGACTGCTCTTATGTGGTCTTGGTAGCAAGGACACTCGAGTCTCATAAAATGAGCTAAGGATCATCCCTTTCTCCCTATTCTTAATAGATGTGGAAGAACTTGCCTGTAAAACTGCCTGGATCTAGTGTTTTAAGATCTGTTCCTGGAGGTATAGGGGCGAGAGAGCTGATTTTTTTTTTTTTAACTACTGATTCATTGTTTTGAGTTATAATTGACATATAGCACTGTATAAGTTTAAGGTGTACAGCATAGTGATTTGACTTACATATATCGTAATTACCATAAATTCAGTTAATATCCATCATTGCATGTAGATACAAAACAAAAAGAAAAAAAACGTTTCTTATGATGAGAACTTTTAGGATTTACTCTGTTAACAACTTTCATACTCGTATGTATCACACGACAGTGTTAACGATAGTCATCATGTTGTACATCACATGCCTACTAATTATATATCTTATAACTGGAAGTTTGTACCTTTTGACCACTTTCATCCAATTTCCCCTCCCCCACACCCTGCCTATGATAACCACAAATCTGATCTCTTTTACTATAAGTTTTTTTTTTAAGACTCTACATATAAGATCATACAGTATTTGTCTTTCTCTGACTTACTTCACTTCGCATAATGCCCTCAAGGTCCATCCATGTTGTCAATGTCAAAGCAGGAGTTTGTACTTTTCATGCTTGAATAATATTCCACCACATATACACCACAACCTCTTCATCCACGAGGAATGACTTGGCTACTGTAAATTGCTGATTCAATTTCAATGATTCCAGAACCAGCTTTTGGGTTTCTGATCTATATAATTAATTCTCATTATTCCTTCCTCCAACTTCTATTTTGTTCTATCCGCTTGCTATGGACATTTATTAATTTTCAGCCCTTTCTTTTTTAAAAATATATTCTTCATTTCTGTTACTATATCCTTTATTTCTGACTGGTTCTTTTTCATGGTTTCCACCTCCTTTTTTTTTTTGTCCCCGCCGTCCCACCCCCCGGTTTTTAAGCCATTGTTTCTCAGTCTAGTTGTAGGGCACAGCTCCCTGGCCCATGCTGGTATTATGAGCCTTGCGCTCCACCCAGCTGAGGCAGTCCTCCAGATGCTCACAGCAGCCCAGTTGCAGGAAGAGCCGTTATTCACAATCTTAGCTGTAGAGGGCGCAGCTCACTGGCCCATGTGGGAATCGAACAGGCGGCCTTTGGCGTTAGGAGCATGGCGCTCCAACCTTCTGAGGCACTGGTCCACCCCCTTTCTTTTTTCTTGTAGTAAATATTTAAAGCAAGAAATTTCCCTCTAAGTACTGCTGTAGCTTCATCCTACAAACTGCAATGCACAGTATTTTTTCATTATTGTTCAGTTGTATTTTCTAATTCCCATATTATCCCTCAAATTAATGAAGTGGCAGTGTCCTTAACTTTCCTAACATGTGGGGGATTTGAATTATTATTGATAATTTCCCATTTAACTGCACTGTCATCAGAGAATCTGTTCTGTGTGATGGAAAACAAAGTTTCCAGACTTTTAACCATGATAAAGAAAAATAATTTTTTATGTGACCCAGAATGGATGGACACATACACACACACTAGTACTAGTATGTGCATGTGTATGTACATATACACACGTAACAACATTCATGAAACAATAATTCAGTATTAGTACATGGGATGCACCAGTATTTTCTATGCCATCAAAAAATTTTAAAAGGTTTTTTCACAACCAACTAAATTGACTTTGAGGCTCACAATAGTTTGAAAAACACTGATTTAGATTATGAAATTTGATAAGTTTTGATAGATTGTGGTCAATTTTTATAAATACATGTGTACTCTATGGAATGACGGGTTCTACATGTATCCCTATTTTGAGCTTCATAATTTTCTATACAACCCTTCTAGTTTTTCGCCTACTTAATCTAATAGTTATTGAGAGCTTTAAAAATCTCCTACCATGATCATGGACTTACCATTTTCTCCTTGAAATCTGTCAATTTGTGCTTTATTTGGAGGCCATCTTATTAGGTGAACATGAAATCAGAATTGTTACATCTTCCTAATAAAGTACCTATTTTTTCCCTTATTATATGTAGTGACCCTCTTTATCTCTAACAATTTTTTTTCATTAAAGTCTTGTACGTCTGATTATTTTTAAAGTTATACAAACTTTTGGGGGTTAATACTGGCCTAGAATCATTTGCTATTCTTTACTTTCAAACCTTTCTGTGTTGGTACATTTTAAGTAGAGCTCTTAAAAATAGCATATAGCAGGATTTTATTTTAAGATCAGTGTGGCAATTTGTCTTTTTAACTGGTAGATTTAGTTCATTAACATCTATTGGGATCTCCTATATAACTGGACTAATATATATACCCTTATTTTGTGATTCACATTTACAATACTTTTTCTTTGTTTATTCTCCTCTTTGTTTGCATTTTATTGGACTATTTAAATTTTATCGCCTTTTCTTCTATGGTGTTTGGAAGTTATACATTCTATTTCTATCTTTTTTGGTGAGTACTAAAATGACAATTAAAATGATTTTTACCCCTACATTTTCCTAACATACATATTTGACCTCATTTCACCAATGCCTCTTGCCACTTCTCCAACAGAAGAACTGTAGGCCTGAAGTCTGGTGCCCT
Organism: Rhinolophus sinicus; assembly: GCF_057876585.1. Taxonomy (NCBI): domain Eukaryota; kingdom Metazoa; phylum Chordata; class Mammalia; order Chiroptera; family Rhinolophidae; genus Rhinolophus; species Rhinolophus sinicus. The sequence goes on from NC_142513.1 coordinate 38,337,777, forward strand.
TTTACCTGAGATGAGCCCCTTTTCCACCTCGCTGTATCCCATCCCCCTTCCCACACCTGGACTACTCATTGTTTTGCTCCAGAAAACTCATTGTTTTACCCAAATGTTTACCAATTTATTTGCTCATCACTGCTTCTTTTAACATACTCCCTTCTTTTTGGGTCTTCCCAAAGTATATCCTTGACTAGTTCTTTCAACAAGGATCTCTTCTTGATAAACTCTGTCCTTATAGTCTTGATGAAACTGAATGGGTTAAATAAGTACGGAATTCCTGTTATTTTCTCTCACTTCTTTGAAGATATTATTTTGTCTTCTGGCTTTTCTGGGGGTTAGGGGGTAGACACAAGCTGTCAGTCAAGTTGTCATTTATTTATAACACCTTTTTAAAAAAACCTCTCATTACTATTAAGATCCATGTTTGGGGTTCTAAGGATTCAACAAAATAGTTTTTGGTGTGTATTTATTTTTGTTTCTCTTATTCAGGCTTATTGTGCTTTCTGAGTTTGAGGAGTCATGTTTTTCATCAATTCTGGAAAATCCTTGGCCCCTTAGTTCTTTGAAAAATTTCTTGTCTGTTTCTTTGTGGTGGAACTCCTAATTAGATCTCATTATCTCTGTGGTATCATTTGGGAAAACTGCTTAGATGTATATTCCACTTCACCAATCGTTTCTTCATCTGAATCTAACCAGCTCTATAGTCAGTCCTTTAACTTATTCTATTTGTTTTTTCCAAGTCAGTCTCCTTGTTTTCCTAGTATTATTCTTCCCATTAATGTTTTTCATTACCTACTTTTATGCCTTTAATAGTGATTTTGTATCATATCTTTGGTGGGACTTTAACAGCGGCAATCCTGTCTGGGCTGAGTTGTGGCGCTGTCTCTACATGGCGGTTTTACCATTGCTTCACCTAGGCCATCAGAGAAACCTGCATCCATGGACTGATTTTTTTAAAAGGATGAACCTCCTGTTACAAATTCTGAGGAGACTTGGCCTCCCCTGCCTGAGAACAAAACTGTTAAGCTCCACCACCTCTTGCCACTAGTCTGTCCTTTCATTGAGTGTGTGGACCTTCAAGGGTATAGGTTTTACTTGGGCTCAGGTCCCACTCCCCACCTTAGACAAACCCCTGTCCCTGCCTAGACATTAAAGCCCAAGGCCAAAGACCCAAGAAGACTCTGGCTAACAACGCCCCACCCACACTCCAGGGTCAATTTACTCCTGAGTGCCAGTCACTCCCCTCACCCTCGGTTTATGGCCTCTGGCAATCTCTTTACTACCTTGTAAGTTTAGCTATGCTTTTAAAGCATGCTTATTCACTTTAACATTTCTAAATGCCTGGAAAAGAGACTATTCAGATCATCTGATCTAAATTTTAAGTATAATCTCTGATTACTTTTTTACCCAAAGAAACTAAGAGAAATGCTGTAACTAAAAGATGTATTCTGAAATAATTTATTTCATGCTTAAAGAGGATGGAAATAACTGACTTCCTACTTTAAAGAAACAAGACTACTCATTTTAAAGAAAGATTGAAACACTAAAAATAGAAATGTATTCTATTACTATAAGCCTCTGCTTATTCATAAATTGGCCATTTCAGATTCAATTTCTATGCCTAAGGGGGGAAAAAAAGAATTAAGACGTTTTTGTATTTCTTCAAAATAATAGTCTGTGGGAAAGTAGGTACTTAGTAGTCCCAAATCTTCTGAGAGCTTATAAGAAGACTACAGGCTCTACCACATTTATGAAGACAATATGCCTTCAAGGTAGGAATCAAGAATTCTGACTTCTCAAAATGGACATGAACAGTTAAGATGTGCTAGCCCGCGACAGAATGCTTACTACAGTAGGCCTTAGGCTCCCAGAAAGCAGCAACCAGTCATTTCTGCACTGTATCCAAGCAAATCTCAGCATATCCACTGAATGAAGGCTCTACTAAATATGACATTAGGATAGGATAGGATAGGATAGGATAGGATAGGATAGGATAGGATAGGATAGGATAGGATAGGATAGGATAGGATGTCGCTCATTTATATGGTTTTATGTGATTATAAGGACCACATCTAAACAGAAAAACACAGGTATCCTGGTAGAGGAAAATAATGCACTGTGGGTCTTAACATGCTTTTGGAAAGAGTTATGTCTTGGTTCTTCACAGTTTTTACACTATTGCTAATGGTGTCTCTTTTAAGTTTCATTTTTTGTTTGTCGATGGTATACAGAACTGTAATTGATCTTTTTCCTCAGCAACCTTACCTAATTCTAGTAACGTCTAGTAGATTAAAATTTTTTTTTTCTAAGTATATAAGCATATTGCCTATGGATCAGTTTTTGTTTCTTTCTTCCTTCCCAATCTTATCTTCCGCTTCACTTTTCTTGAATTTTTGCGCAGGGTAGGTCCTCCCACACAGTGCTAAAGAGAAAGAATGACAGCAGAGAAAAAAGGGAAAGATTTAGGTGTCTTGTTATTTAGTGTGACGTTTGTTGTAGGCTTTTTGTAGATATCCTTTTTATTAGGTTCGTGGTTCTCTTCTTGGTTCAGTGTTGATAACTTACATCTTCCTACAGATTTATTTATGTTGTCACAACTTGCAAAATTATTGCCGCGTTGAGATGTAAAAAAGAAGCCTTCTATGTATGTGTGGTACAGTACCCTCTCATCTGGATCCTTCAGATATTTTTAATGAATACAATGATACCGATTTGATTTATTTTTATTCAGCACAAGTTGTTAAAAATAGTCACTTATTTTTTTAATGTTGACTACATCTGTGGAAGTCCCATTTTACATTCTTGATATTAATTATTTGTGCCTTTTTCTTGGTCAATTTTGCTTGATATTTGTCAGCATTATTCATCTTTATAAGAATGAAGTTTTGGCTTTGTTGAACTTCTCTATATTTGTTTCGTATTTCATTAATTCCTTCTCATTTTTACTTCCTTCTGATTGGTTTAACTTTATTTTACCTTTTGTAATTTCTGGAGACGGATGCTTAAACTTAGCTCATTTATTTTCATCTTTTCTTTTTTTTTCAGTGTTATGTATTTAAAGTTGTAAATTTCCCTGTAAATAATACTTTAGCTACATCCTACAAGTTTTGATATGTAGTGTTTTCACTATCATTCTTCTCAAAACATTTTCTATTTTCCTTTTTAATGGCTTATAAATACTAGAAGCATACTTTTTAAAATTTCCAAATATATAGAGATTCCTCTATCTTTTTATTCATATTTCTAATTTAACTGAATTGTGATCAGACTACTTGCTGCATATAATCCCAATCCTTTGAGATTTACTTTAAGGCCCGGATAGGGCCAATCTTTGAAAATTTAAGTCAAATATGTATTAGGCTGCAGTGTTTTATTTACACATAGTAATAGACAGACCACAGTCCTAATTTTGTTAAAGTTCTAATCCTTATTGATTTTTGTCTGCTTAGCTGTCAATTACTAAGAGGATGTGCTAAAATTACTATAATTATACATTTGGCCATTTCTTAAAGTTGTGTCAATTTTTGTTTTATATTTTTGTGATTATGTTAAGATGCAAAGTTAAAAATGTCTTATCTAAAATGAATTGAACTTTTATCATTATGAAGTGACCCTTTCTCTAGTTCTTTTTGTGGTAAAGTCTATTTTACATAACAATAATACAGCAGTTTTTCAAATAGCTGGATTTTTAAAAAGCAGGTATGATATGTTTATGTTTTAACAAGAGTAGTAAATTTACATTTAATATGAATGTTGATATATTTAAATTTAAATCTACAATCTTATATTGTGCCATTTCCCCACCTGTCCTGCGTTCTTTCTGTCTCCATTCTTACGTCTTTTTGAATTGTTTTTAAATCATTCCATTGCCCCCTTTGACTATTACAGAATACACTGTTTCTATTCTTTAGTAATAACCTTTAAAAAATAACATCCGTTCACAAAGTTAAACAAAACTTAATTCCTCTGTACTAATTCCATTACCCTTTTAATTTAAAATATTGTTTGCACATATTTAATCCTACCTTTTTTTCAGCCCCTCCCCATTACCAACATTGTTATTAGTATTTTACATTTGTTTAGAGTTGCCCAAATATTTACTACCTTCTTTATTCTTCTTATCGTACATCTCACTCTTCCCATTTGGCATTACTTGCCTTCCAAGAACATCCTTGAGAATTTCCTTTAGAGAAAAACTACCTTGGTTTTTCTCTTAAGTTACCTTCATTTCACCCTCACTCTTGATTTTCTCCTTTGGTTTATGTGTCACTACACTGTATATACGTGGGATTTTTCTTTTCTTTTGGGGGACGGGTGTCTCATCCATTCTGTAAAATTCTCAGTCATTGTCTCATATATACTGACTCTGTCCATAATCTCCCTCCTCTCCTGCAACTCCAATTAGACATACTTCTCAGTCTAGCCTCCCTAATTCTTAATAGGTCTTACGAATTATTCACCTATTTGGTTCTATAAGATGAAATCAGTATATTTTCTTCTGCTCCCTTTTCCAGTTCATTTAATGTTCTCTTCAATCTGTTGAGTTTATAATTACAATTATTGAGTTGCTCATGTCAAGAAGTTGTACCTGATACTTTTTTCAAACTTGTTAGGTCATTTGATAGTTTTCTTTCCTTGTGGTTATTTTCAATCCTGTCTGTTACTTTAAGAATAGTAGGAAGTGTTGTTTAAAATCAATGCCAACCACTCCACTGTCTTAGGTTTTCACAAATCTCTTTCTGCTGGTCCTCATTCGTAATGCTCTGCACTCCCTATGCTTAGCTATTTTTAAATAGGGACTGCTCATTTTCCTTTAAAAGTTATACCTGGAGATTCACTGAGCCCAGGATAAAGGTGAAGTCCTTCAAAGATCTGCTTGCTTGTGGACTAGCCCAGGAGCACTATCCGTTCAGGTGGACTCTACAATTTTAAAGCTGACTTGCGAAAATCCTATCACTAAGATTAAAGGATCTGCATGAGAAGCAACCTGCGAGTTCAACCTCACAGGAAAGGAATGGGCTTATTTCTGACTCGCCTTCACTGTGAAAGGTATGGGAGCCCTCTGTGGTTCTAGCCATAAGAAAGGTCTTCCATCGTACTGCCTCCCCACCCCCACTCAAGAGTTTGCCCAGTTCACCAAATGCTTTCAGGGTTATCCTTACCAACCAGGATTACTTTCACTGAGATTTTGCCTCCTCAATATCTTCCAAGCCATTTAATGCTTTCAAAGGCATTTTTATCTGTTACATAGCATTTGCCCCACTCAATCCCAGTCAGACCACCCAGTCCATCTTATCACCAGAAACACAGTTCCCCTTCTTTCTTTAAGCTACTGACATTTGGCACTGTTGTCACTCTTCGTCAAATGAAAATCCCAGCCAATCAAGCTCTTTAAAGAAAAAGGAGATCATCCCTGCTACATGACAGGAAGACTGGCTGTGCTAGAGAGCCTTCCAAACCCAAACCTGAATGTACAGCAATCCCGGAGGAGGGGAGCCTGCAGTGTCCTCGCACCACCAAACCTGGGCTCTGCACAAGAATTTCAGGAGGTGGGCGGATTTTCAGATTAGAAATGTGTGAGTCAGGGCTGAATGACCTCTGGTACCCAACCACTGTCTCTTTTGTTCTTAAGAAATCCACTTAATACTCACTATATTAACCTGGGTGGGGAGGAGGATCCAAGGAAGAACTCAATCTCCAGATTAGAGCTCTGCTGAACTCCTCCCTTCATTTAACTACTCCAAGAGGAGCTGCCTTTCCACTCAGATTTGTGATTAAGAGGCAGCATTTGCTCATCAGCAATAAAATCTAACCCTCCCTCTTTCACAAGCCCTCTGCAAAGGCACATCTCTGATTAAGGAATTCTGCAGCCAAGCTTTCCCATCTCTGACAAAGAGAACTGCAGAACAAGAGTGATTTCTTATTAATAAGCAATGGTAACTCAAATTTCATTCTGGGTCCTTTTTGAAGTCACCCATTGTATAATATATTCCAAGTTCTCATATACTGCTGGTGGGAGTATAAATTAGTACCAGCACTTTGGGAAAAAGTCTGGCACTCTCTTCTAAAGCTGAGCATTTGTGGCTCCAAGTTCCCACTCCTATGAAGAGACCCAATGGAAATGTGGACAAGTGATTACCTGAGTCAGGGGCAAGACTTTGTATTTTATAATACCGGGGGTGCCAAACAAACGTATACAAGTGGACACTTTGGTCAACGTTGCTCAAGCAGTAGTTCACTGTGTCTGGACGCTGATGGTAACCACTTTGAGCACCTCTTGTAATTGCAGAAGTCAAACGTGACTTGTAGTCATCTTTTGTTATCGATATTAACAGCAATGGTAATATTGAGTATTACAATTTTAACACACAGTTTTTCTTTCTTAAAATGTTACACATTTTTGGCACTCTCTGTATAATGTAATTTATATTTTAATATAAGCCCCAAATAAGAAACTATCCAAGTACCCATCCACAGTGAAATGGATAAACTGTGATGTATTCACGATGGAGTCCTATACAACAAGAATGAACGAGCCCAACAGCACAGATGAACCTCACACATAACCAATGAAAGACCCAAAAGAGCTTATGCCATGTGATTCCATTTACATCAAGTTCAAACACAGGTTGAATGAATCTGTGTGCCCAGGACCCTGGAGGGTGGACAGCAACTGGCGGGGGCACAAGAGGGACGGGGTGGGGGCAAGGGGGGAGGATAATCTGTTTCTTGATCTGCTGGTTAAACAAGGTGTTTAGTTTGTGAAAGTTTATTGCTCTACAGACTCATGACAGTGAAGTTTTCTGAAAATGTCTAAGCCAACTTCGGTAGGGAAGTGCACCATGTGGATCCGGAAGGAGAAGCATCTTTAATGACAGGAGGAGCTACTACAACACTTTCACTCCTGTCTCCTCTCACGTGCATACTCGCATGTGCGACGTTGCTCCCACCAGAGAGGGAGTAGCCAGGACCAAGGTCAAGGCAGCTGGTCACCCCCTGCTTTAACTGTCCCATAGACCCTCACTTGCCATGGCCATGACCACTGTTCCATCCTCCTTACTGACTTTTAAAAATCAAACTGTTCAGAATAAGGCTCAGGCTCTTCCAACTTAAGAGGGAAGAGACCTAACGAGAGTAGCTGGGCTTTAGAGTCGTGGATAAAATTGACCTTTTAAACGTCCCTGACACATCACTAATAAGACTTTTCATTAAGGGTGTCAATAATTCATTTATTCTTCAGCACTGACTCCTTCCTTCCCTCCATCACTGTGATTACCACTAAATTCTGAAAATTACGATATTTCTTTCCAATTACCACAAATATCTAGAACTCACAAAGAAATGAAAATATATTCAACAGAAATAAAGCTACATCTAATTCCTAGTCAGGATGAATCTTGAAAAGAAAATAGTTTTTGATGTAGCTGAGTTGTGCATTTTAACAACTGAATGAGAAGTTCCAGAAAAACATAGCACCTGGGCTTAGGGCCAGAACAAGGGTGTTCCACAAAAAATGAGTAGACCAGATCATCTGGTCAGAAACTGCTAGGAATCTAGGCTCTACTTTTCATTTCTTTGCCTAAAAGCAAAAGTAGGAAGACAGGAGAAACAAAGGATGGGGACTAGGCCTGGAATGGTCTCTTACCAACCAGACCACTTGTCCCAATTTTCTTCCACCTCCCCTGGCCTCCATGAGCAAGTCCTCCGAGAATAAAGAAAAACACCATGCAACGAGGCAGGAGGTTAATCTCATCAACTCCTTTTACTCCTCAGTCTGACTAAAAGAGAGAATGGAATCCCAACTACAGGAGAAGAATTTTCCCTCCTCCCAATAAGGAACACTCTTGCCACTAAACACAAAACCCACCACACCTCTTTTCAGAGCAAGTCAGCTCCTTGTTCAAACCAATGCGTCCTTTATTTCCCTGTGCAATGAGCATTAGGTGGGCCTTGCAGAGTAACTGAGCGCATCAGTGATGACACACTTAGTTACTCTGCAAGCCCACCTAATGCTCACCGCACAGGAAAATAAAGGATGCAAGCAGCCAATTCTCCCAGAACCTGGGAACACCTGGGAAGGACCCAGTCTGGTGAGCGGTCCTGGCATGGATGACACACCGTGGAGAAACAGGTAGCACGGAAATCAATATAACCGGGCTGGAGGTTTGAGGTGCCTGGGAGAGAGCAAATGCCCAGGCCTCCTCCTAAGAGTCACTTTAAACCCGTGGCCTCTCCCGGCAAAGCAGGACCATACACATTGGACAGTGTCCGACCACAAGTGTAACTGTCAATTTCCCAACTGGAGCCAGGCTGGAGGGAATTCAAAATCACCTGGCTTTGGGATATGTTTTTTGTGTTTATTATTTGATGCTCTAGGAATCTAGAGTACTTCAAGCTAAACAATAATATACTCATAGAATATGAGCACTAGAAAATCATCTCTTCATTAGCTCAGCAAGAATGGACACCTACTGCGTGCCACTCACTGTTCCAGGCATTAGGGATATCTCGGGAAAACAAAAGACACATCCCTGCACTGGTAGAGCTTATGCTCCAGTGACAGAGATGACAAAACAAATCACATATGCAGCATTTCAGATGACAGTAATGAAGAGAAAGCCATGAAGTGAAGTGGGTCAGGGAGCAAGAGTGGGGGTTGGGGATTGTCAGGGGCTATCAATTTAAATAGGGTGGTCAGGAAGGTGACACTTCACAGACCTGAAGAAGATGGGGGGAGCAAGCCATGTGGCCATCTGGGAAAAAGCTCCCCACAGAAAACAACAGCATGTGCAAAGGCCCTGAGGCAGAAGCATGCCTGAGAAACAGAAGCGGCCAGTGTGACTGAAGCAGAGGACAAGAAGGCCAGAATGAAAGCGGGGCCCTTGGAGGCCGCTGTGGGGATTCTCGCCAAGGAGAATCTTGAACAAACAAGTGATATGATCTACTCTTGGAATAGCCTAGAAGGTAGGGGATGAGGACAAAAGCAGGGAGACAACTTCAGAGCTAATACAATAACCCAAGCAAGATGAGAGGGATTTGGACCAGGATGACGTCAGTGGAAGTGGTGAGAATGGTTGGATTTTAGCTCTAATTTGAAGATAGAGGTGACAGGATTTGCTATGTGTACAGGATACAAGTGTGGGAAAGCAAGAAGTTAAGGATAAACCAAGGTTTGTGGCCTGAAAGATGGAGCCTTCTGGCCTAGTTTCATTTTATAGGAGGAGGAAACCGAAGCCCAGGGCAGAGAAAAGTTATGTCCAAGGTCACACCACTTATTTCTAGGACTGGAACCCCTGCCAGTGCTCCTCCCACTGCCCCAACCTGCAGCTCAGGGGGAGACACTGGTGACCATTCAAGTCACACCCAGATGCCCTCCAGCTCCTCTCTGCTTTCTGATGTTGGAGTATACAGTGCCCCCTCAGGAACCACCAATACCCACACACAGCTTGTAAATCAGGGTAGAATGCTGGTAAATGAGAGCACAGGCCCTGCCCAGTGCAAGCGACCACGGTCCATGGCTGCCATGCAAAAAGGCAGACCTGGTGTGACCAGAAATTTCCATTTTTCCCAAGAGAACACCAAAAACTCTATATTTTAATTTTAAAACTCTCCATTTTTAAAAGGTGGCTTAATTGTTTAGTACATGAGGTTGGTCAAGCAAATCTCACGTACAGGCCAAGTTCCAAGTTCAGTCCATACAGGGTACCAACCTGGAACCAGACTCAAGACAGCCTAAAACAGATCTTGTTCACCCACCCCTCGGCCAGGGTTAGGGCATGGAATTAAAGGTTTCACCTTAAAATGGTCTTTTATTCCAGTTTTTAAGCCAGCAGATGATATTCATTATCACTATAAATAGATAACTCCTGGCACAATCTTAGTGGACCTCCTCTCTGACCAAGGAGAGAGTTAAGTAGCTGCCCATCATTCTGGGTTGTTAACTTTGGTTTTACGTTCTTCTCAGAATATTAAGATTAGCCCACTACAGCTAAGAATTCAAAAATTCTTCCCAAATACCTTCCAAAATGAGCCTTTCACAGTTATATGCAGTATAACAGAGCGTTGCAAATAGTCACTGACCCAGGAAACAACTTATGCTAGCCAAGTATGAAACCACCAGTATACTGGAACGTGTAAGGTTTGGGAACCAGCAGCTGTTCCAGTCTCGTCAAAATAATTGAATTTAGAAATTACAAAACTTTCTTTATAAATTAAAGTTGCTGCCCATTGCTAGACAGATGGGAGACACGTCACTTAGGACACTGTAAAGGAAACACACTACGTAGATGTGTCTGGTTTTCAGACCCGGGAGTCAGGTTGCCTGTTTCAGGAGACTCATCAGAATTTTTTGGCTAAGAAAACAGTCTCCTAGGAAGTACCCAAGTTAATTTTCTATAGCACTAAGTGACCCGTTTGCCCAGGCACTCTCACTTAAATACGTATTTACTTTCTCTACAAGCCATATGCTTTTTGCCCAATAACTATTTTTTGTGTTTGGTTTGATCATTTCGATGCTGTTGGTATTAGGTAAGACTCTCTCCAGGGCAGGGCCACTATCTGTGCTGCCTACCCACACTTTTTTTTTTCTTGGTATGCAATTTATAATACACCCAAGGAGTTGGGAATAAATGCTTTTTTATCTCATTATGTTGAAGCACATGAACTGCCACTCGTCAACTGTTTTGATGTACAGAATTGGTCATTTCATATGGTTCAACACAACAATATTTCAAAATGATCAAGAGGAATAGAGATCTGAATGTTTACAGAATACCAGCTATCTCTAGACTAGCTCTGCTCAACAGAACTCCCTGCGATGATGGAAATGATCAAAATCTCCACTGACCAACACATGGCTACTGAGTTCTTGAAATGTACTGGTTAGTGTGTCTAAAAAACTGAATTTAAAATTTTAACTTGAATTGTTTTATGTTTAAATAGCTCTATGTGGTTACAGTATCAGAGAACACAGTTTTCTAGATGGTAGCTTCTTCAGACAAGAACTAGGTCTCACCCCTTTGTATTTATAGTGTTTGAAGGCCCAGCACACAGGAGATGCTTGAGAAAGAAATGAAATTAAAAATACCTTCTTGCATTGCTACATTTGCAACTGACTCCCAACCTTCTTTCCATTGAAGCTTTTAATTTACATCTTTTAGTTCCATTGTCCTCCCTTGGGTAGTTATTCTCCCAGCAAGTGTGGAATTATACAGTCCTGTAGGTGAACATTCAGAAGGCCGTGCCCATATCACCCAGCAGCTGGGCAATGGGAACTGGCGTGATAACCACCTGACTTGCTGGGCCTTCATGTTCTCATCTACAGAATGGGGGCAACTATACCCACTCTATAGAACGGGTTGTTGCAAGGCCTAGATGTACGTCAAAGGTATGGAATCTGATTCTAAACAATAAACCTTAAAAATAAAGTTGGACTCAGCTTCAGCAGTCCAATGACATACAAGACCACTAATGAGGCTATGTTAACAGGTATGGCAGTCTACCTTATTTAGCCAACTTTTATTGTTACAGGACAGGCCTTAACCACTGCAGGTCCAGGATATACAGATGGATAGCACTGTCTCTGCTTTCATAATTTTGACCATTACTTTTTTCTCCCCAAACAAGATTTTAGCAAAGAAAATCTGGTGTCTCAAAAGACTCTCTGCCTATGTGTCATTCACCCATTAGTTAAAGCTCCCAGGGATAAAAGAACAAGTAAGAAGAGTCTGGGGTCCTGACATTTGAAAAAGGTGTCCCTGCTACATAATAAACCAATATTCCAATTAAATCACATGCATGCAACCAGTTAAACAGAATTTGGTATTGTATAATTACAGCAGCCTGTTGACTCAGGGCTCATTTCAATGAAGAGCAAAACTGCTCAAATGTGACTCAGTGATTTGGGATTTATTTAAAATTCTCCCATCACCGAAAAATATTCATGCACTAAAGTACCAATCTAACTTAATTTCTTTATAGATTTTTGAGGCCGATTCTCTAAAATAAAAAAAATTGTGTTACAGCATGCCGATAGCTCTACCCACGGTACACCCCGTATTTTCAAACCAAAAACACCTTTCCTCTCCCCCTCCCAACCTCAATGGGTCCAGAAGCCCTGCATGCCAGGTTCGTATTGCTCTTTGTAAAGGGAAAACAACCTCCTAGGACGTCTGCCCCACCTTCCATCCTCTACTGAAATAGAGGGAAATGGTATCTCTAGGACCTCAGAATCGGAAGCTTCTTTCTGGAAGGGAAACAGGTTGGCAGCCCATAGTGGGGTTGACCTTTGGAAAGTTCATAAAGGAACTGAGACGTCACCACAGTAAGCAGTATATTGCAGGATCTCAAGACTTCTCTGGTGTCAGACTAATGGGAAGTTAAGACAAGCAGAGGGAAGGTGTAAAGCAGGAGGGAGGTTCAGCGGAGAATGTATGCTCCCCAAATGCACCGGGGTGATGTAAAAGGCGCAGCTGTCCCTCCTGGGAGTGCTGGACAAAAGACTTAGGTCTCCAAGATGCTCAACAGTAGTATTATTGAAAAGATCTCTAGCCTGGGATGGGAGGCCCTAGTGGGCCCACTTTCCCCAAACTCCAGAATGTGCCATCCAAACACCATCACACTGAAGGTTCCAACACATTTGGCAAACAGTGGTGTGGGAGGCTCCCAAGAGCCTTCAAAGTTTCATTTCCTTGGTGCTTCCTGCTGACCTCTAACCTCCGGGAGTTATTGCCAAACTGCCTTCTGTTTGCACAAGGTCCCAGTTTTTACCCAGCACTTGCCTGGGCGGCTGCCCAGCCTCTAATTGTGAGTAGTTGGTACTATCTCCAGGCTACAGATAAGGAAACTCAAGTTCAGAGAGGTTAAGGGACCTGAGCAGAGGGTTTGTAAGCACGGAGGCTTACGGGTGGAATCCAGCCCTGAATTTGCAACAGGCAGATGGAGCCAGACGGACTCCACCTCCCTCCCGTGCCCCGCACGCCCCTAAAAACTCATCCCAACAATAACGGCCAACACTTGTTGACTACTCCCTACGTGTGCTGGGTTTTCACAGGCTTTCTCTTAAGTAGAATTATCAGCAGCCCTGTTTTTCACACGGGGAAGTTGACACCCGAGTGAAACAGCTGGGTCGAGGTCACCCTCAACGGTGCAGGGATTTCAGATGCCCCCTCCTTTAACTATCACACCATAACGAGCTACCATTTATGATCTGTAATTAGAGGAGGGGTTCCCGAAGCTTCCCGGACGCCCTACCGGAAGCGCGGACCCCAGCCTGTCCTCCCCTGCCCCAGGGAGCTTGAAGGGAAGCCGGCAGGCCGGGACGGGAGCCAGGCCGGGTGCCAGCGCGCTTGCCCGATCGGGCCGGAGGTACCCACTTCCGCCCAGGCCTGGCACCACCGATCCATTCATCGTGGCCCGGGAGGGGCAGGCAGGTCAAGGCCCGGGGTGCCCCCGTATCCACGCCGGGCGCCCTCGCGCTAGTCTCCGCGCGGCTGGAACCGGGAAACGGTGCCTCCGGCCCCGCCGCCAGGGGGAGCAAAGAGCAGCCTCCCGCACTCCGGGAAGTTGCCCCGGCGGCCGCCCGGGTGTCCAGACCCCAGACGGCCCCCGATCCCCGCAGGTCGACTCCCGCAGCCCCGCGTCCCAGACCCATCCCGTCCGGGGCCATTCAGCCTCCAGAAGCGCCTCCAGGCCGCAGCCCGCAGGCGGGCGTGCTCAGCCCGCGGGCCCCCATTCAATCCCGCCCTCCTCTCCCCCGGCCGGCCTCCGCCGCCTTCCGCCTGTCCCCCCCACCCGCTCCAGCCCGGACTCCAGCCGGGCAACGTCATCCGGCCGCTTCCCGAAACTTAACCCCTTCCTCCGCCAGCTGTGCGCCACCCCGCCCCACCGCCAACTTTTCTTTGCCCAACTTCGGAGCGCGCGGGCCAGCCCGACGGCCCGGCGGGGAGGGAGACACGTCGCGCAGCGGGGCTGCAGCAGGTCCCCCCGACGGCGAGGGGCCTGGGTCCACACCGCGGGGCGCGCTCGGCCGACGCCCCTGCACGGGGTTCGGTCGCGAACTCGCCACGGGGGCCCGACCCGACCCCGAGGGGCAGCGGCCGCGGCGACGGCGGGCGGAGCTGCCGGGGGAGGGGCCGCCAAGGAGACGTGTCACTTGCGGCGCGGCCAGGCCCGGCTCCGACGGCCCGGCCCGCGCGCCGTCGCCGATACCGCTGCAGCAGGGCCCGGCCAAGTTTCTTACCTGCAGCCGGAGACGCGGGAGGAAGAGCGAGAGGGCAGGAGCCGCCGTCGCCGCCGCGGAACCGAGAGAGGGGAGCCGGCCAAGCCTCCTCCGAGAAGCCGCCCCCGAGCAGCTGCAGACGCCGCGACCCTAACGCCGCCCGCCCCGTCTGCCGTCCGCTCCGGCCGCTCGCTGGCTGCGTGCGCGCGTGTGGAGTCGTGGCACTTTCTGCCTCGGAGCTGGCGAACGGCCCCCTCCGCCGGGATCGCCGCCTCCTGCCTTCCCCACCCGGACCAGCCATTCATAGAGCCGCCTCTCCCCATTGGACCGTGCCCCGCCACTCCGCCGGCTGCTGACCAGTCAGAGCGCGGGCAGCCAAGCCACGGCGGCGGCCATTGGGCAGAGAGGAGGGTCTTTGCCTCGGCCAATGGGAGAGGGGAGGAGCTGAGGGAAACCGAGGGGGCGGGACCGGAGCGGGGCGGGGCCGCGCGGCGCGGCGCTAGGCCCTGCGCGGGGGCGGGGCGGGGCCAGAACGCCCCACCAGACGGGGTAGGGGGTGGCGCTGGTCGGCCCCGCCCACTCCGGGTCGGCTGTGCTGCTGCCAGGGGGTGACTTAGGGTAGGCTGTGCTTGAGCGTGAGGCGGAAGGTTCGAATCCCAGCGGCGCCAAGCCTGCGCCCCCGTACTCCTCTGGGCTGAGGTAGCGGTGGGTGTCTCCCTGAGCAAGGCTGTATAGCACACCAACAACCCGGAAAAATGCTTTATTTAAACCCAACTAACTTCCCTTACAGCAGCACCCCTTCCGGGCCCCCGGCCGTGAGGATAGGCTCTGCTGGGGGGCCAGTCCAGAGAGGGCAAGTCCCTATCTTCAAAAAGACTGCAATCAGCACCAGAAGAATTTTCTTGAGTAAATGAAGGAATTGGGGTGGAAAAGCCAGAAGATGCACGAGTAATGGAGGGTGGACGTCATTGCACCCATTTTTAGGGAGCATACAACTGAGGCAAAGTCTGAGTTATTCATCCAAACCACAGCTGGCAGAGCAATAATTACATTCTGCCTTGTGGCTTTTACTCCATGCAATGGGGAGAGTGAGAAGGTCTGACCCAAGAAAACTCACCCATTTCCCAGAAAATGGAGTAAATGGTACTTCATTACGTGACAGTTACCCCCGAATGTAAGCCAACACTCTTCATAACAAAATAAGTCTTTCAATTAAGATAGTTTCAAGCCTGTTTTTTTAACCATCATATCAGTCTCTTAAAGCTAACTCTTTGAACTTGAGCCAAAGCAGCTATCTTTGAAATTAAGGTTTGTGAGAGGCCAAAAGAGCTGCGGCAGCCTGATCTGCCCAACACGACTTCCCTGGCCCCTGTGGCTGCAGAATCCTGTTCAGATGTCTATTTCTTGGACAACTTCACATACCTCCCCCCATCCCCCCACCCCCGCCCCTTTGTCATTGGTACTATACTAGGAAGTTGTTGTTAGGAAGATGTGGAAAATATAAACAGTTGTGAGGGAATAAAGAGGGGCTGGGTTGAAATGAAACCATTCCTATTTTTAATCTCAGCAGTTCCTTAGCATATTAATTATTAATCAATGGGAATTAACCTGGATTAGCTTTCAACATTCGGTCTTTATCCAGTGGTGAGCTCTGGCTTGAAATAAAAGTCAAGAATCCCAGCTTCTGTCTGGCATTTGCTACCATCTAGTTCTAATTGACCACGAGTAAACCAGTTAACCTCCCTGAACACGGGTATACTCCTCTAAGATAATCAGTGCCCCCTCTGCGTTTTAGAGATAAAGTTTATTCATTTATTCATTCATTTATTCATTCATTCATCTACTCGCATTTATTGAGTGCTGTAGTCAAGCAGCCTAGAGTGATATACTGACCCAGTAAAGACCCAATTACCTTCAAGGACCTTTCTGTGGACAGAGACCTCCTTTATCTTATTCACTGTTTTGGTTTTCCCAGAAGGAGATCCTGACAGGAGGATTTGGGTTCAAGTGACTCATCTGAGGGATGATCACAGGAAACATGGTAGAGAAATGGGATGGGAAGTTGCTGGTAAAGAGCATAGTATCAAGCAGGTGACTGCTGTAGGCACCGGGGCTAAGTGTTGCTGGGCATTCAGAAACCATGTGGTACCTACCCGAGAGATGTCCTACCTGAGGGGTGATGAAGTGGGTTATTTATCTACCTGCTCCCTGCCCTTGTTGGTTGAGGGCTCCTTCTGGGGGGGCTTGAACTTGGCCCCGTAGCCCATCAGGCAGAGAAAGCCTTCTAACAGAGCAAAGCAGCTACTCAGAGCAAGAAGCCCTTGGCAGAAGGTGAGTGCCTGGAGGGCGGTGATGGAGGGGAGTCATAAAAGTGTCTTCTACCCAACTGTGACCCAGTGCCTGCACAGAGTAGAGGCTCAAGAAATGCATGTCCCATAAATATTGTTAAATTAATTATAGGATTATAAAGTTCCTAAGAGAAGGGGGTGTTTACAAAAAAGGGGCTCTCTGTTCCCTCCCATAATTTAATGTTGGTTTGGCCTCAATGTAGGTTCCAGTATGGGAAGGTGGCCTAGCCTGAGCCTTTGCTTTTCTTCCCTCTCTGCCCCTTGCCTTCCTCCACCAGGATCCATCGGGGTCAGGTCAGCCCCCACACTGGCCCCCCACCTACTGGCCTGGCCACTGCTATGTCCACAGACTCCCATCCTTGGCCCTGCTCAGTCTCATCAGTGTATTTCAGCCTTGCTCTCTCCCAGGGTGTATCTGGGAAAAAGCAGAACCATCCCAGGACTAGATGGACAGGAGTGCCTATGAGGATATGAGGGGCTTTCCCCCAGGCTCAGAGCCCCTGGCCCTGTTGCATCTTCTACCGCAGGACTGTATTTGCCAAATCACGCAGCCTCCTATGGCAGGAGAGAAAGTTAATTACAAAGTCTGGCATCCAGGTCCTGTCAGCTCAGTGCCAGGTACCAGGCTAAAGCCTGGGAAATGTATTTCTGCAATCCCCTTGGATAACAGTCCATTCGGGGACTGTCACATGTAAGCAGGTCAGAGAAAGAAGCCCAAGGTGATGTGGGAGTCCGTGGACAGGGGCATTAACCCAGACTGAAGACAGCAGAGGGAATGACAGCAGAAGTTTGAAAGAGAGGTGGGAGTTAGCCAGGTCAAGATATGGGTGAAGGGCCTACCTGGTGAGAGAACGCCTGGGCAAAGGCTTTTTGATCTCAGCATGACGCACAAGGAGCAACTATGAGTTTGTTTTGCCAAAGCCTGAAGGGTGAAGGAGAGGGTAAGAAGAGGTGAGTGATCATAACGGCACAAGGGTACTCTTTTGGGGTGATATAAATGTCCCATATTTTGGGGATGGTAATGGTTACTTGATGAAATTATACACTCTTAAAAAGGGTGAACTTGGTTTATAAGCAAATTATACTTCAATCAGCCTGACTCATAAAGAGAACATTTGGTTTTAAAAACAAATACAGCATTCTTATTAGGAAAAATGAAACACAAGAATAATTACCTAGTATGGGTCATTAACTCATGACAGTGTTTTGCTTTCTATTACTAAACGACAAATATCATTTTAAAAGACTAGGCAAAAAGGTGAGAATATATCTTAGAGTGTAAAAAGAGGTTTTGCTTTATCAACAACTCTGAAAGGAAGATAAATGGCAAACAATAAAATGTCATGTGGAAAAAAGCCATCATAACAATATGTAACATTTTTAAATCTTATGTGCCAGGCACTATTCATGATGCCCTACAAATAGGTAAAATTATTTAACCCTCAGATCAACCCAATAAAGGAGGTATAGTTCTTTTTTTTTTTTTTTTTTTTTACTGGTTGGTATATACCTTGAAGGCTTTTTTCTTTTTTTTTTTTTTCTTTTTTTTTTTTATTTATTTATTTATTTATTTTTTTAATTAGTTTCAGGTGCACAAGACAAAGCAAAACTTAGACGTTTATCATTTATATCCCTCACACTGTGTGAACCCCCCTCCCCCCATCCACTATCCCTCTGTACGTTCCCAAAACCTCTCACCTTCCCCTTATCCCCCACCCCCCACCCCTCTAGCAACTCTCTGTTTTTCCTCCATGTTTCCAAAACTGTTTCTGTATAGTTCTTATTTTCATTTTAGAGATGAAGAAACTGAGGCACAGAGAGGTTGAGTAGCCTGCTCAATGTCACAGGGCTTGTCAGAAAAGGAGGGTTTGGACCCAGGGTCCATGAACATAACCACATTTGATGCCAGATCCAGACTGTGCTGTACCTATATTCAGGGTCGGGAGTGGAGTGACTCAAGGAAGGGTTTTTGATCAATGACAGCCAGGGTCACTCTCTTGGCTCTCTCTTTCCGGTTGTTGTGATACTCAGCTAGGTTAGGGACCCACTGGGTTGGGAGACATTGCAATAGCTTAGGTGATGAGGACTTGAAGTGGCAGAGGTGGGAGGTGCAAAGGTCCTTCATTAGGGATGTTTAGGAGGTGAAGTAGGTGAGGCTTGGTGACTACAAGTTGTGAGAGACAGGGCAGAGCCCCCTGTGAGCCCTAGTTCCTGGCCTTAGTGACAAGGAGCACAGTAGTGTCACCACAGGGGCAGGACACAAAGGTGAATGCACAGATGGAAGACAGGAATTGGGGAGGATGTTGCATGTTGTTTTGACATGTTGAATTTGAGGAGCTTGAGGGAAGTCCAGATGGAGATATTGTTTCTGTGGGTCTGAAGCTCAGGGGTTGAGTCTGGTGTGGGTGATACAGTTTGGAAACCTAAGCACATAAGGAGAGGTTCAAAACTCAAGAATGGAGATGATCATGCAAAGCATATAGAGCTGGGAGATTCATGGAACACTAGAAAGCCAATGCTTAAGTCCTGGGCAAAGAAAGGAAAACCCACAAAAGAGTCTGTAGCAATCAGCTTTTGCTGCATTAACAAACCACTACAAAATGCAGTATCTTAAAACAATTACAGTTTCTTATTAGCGCTCATACATCTGTGGGACAGCTGAGGCTTGGCTGACCTCAGTTGGCTCACTTATGGGTTTTTGGATGGGCTACGGGTTCCCCTCTACTCTGGGCTTGGCCGGGGCATCTTAGAAGCTCTGCTCCATTTGCCTCACACCCTTCTCCTGGAATCATTAAACTAGAAGGGGCATTCTTATGGTGATGTTTGAAGCAAAAGAAAACAAGCAGAAATATAAGGGAGAAGGTCCAAGACATCAGCATAGGTAAACATGATGCCTGCCGCCTCCTAGGATCACATAAAATTATAACTAAATTATAGAACAATCAACCTTGAGAATCATCTGAAGATTAGCTGAACAGAACCCCTATAACTAAGGATATAAAGAACAGGCCACATTGAGACTGATAGGAGGGCTAGAGACATGAAATGGGCTGACCCCAAACCTACAGGTAGTGGTTGAACCCTAGGAGGAACACCTCAGCAGCAGAGGAATCCCCTGAAGAGTGAGGGGTTCCAGCCCCACACTGGACTCCCCAGCCCAGGGGTCCTGTGCAAGGAAGAGGAGTCCCCACAACATCTGGCAGTGAAAATCAGCAAGGATTCCATCTTTCCATCCATCCTGGTGATACAGAAGGAGGCTGGAAACCCAGACATCCTCTTCAAAGGGCCCACACATAGACTCACTCGCTCACCGGCAGAAACCTAGGCTCTGGTGGAGGGATGGTGGCCAACAGGCACCAGAAACATACACAGAAAGACTAAGTTGTGTAGCTTCAGGATGAGGGCTAGAGAGAGAGCCAACATTATCCCTATGTGGAGCTTACAGGAGGGCATCATCTTTTCTATGTTGAACACACCCCCATAGGGCCAAATCTGAGATTACATTGGTCTGGTAAAATCCACGTGTACACGCACCACCTTGGTGATTCCCTTGGCCCCACCCGGCTAGTGCAGGATCACCTTGGGCAGCCTCAGCACCTGGGCGGCCAGCCCCTTCCTGCAAATTGTGGGAGGCTTTTACAGCAGCAGACTGTGCATGGTGGCCTGGAAAACTTCATTGTTGAACAGTCAGCCCTAGCTTGTGCTGCAGTCCTTCTTAACCAGCTCTCAGGGATCTGTGGGCTCAAGGTGAATAGTGGCTGGCCACGGTATTCTCAGGCATTTTGTGGAGTGGCCACAGGCTCAGCACTGGCACAAAAGCTGAGTCTCCATTAACTTTGTAAAACCCACCAGCCACATCCCTTGACTCCCTGCTACCCCGCCCCACTCAGCTAGCATGGTATAGATGGAAGGCACTCTTGGCTTCTGGGTGGCCAGCCCATTTCATAAGCTGCGGAAGACTTATACAGCAGTGGAGAGCCCAGGGCAGCTTGGGAAACTTATGATGGCCACGATGTTCTCAGGGTGTTTTGCAGAGTGGCCACAGGCTCAGTACTGGCACAAGAACTGAATCTGCATTAATTTTGTGTAAACCACAAGCCACATCCCGTGAATCCTTGGGACCAATTGCCACCCAACTCAGGTGGTATTGCTGGGGGCACTAACAACACCATCTTAACCAGCCCTGCCTGCGCACCTAAGGATGTTCTTTTAGCCGCTGAGCCTTACGAGCAGCCGGCAGGTGGAAACAGACCTAGGGGTTTTCTGGGCCTTTTGCAAAGCTTCCTCTGGCCTGATACTGGTGACAGCTGCCCTCAGTTCACAGAGAGGCCACCCACACGCGGCTCCAATTCCAACACAGGGAATAACTAATCGCATATAGCTTTGCAGATCCTACAAGGTACCCCTGGGCTGGTCACAAGACTGAAATTGGCCTGCATAGAAGTCCCTCCCAAGAGGCACAAGAAACAACACACCCAGAGGCCAACCTCATATCACCCCAGAGTGCTACCTGATTAGCCCCACAAACAGCATACCCAAAGGATGCTATCAACAGGCACAAGAGCCCACTTGGGTGAATCCCCCTCTGAGGGGTCAGCCTCCATACAGCAGCTCATATGCTGTGAGCATAGCCAATATGCACAGCCAGTCAGCCTGAGAGTTAGTCCCACCCACTGACATGTCAAAAACAATTACAACAGAAGAACACACACAGCACACACACACACAGGGACACTCTTGGAACATATGCACAGGTGATCAAAGACATTGTGCCACTGGACCACACAGGACACCTAGTACATAAGGCTACCTGGCAAAGTCTGAGAGACATAGGAAATCTACCTAATATATAGAAGCAAGAACAGAGAGGCAGCCAGAATGAGGAAACAAAGAAGAATGTCCCAAATAAAAGAACAATAGAAAACTCCAGAAACAGAACTACATGAAATGGAGACAACCAATCTATCAGAGACAGAGTTTAAAACACTGGTTATAAGAATGCTTAAGGAACTTAGTGAGAACTTCAGCACAGTAATAGTAAGTAAGCATACAGAAGGAACTCATAGACAGAAATCATAAAAAAGAACCAGTCAAAAATAAAGACTACAACAACTGAAATGAAGAATATATTAGATGGAGTCAACAGCAAATTAGATGAAGCAGAGGATCAAATCAGTGATTTAGAAGACAAGGTAGCATAAAACACCTAATTAGAAAAACAGAAAAAAAAGAATTAAAAAAATAGTTTAAGAGACCTCTGGGAAAACATCAAGCATAATAACATTTGCATCATAGGCGTACCAGAAGGTGAAGAGAGGGAGCAAGGGATCAAGAACCTATTTGAAGAAATAATGACTGAAAACTTCCTTAGCCTAGCAAAGGAAACAGACACACAAGCCCAGGAAATTCAGAGTCCCAAACATGAAAACACCTAAACAGGCCCACACCAAGACACATTATAATTAAAATGGCAAAGGTTAAAGACAAAGAGAATCCTAAAAGCAGCAAGAGCAAGACAGTAACTAGTAACTTACAAGGGAGCTCCCATAAGACTATCAGCTGATTTCTCAACAGAAACTTTGCAGGCCAGAAGGGAGTGGAAGGAAATGTTCAAAGTAATGAAAAATAAGAGCCTACAACAAAGACTACTCTACCCCACAAGGCTATCATTTAAAATTGACGAAGAGATAAAGAGCTTCTCAGGCCAGGAAAAAAAAAATAGTTAAAGGAATACATTATCACCAAGCCAGAATTATAAGAAATGTTAAAGGGACTACTTTAAGAAGAAGGGGAAAAAGAAACAAAAGATCGATAATATGAATAATAAAATAACAACAACTATGTATCTATCAATAATCAGTTTAAATGTAAGTGGACAAACGGCTCCAATCAAAAGACATAGGGTAGTTGGATGGATAAGAAAACAAGACCTGGGGCAGTGGGATGGCTCAGTTGGTTAGAGCACAGGCTCTGGACAGCAGGGTTGCTGGTTCAATTCCCACATGGGCCGCTGACCTGCACCCTCCACAACTAGACTGAGGATAGCGAGCTGCCGCTGAGCTTCTAGGAGGGTGGCCGGATGGCTCAGTTGGTTGGAGTGCAAGCTCTCGGCAGCAGGGTTGCTGGTTTGATTCCCACGTGGGATGGTGGGCTGTGCCCCCTGCAACTAAAGATTGAGGACAGCAGCTCGACTTGGGGCTGGGCTGCACCCTCTGCAACTAGACTGAAGGACAACGACTTGGAGCTGATGGGCCCTGGAGAAGCACACTGTTCTGCTATATTCCCCAATAAAAAAATTTTTTTTTAAAAGAAAACAAGACCCATACATATGCTACCTAAAAGAGATCCACCTCAGATTGAAAGACACACATAAACTAAAAGAAAAGGGATGGAAAAAGATATTTCATACAAATGGAAATGAAAAGAATTTGGGGTAGCAATACTTATATCAGACAAAATAGACTTTAAAAGGAACAATAATAAGAGACAAAGAAGGACATTACATAATGATAAAGGGATCAATCCAACAAGAGGACATAACCCTAGTAAACATCTATGCACCCAATATAGAAGCACCTAAATATGTAAAACAAACATTGACTGACATAAAAGGAGAGATCGACAATAACACAATCTTAGTAGGAGGCTTTAACATCCCATTAACACCAATGGATGGATCTTCAGACAGAAACTCAACAAGGAAACAGTGGCCTTAAATGACACACTTGACCAGATGGATTTAATTGATATTTTTAGAGCATTTTACCCCAAGGCAGCAGAATACACATTCTTTTCAAGTGCACATGGAACATTTTCCAAGAAAGATCACAGGTTAGGCCACAAAACAAGTCTCAGTAAATTTAAGGAGATCAAAATTATATCCAGTGTTTTCTCTGACCACAATGGTATGAAACTAGAAATAAGTTACAAAACAAAAACAAGAACAAAAAAAACCCTGAAAAACACACAATGAAATAACATGCTACTAAATAATGAATGGGTCAACAATGAGATCAAGGAAGAAATTGAAAGATACCTTGAGACAAAAAAAATGAAAACACAATGACCCCAAATCTATGGGGCACCATGAAAGCAGTCCTACGAGGGAAATTTGTAACAATAGAGGCCTACCTCAAGAAACAAGAAAAACCTCAAATAAACAATCTAACTTTACACCTAAGTGAACTGGAAATAGAACAGCAAACAAAGCCCAAAGTGAGTACAAGGGAAAAAGTAATAAAGATCAGAGTGGAAATAAATGAAATAGAGGCCAAATAAACAATACAAAAGATCAATGAAACCAAGAGCTGGATTTTTGAAAGAATAAACAAAATTGACAAACCTTTAACCAGACTCATCAGGAAAAAAAGAGAGAGGACCCAAATAAATAAAATCAGAAATGAAAGAGCAAAAGTGACAATGGACACCACAAAATACAAAAAATTTTAAGACAATACTATGAGCAATTATATGCCAACAAAATTGAACAATCTGGAAGAAATGGATAAATTCCTACAAGCACACAATCTTTCAAGGCTGAATCAAGAAGAAACAGAAAATCTGAAACAACTGATTACAATTAATGAAATCAAATCAGTAATCAAAAAGTTCCAAACAAAAGTCCAGGACCAGATGGCTTCACAGATTAATTTTACGAAACATTCAAAGAAGAATTAACACCTTTTCTTCTCAAACTATTTCAAAAAAATTCAAGAGGAGGGGAGGCTCCCAAGTCATTCTATGAGGCTAGCATTACCCTGATTCCAAAACCAGACAAAGACATTACAAAAAAATAAATAAATAAAAGAAAATTATAGGCCAATATCCCTAATGAACATAGATGCAAAAATCCGCAGCAAAATATTAGTAAACTGAATTCAATGATGCATTAAAAAGATCATACTCCATAATCAAGTGGGATTAATTCTTGGTATGCAAGGTTGGTTCGATATCTGAAATCAATTAACGTGATAAACCACATAAACAAAAAGAAAAATAAACATTATGTGATCATATCAATTGATGCAGAAAAAGCATTTGACAAAATCCAGCAGCCGTTTATGATAAAAACCCTCAGCAAAGTGGGAATAGAAGGAACGTATCTCCACACAATAAAGGCCATATATGACCACATAGCTAATCCACAGCTAACATCATACTCAATGGGGAAAAGCTAAAAGCATTCCCCTTAAGATGAGGAACAAGACAAGGATATCCCTTTCACCACTTTTATTCAACATAGTACTGAAGTCCTAGCCACGGCCAGCAGTCAAGAAAAATAAATAAAAGCCATCCAATTGGGAAAGAAAGACGTAAAATAGTCATTATGTATAGAAGATGACATGATACTATAGACATAGAGAAGCCCAAAACTTCCACCAAAAAACTATTAGAACTGATAAATGAATTTAGCAAAGTAGCAGGACATAAAATTAATATTCAGAAATTGTTTGCATTTTTATACACCAATAACAAACTATCAGAAAGAGAAATTAAGAAAACAATCTCACTTACAATTGCATCAAAAAAATACCTAAGAATAAATTTAACCAAGGAAGTAAAAGACCTATGCTCATAAAATTATAAGACATTGAGGAGAGAAATTAAAGAAGATACAAAAACATGGAAGGATATACCATGCCCATGGATACAAAGAATTAATATAGTTAAAATATCCATACAACCCAAAGCAATCTATAGCAATGCAATCCCTATCAAAATACCAATAGCAATTTTTACAGAACCAGAACAAATAATCTTAAAATTTATATTGAACCATAAAAGACCCAGAAGAGCCATGGCAATCTTGAGAAAGAAAGACAAAGCTGACGGTATCATGTTGCCTGATATCAAACTATACTACAAGGCCATAGTAATCAAAACAGCATGATATTGGCATAAAAACAGACACAGAGATCAATGGAACAAAATAGAGCCCAGAAATAAATCCATGCCTATATGGTCACTTAATCTATGGCAAAAGAAGCAAGAATATACATTCACTAAGTGATACTGGGAAAACTGGACACATACAGGCCAAAAAATGAAACTGGACCATCTTCTTTCTCCATATACAAGAATAAACTCAAAGTGGATTAAAGACTTAAATACAAGACCCAAAACCACAAACCTCTTAGAAGAAAACATAGGCAGTAAACTCTCAGACATCACCCTCAATAATATTTTTACTGACATATTTCCTCAAATAAGGGAAACAAAGGAAAAAAATAAACGAATGGGACTATATCAAACTATAATGTTTTTGCACAGCAAAGGAAACTGTCAACAAAACAAAAAGACATCCTACTGAATGGAAGAAGATATTCACCAATGATACATCTGCTAAGGGGTTAATATCCAAAATCTAAAAAAAAAAAAAAAAAAAAAAAAAAAAAAAAAAACTCCTATGCTCAACACTAAAACAAAACAAAACAAACAAACAAAACAAAACAATCCAATTAAAAAAATGGGTAGAGAACCTGAATAGACATTTCTCCAAAGGGGACACACAGATGGCCAATAAACATGAAACAAAATTCTCATCATCGCTATTCATCAGAGAAATGCAAATGAATACCACAATGAATACCTCACACCTGTCAGAATGGCCATCATCAATAAATCAACAAACAACAGTGGTGGCAAGGATTAGAGAAATGGGAACCCTTGTGCATTGTTGTCTAAATTGCAAATTGGTGCAGCCACTATGGAAAACAGTTTGGAGGTTCCTCAAAAATATTAAAAATAGAACTGTTTTATGACCCAGCAATTCCACTCCTGGGTATTTACCCAAAGAAATCCAAAACACTAATTTGAAAAGATATATGCACCCCTATGTTTACTGCAGCACCATTACATTAGCCAAGATATGGAAACAATAAAAATACCATCAATAGATGATTGAATAAAGAAGAGGAGATACATACCATGTTTCCCTGAAAATAAGACCTAGCCAGACAATCAGCTCTAATGCATCTTTTGGAGCAAAAATTAATATAAGACCTGGTCTTAGTTTACTATAAAATAAGACCCAGTCTTATATTGTATCACATTTATTTTACTATAAGACCAGGTCACATATAACATATATAATATAATATAATATAATATAATATAATATAATATAATATAATATAATATAATATAATATAATATAGTATAGTATAATACCGGGTCTTATATTAATTTTTGCTCCAAAAGACACATTAGAGCTGATTGTCTGGCTAGGTCTTATTTTCAGGGAAACACAGTATACACAATGTTATATTACTCTACCATGAAAAAGAATGAAATATTACCATTTAAGACAATGTGGATGGACCTAGAGGGTGTTATGCATAATGAAATAAGTCAGACTGAGAAAGACAAATACCATATGATCTCACTTGTATGTGGAATCTGAAGAACAAAATAAATGAACCAACAAAACAAAAACAGACCGACAGGTACAGAGTAAAAACTGATGGTTACTTGATGGGAGGGGTTTGGGAGGCTGGGTGAGAAATGTGAAGGGATTAAGAAGTACAAATATAGTTAAGGAGAGTCACGGGGCTATAAAATACAGTATGGGGAATACGTCAATAATATTGTAAAAACTATATATAGTGCCTGATGAGTAGTAGACTTATTGGGGGATCACCTCATAAATTATGTAAATGCCTAACCCTGTGCTGTACATCTGAAACTAATGTAAAAGAATATTGAGGGCAGCCAGATGGCTCAGTTGGTTAGAGTGTGAGCTCTTAACAACAGGGTTGCCGGTTTGATTCCCACATGGGCCAGTAAGCTGCGCCCTCCACAACTAGATTGAAGACAAGTGGCTGCTGAGCTGCTGGAGGGGCGGCCAGATGGCTCAGTTGGTTAGAGTGTGAGCTCTCAACAACAAGGTTGCCGGTTCAATTCCTGCATGGGATGATGGGCTGCGCCCCCTGCAACTAAGATTGAAAATGGCAACTGGACTTAGAGCTGAGCTGTGCTCTCCACAACTAGATTGGAAAAAAAAAAAAAAAAAAAGAACAACGACTTGGAGCTAATTGGCACTGGAAAAACACACTGTTCCCCAATATTCCCTAATAAAAAAAAAGAATATTGAATGTCAACTATAATTTAAAAAGTAGTCACAGGGATGTGTAGGGCAGCATGGGGAATATAGCCAATAATATTCTAATAACAATGTACAGCATAGGTCGTAGACTTATTGGGGTTATCACTTTGTGAGTTATGTAAATGTCTGATTACTATGTTGTTCTCTATACCTGAAACTAATAAAAATAAAAATTAAAAAAATTTTTAAATACATATGCAAGGTCACTCAAGGTTAGAATTGTGTTGCTTCTACCTCATTCTGTTGGCCAAAGCATGTCACATGGACAACAACAGATTCAAGGGGAGGGGAAATATGGGTAAGAATGAAGAAATGGCAACATTGATGCATTGTACAACTGAGTCCAACATAGAGAGGCAGAAAAGGTAAATCAGGAGAAGGGTTCATGGAAGGAAGAGTTTCAAGAAGTGAACAATGGTAAGCACTGTTAAATGGAGCCTGGAAATCCAGCAAAATGAAGACTAGAGTATGTGCAAAACATGGCAATTCAGGAGTTACTAGGGACCTTGAGGACACAGTTTTAGATGAAGGGGTGGGTAATAAGATGGTCATCAAATTGTGGAAGGCTGGGAAATGAATGGGAGGGGAGAAGGTAGAAACAAAGTGCATCCATTCATGCGACAGGTGACCCTAACTCAGTACCTACCATATGTCAGTCACTGTTCTAGGTGATGGGAGACAGCCACAAGCCAGGCAAAAGTTTCCTTTCATGGAGCTCACATTCTAGTAGAGATAGAGAGAGACAATAGACAAGACAACCAATAAAAAAGCGAGATGAATTAAAATGATACAATGAACTACACAGAAAAGAGAACAGTCTTATATGATGGAAAGGGACAGAAACTTGGGGATGAGGAGTACAGTGGATGTAAAGATGGTTAGAGAAAGCCTCTTTGGGAAGGTGATGATTGAGTTGACAC
This sequence comes from Rhinolophus sinicus, assembly GCF_057876585.1. Classification (NCBI taxonomy): domain Eukaryota; kingdom Metazoa; phylum Chordata; class Mammalia; order Chiroptera; family Rhinolophidae; genus Rhinolophus; species Rhinolophus sinicus. The sequence continues at coordinate 38,366,361 of NC_142513.1, forward strand.
TTAAATGATGAGAAGAAGGTGATCTTGTCTCAGAAAGAAGGAAGAATAAATGAAAAAACCCTGGGGTGAGGAGGAGCTTAGCAGCTGGTTCAGGGAACAGAAAGAAGGCTATGTAGCTGGAGCTCAAGGGGGAAGGGAGAGAAAGGCAAGGGATCCATGAGGCAGGAAGGTACTGGATATAAGAGAAGGCCCTGAGATGTATTGGAAAGCCAATGGGGGTGGGGAACTTTAAGCAGCAGAGTAATACAATCTAATCCACATTTTATTTTACTTTTTTATTAAAGTAAACATACAATATTATATTAGTTTCAGGTGCCTGACATAGTTATTAAACATTTGTATACCTAACGATGTGATCACCATGATAAGTCTAGTAACCATCTGACACGATACAAGGTTATTATGATATTATTGACTATATTCCCTATGCTGTACATTACATTCCCATGACTTACTGATTTTATAACTGGAAATTTGTACCTGTTATTCCCTTTTACCTTTCTTCTCCATTGCCCTCCTTTCTGGCAACCATCAGTTTTTTCTCTATGTCTATGAGTCTGTTTCTGTTTTGTTTATTTATTTATTTTTTCAGATTCCACATGTGAGTGAAATCATATGAACACTAATTCAGAAAGATATATGCATCCCTATGTTAATTGCAGCATTACTTACAACAGCCAAAATATGCAAACAATCTAGGTATTCATCAAGACGAATGGATAAAGAACATGTGGTATGTATATACAATGGACTATTACTCAGCCATAAAAAAGAATGAAATCCTGTCATTTGCAACAAAATGGATGGACTTAGAGGGTATTATATTAAGATAAATGCCAGGTAGAGAACGATAAATATCATATAATCTGCATTTTAAAAGATTACGTTAGTACTGATGTACAGAATAGTTAGGATGGTATAATGCAAGCTCCCAGGACGAATTAGTAGGCTTTTGCAAGATTCCAAGCAAGATATGTTTGATGTGATGGTAAATATTTAACAATTGACAATCAGAAGTGGGGTATTAGCAGGGATTCCTAATTTGTAGAATTTGCCAATTTCTGTGGTGCAAATATAGCTGATTTCAAGCTACTGAGTCACTGAACACAAAGGTAGGAAGAAATTTACAGGAACATACCATTGTACACCATACAGATAATCTCAAATATCCTCAAAGGCATATATACTAGTAAAATGTAGTCAAATAATTAGGGAGTGATAGGTTGAGTATTTATTACTTTTTAAATTAAATGTATTGGGGTGACATTGGTTACACAGGTATGAAGTGTACATTTCTAAAATACATCATCTATATATTGCATTGTGTATTCAACACCCAGTCAGTTGTCCTTCCATCACCATATATTTGATTCCCTTTACCCTCTTCTGCCACCCTCCCCCTCCTTACACTTTGGTAACCACTAAGCTGTTGTCTGTGTCTATGAGTTTTTTATTCTTTGATTGTTTGTCTTGTTCCTTTGTTGCTTTCAATTTTATATCCCACATATGAGTGAAGTCGTACGGTTCTTGAGTTTTTCTGTTTGACTTATTTTGCTAAGCATAATAATCTCAACATCCATCCATGTGGTTGCAAATGGCATTATTTCATCTTTTCTTATGGCTAAGTAGTATTCCATTGTGTATATATACCTCATGTTCTTTATCTAATCATCTATTGAAGGACACTTTGGTTGTTTCTATGTCTTGGACAATATAAATAACATCATCAGGGTACATATATCTTTATCGATAAATGTTTTCAGATTTTTTTGAAGACCTAAACATAAGACCTGAAACAATAAACTGCATAGAAGAAAGCATAGGTACTAAACTTACAGACCTTGGGTTCAAAGAGGATTTTATGAATCTGACCTCAAATGCAAGGGAAGTAAAAGCAAAAACAAATGAATAGCACTACATCAAACTAAACAATTTCTGCACAGCAAAAGAACCATCAACAAAACAAAAAGGGAGAGTGACATCATCAAAATGGTGGCGTGAGGTGAGCCTCTGAAATCTCCCCTGGAATTTACAACAACTTGAACAACTACAACTCCACAAAGGACTCCCTGCACAGCAGACAGGCAAGACGAAGAGGCTTACTACTGAATTCACCTAAAGGTGGGCAGATTGCACAAGCAGGGGAGGAGGGAAAGGAGAAGTTCGGAGATGGGGCCACACAGGCTCAAGACGCTGACCTAGCACAGTGTTCCGAGTTTGCTGCATGCCGGAACTACCATAGCTGTGGGAGAGGGAAGAACTCGGACTGCTAGGGCTCCATTTATGGCTGTTGTGTGAGGCAACCTGTGGGGTCTCTGCTCTCACTCCCCACATAAGAACACAGAATATGGCTAGGCCAAAAAGGAGCACCCACGGAGCCATAGATAGGGGAGTCATACCACTATAGTCTGGTGGCACTATAGTTTCATTGGAGGCTGGATCCACATGACCTGCAACCTGCTGTCCATGTCTCTGTCTGCCAATCAACCGACTGACCAACCAGCACAGCTGTGGCAGTTATATCAGTGGCAAATTGGCTAACTGGTTACAGCTGACAACCAACTAGCCACAGCTGAAGGCCATCTACTACCCAAGCCAGCACCTTTCCACATAGGGCCAAGAGCCTGGAAACTGCTCTCTGGGACTCTGTCCCCACACTCCACCCCTACAGGGTCTCGCCTCACAATCTATGCGACAAGCGTCTTCCGTGAAGGTCCCTATGCAAGGAGCCTGGAGGTGAATGCAATATCTTGGACACAGCCAGTCTCTCTGGGCACAGCCAGGGTTTCTTAGGGCACCACAAGTCCTTCTGGGCACAACCAGACTTCCTGGACTTCTTAGGGCACCACCAGTCTCCTCCTGCCCTCCTGGCAGGCCGTGCTGTCTCACTGTAACCATGTGTCAGGGCTGCGGTAACACTTGAGGAGGGTGGTGAGCATGCCCTCATGTCACAGCTTTCAACACCCGATCCAGAGACAGAACTCTCCTAACGATGCCTGTAAGCTGAGGCCATGTAGCACGTCCACCCCTAGAATATACTCTGGAACGGGGGAGACATAAACCTTGTAGGTAAGAGGGGGAAGCCTTCTGTGGGGACAGAGTACCAGAGAGCAGTTTCCAGGCTCTTGGCCTCACGTGAAAGGTACTGGCCCAGGTAGTAGATGGCCATCAGCTGTGGCTAATTGACCATCAGCTATAACCAGTTAGCCAATTAGCCACTGAAATAACTGCCGCCGTTGCGCTGGTTGGTCAGTTGGTAAGTTGGCAGGCAGAGAAGTGGACAGCAGGTTACAGATTGTGTGGATCCAGCCTCCAGTGAGACTATAGTGCCTCCAGTGAGACTGTAGTGGTATGACTCCCCTATCTATGGCTCCGTGGCTGTTCCTTTTTGGCCTAGCCATATCCTGTGTTCTTATGTGGGGAGCAGGACCACAGACCCCGCAGGCCTCCTCACATGTCAAATGGCGCAGCAAGCAGGGTCTCCCACACGACAAATGGTGCAGCGAGCATGGTATGGTGCTGGCCACAGCTCTCTGAGGAATGATAGAGCAGTTTGTGCATGTGAAAACTCAGTCTCGGGAAGCCCATGAGGAGCAGCGCCAGAGTTGGGGAGCGCAGTCTGCCTGGGAGAGACGTGACCCCTCGGTGAATTGGTGGTCCTCTCAAGCCTCCGGATGGCATGCTGCCCTGTTGACCATAGCAGGCATTACCGACCTTTTGGTAGGCTGCTGCTGTAGGCTCTGAGGGTTGCAGACATCTTACACCGAGGCCTCCACCCAATCGGACGCCTGGCACAGCGAGCAAGATTCCAGCAGGTAAGAATGGCGTCTGACTCTGGGCAGGAGGGCAGGTGGCCCACACAGTGTGTGGTGCCTGGTGGCCACTGTTCTCAGGAGTTGGACCCCCAAGGAGGGGTGGGAGGACATAGATGACTCTCTGGCCAGCATGGAGAGGGCCCTGTAGGTTTTGGGTGAGCGGTTGCCAGAGGAGGCAAAGGCTACAGCCAGCCACGTGGGCTGGATGTTCCTCCCGGACTTGAGTCTCAACACGGAAAGTGTGCTTAATGAAATGGCCCAGGTGCCTGACCAAGTGTCCCGGTTGGAGGCGCTGGAAGCTCGGTCCGCCTGTTAGAAGAGGGGGCATACAGTGGAGACTCTGAGGAAGAGGCAGAGGAAGCGAGTGGAGACAAGGTAGCTCCCAACCCCCAAGCCCAGCCAATCTTGAAGCAAAGGGTAAAACGTGAGCAACCTTTGGGCCCCGGGGGCATTGCTGCAGGCAACCCAGCTGTGACTGAGTTCATAACCTACACCTCTTACACTCCCACTGAGTTGCAGGAGCTGGTGAGGCGGTACAGACAGCGCCCTGGAGAGCCAGTCTCAGCTTGGCTATTACGTTTATGGGATGAGGGAGCAGACAACATTCACTGCTCCCCAGGCGAGATGGAAAAGCTAGCCTTCGTGACAGTGCATCCATCCCTGCGACAAAGGTTATAGAACTGCCATAGGTTGGCCCAAGACCCGGGCAACCATACTCTAATGGAGTGGGTCACTGCTGCGGTACGCACAGTATGGGGACAAGCTGGCGAGCTGCCAGACACTGTGAGTAAATGGCAGTCATATACGGAAATTACCCAAATTATCCATGAAATGGGTATGAGACACGCTATTTTCAACCCTAATATGCAGGGGACGGATGATGAGCATTTTACAGCCAGCATGACAGATCTGTTTTGGATACTGCACCTGCGAGTGCTTTTGGATGCTTGGTTGCCATTCTTATGCCCTATGTGGGGCGGCAGATCCATGAAGTTATAACTGCCATAGCCATGCTAGGGGATGTTGAAAGCCGGAGGCAAAGGAAGTTAAGACAGGAGGTCCAAGCTGTCGAGACCTGGAAGCCCAAATCAAGTGAAGGGGCGAGGTCCTGGGCCTCAGAGAGTATCACATGCACAGATGTGGTGTGATCTAGTGGCAGCAGGGGTCGATCGGGAAAAAATAGACCAACAACCCAATGCACTCCTGTTGGAATTTTGGAAACAGTTGCGTCCGGAACAGCAATTCCAGAGAAGCCTAAAGGAGAAGTCTGGGAAAGCGCAACCCGTGTCCCTCCAGGACTTCATGCAGCCGCTTGAGGCCGACTCCTTGCAGCTTGATTAGGGGTGGGGCCAAGGTACCCAGTCAGAGGGGATGAGCGGGGACTGGAGGCCCCAGGTGGAACTGTCCATACATTGGTCCCCTTCTAAGGTGCAGAGGGTTTTGGCTCTAGTTGACACTGGTGGAGACTGCAGTCTTGTTTCTGGGAACCCAGAACTGTTCCCTGGACAAGCAATCTGCATTGATGGCTACGGGGGAAAGACTGTGACTATAAAAGCTGTTTCCTTACCACTGGGTATAGGAAGTCTTCCCCCACGTACCTACAAGATTTATGTCTCCCCCGTTCCGGAGTATATTCTAGGGGTGGACGTGCTACATGGCCTCAGCTTATAGACGTTGGTAGGAGAGTTCTGTCTCAAGATCCGGGTGGTGAAAGTGGTGACACGTGGGCATGCTCACCACCCTCCTCGAGTGTTGCCACAGCCCCAGTGTGTGGTTACACTGTGACAGTACCACCTGCCAGGAAGGCAGGAGGGGATTGGTCGTACAATATTGGAATTGCAGAAGGCACATATTGTGAGGCCAATGCACAGTACCTTTAACTCCCCAGTATGGCCTGTCAAAAAGCCAGATGGATTGGATGGGGTGGATAAAAATGGCGACGTGAGGTGAGCCTCTTGAAATCTCCCCTGGAATTTACAACAACTTGAACAACTATAACTCCACAAAGGACTCCCTGCACAGCAGACAGGCAAGAGGAAGAGGCCCACTACTGAATTCACCTAAAGGTGGGCAAATAGCGCGAGCAGGGGAGGAAGAAAAGGAGAAGTGCAGCGACGGAGCTGCATGGGCACAGGACTCAGACCTAGCTCAGTGTTCGGAGCTTGCTGCATACCAGAGCTACCGCAGCTGTGGGAGAGGGAAGACTTGGACTGTTAGGGCTCCACTTATGGCCCACAGGGATGAGGGGACAGCATATAACACGGCTGAACCCAACGCTCACAGCAGCGACCTCAGAGCAAAGATGGAGGGAAGAAGGCTGAAAACTGTGGTTTAAACCCTCACTGCTGAGCATAGAATGGAAGGCTTAGGCACTGAGACTAGCCGCCCCCTCCCTACCCTCCCAGAGCTCGGCCCACACCCACCTGCCCAGTACTAGAAGCAGAATTGTAGCAGTGTCAGATCAAAAGAACAGAATATTTGCTGTTCTGAGAACTGTGGACTGCAGACACAGATTCGCAGCCCAACTAGTTCTGGCAAAGGGGAGGGAACTGTGGAAGCAAGACTGGCTGTAGTGGTGGTCGCCACCATTAGTCTGGGCCAATTCTCACAACTCACCCCCCCCCATCCCCACCTATCTGGGTGGATCCCTGCAGGAGTAAACAGAAGTGCTGAAGCACACCAGCTCTGAATCTGGTGCAGGAAGAGCTTTGGAACTTCAAAAGCTCTCCGCATCCCCACATGGACACTGCGCCCTGTGACCCAGGCAAACTGTTCACAGAGAAGAAGCCCATCTCCGAGGGAATCCCACAATTGGGTGAGAAGCTGGAATAGTGCAGAGAAAACATAGCACTACAGTGTGAGAGAGAAAAAAAGGTTGCAGTCAGAGAGAAAATAAAACATTCTACCAACACATACTGGAAAACAAAAGAAAGATCTCTTCCTACCAACCTGTTGCAGAACCTACTCCTGTAGATGTCTAGGAAGAGAAATAATAAATCAGTAATTGCCATGAATAACCAAGGCAACAAGACAGCTCGGAAAGAAAGTGAAAACTCTCCAGAAAAGAAACGTAAAGATATGGAAATATGTGACTTAAATGACGGAGAATTCAAGATTGCAGTTCTGAAAAAACTCAACGAGATGCAAGAAAACACCGAAAGGCAGTTTAATGAACTCAGAAATACAATCAAAGAACAACATGAAAATTTTACCAAAGAGATTGAAATTTGAAAAAAGAGCCAAATAGAATTTCTGGAGATTAAGAACGGAATAGAAGACATTAAGAATGAAATAGCCAGCTTAGGAAGTAGAGTTGACAAGATGGAGGAAAGAATCAGTGACATCGAAGATAGAAAACTGGAAATGACACAGATGGAACAAGAAAGAGACTTGAGACTTAAAAAAATGAAAGACCTCTACAAGAACTTTCTGACTCCATCAGAAAGAGCTATATAAGAATAATGGACATACCAGAAGGGAAGAAAGAGAGAGGGAACAGACAGTATATTCAAAGAAATAGTCGACGAGAACTTCCCAAACTTGTGGGAAGAACTGGATCCTCAAATCCAAGAAGCACATAGAACACCTAATTACCCCAATCCCAACAGGCCTTCTCCAAGGCACATTGTATTGAAGTTGTCTAAAATCAACGACAAAGAAAGAATCCTCAAGGCAGCCAGGGAAAAGAAGACGGTAATCTACAAAGGAAAGCCCATTAGATTATCATCAGATTTTTCAGCAGAAACTCCACAAGCCCGGAGGGAGGGGAACCAAATATTCAAACTATTGAAAGAGAGAAATTATGAGCCAAGAATAATATATCCAGCAAAGATATCCTTTAGACATGAAGGAGGAATAAAGACCTTTCCAGACATACAGAAACTGAGGGAATTTTCTAACACACGACCTGCACTACAAGAAATACTAAAGGAGGCTATTTGACCACCATCAACAGGGACAATAAATGGCAACCAAACATCAAAGGGGGGAGTCTAAAGGTCTGAACCGGAATATGGGAATGGAGAAAGTAAGCGTTCTGAAGAAAATGGAATACTCTAAATATCAAACTTCCTTTTACATAAACTTAAGGGTAACCACTCAAAAAAAAAACCAGAACTGAAATACATACTGTAATAAAAGAAGAAACAGAGGGAAACATCATAGAATACCACCACACAGAAATAATAGACAATAACAAACAGGCAAAGAAACAATGGGGACAAAGTCTTACCAGAAAACTAAAGACAGAATGATAGAAAATCCTCACATGTCAATAATCACCCTAAATGTAAATGGACTGAACTCACCAATAAAAAGGCACAGAATAGCAGATTGGATAAAAAAACGAAACCCAACCAAATGCTGTCTCCAAGAGACACATCTCAGCTTCACAGACAAGCATAGACTCAAAGTGAAAGGGTGGAAATTGACACTCCAAGCAAATGATACCCAGAGAAAATCAGGTGTAGCCATACTGACATCAGATGATTCATACTTCAGGGTGAAAAAGGTAACAAGAGACAAAGATGGACATTTCATAATGGTAAAGGGGACTATAGAACAAGAAGACATAACAGTCAATATTTATGCCCCCAATCGGGGAGCACCAAATATACCAAGCAACTACTAACAGAACTAAAGGGAGAAATTGACCAAAACACAATTATACTAGGGGACCTAAACACCTCAGTGACAGCTATGGATAGATCATCTAAACAGAAAAAATATAACGAAACAGCAGCCCTAAATGACCCATTAGACGAAATTGACATAACTGACATTTATAGAGCACTTCATCCTAACACATCAGACTATACATTCTTTTCTAGTGTACATGGAACATTCTCAAGGATAGACCATATATTCGGACATAAAACTAGCCTCAGCAAATTTAAGAAGTTTGAAATCATACCAACCATATTCTCTGATAACAAGGTTTTGAAATTGGATATCAACTGCAAAAAGAAAGCGGGGAAAAACACAAATACATGGAGATTAAACAACATATTTTTAAAGAATGACTGGGACAAAGAGGAATAAGAGGAGAGATCAAAAGATACATAGAAACAAATGAGAATGAAAATACATCCTACTAAAATTTTTGGGATGCAGCGAAAGCAGTTTTAAGAGGGAAATTTATCTCATTACAGGCCTATCTCAAGAAACAAGAAAACTCCCAAATAAATAACCTCATGTTACACCTTAAAGAACTAGAAAAAGAAGAACAAGTAAAACCCAAGGTCAGCAGAAGAAAGGAAATAACAAAAATTAGAGCAGAACTAAATGAAATAGAGAACAAAAAGACAATAGAAAAAATTAATGTGACAAAGAGCTGCTTCTTTGAAAAGATTAACAAAATTGACAAACCCTTGGCTAGACTCACTAAGATAAAAAGAGAAAAGACACTAATAAACAAAATCAGAAATAAAAAAGGGGAAGTTATCATGGATGCCACAGAAATACAAAGGATCATCCAAGAATACTATAAAGGACTATATGCCACAAAATTCAATAACCTAGAAGAAATGGACAAGTTCTTAGAAACATGTAGCCTTCCTAGGCTGAACCATGAAGAACTGGAAAATCTAAACAGACTGATCACCAGTAACGAAATTGAATCAGTCATCCAAAACCTTCCCAAAAGCAAAAGTCCGGGACCAGATGGCTTCACTAGTGAATTCTACCAAACCTTCAGGAAGATCTAATACCAATCCTGCTCAAAATCTTCCAAAAAATTGAAGAAGAGACAGTACTCCCTAACTCATTTTATGAGGCCGACATTACCCTGATACCAAAACCTGGTGAGGACAACACAAAAAAAGAAAACTACAGACCAATATCTCTGATGAACACATATGCAAAAATCCTAAACAAAATTCTAGCAAATCGAATGCAACAATGCATTAAAAAGATTATTCATCACGACCAAGTGGGGTTCATCCCCGGGACACAAGGATGGTTCGACGTCCGCAAATCCATCAATGTGATACATCACATAAACAAAATAAAGGACAAAAATCATATGATTATATCAATTGATGCAGAAAAAGCATTTGACAAGATACAACAACCATTTATAATTAAAACACTTAATAAAATAGGTACAGAAGGAAAATACCTTAACATAATAAAGGCCATATATGACAATCCCTCAGCTGATCTCATAATTAATGGTGAAAAACTGAAGCCATTTGCTCTACGTTCAGGAACACGACAGGGCTGTCCCCTATCACCTCTGCATTTCAACATAGTGTTGGAAGTCCTTGCCAGAGCAATCAGGCAAGAGAAAGAAATAAAAGGCATCCAAATTGGAAATGAAGAAGTTAAATTATCACTCTTTGAAGATGACATGATGCTATATATAGAAAACCCTAAAGACTCCACCAAAAAGCTATTAGAATCAATCAACGAATACAGTAACGTTGCTGGCTACAAATTCAACGTACAAAAGTCCATTGCTTTCCTATATACTAACAATGAAATCTAGGAAAAAGAAATACAAAAAACAATTCCTTTTGCAATTACAGCAAAAAGAATAAAACACCTAGGAATAAACTTAACCAAGGATGTGAAAGACCTATATGCTGAAAACTATAAGACATTTTTGAAAGAAATTGAAGAAGACACAAAGAAATGGAAAGACATTCCGTGCTCATGGATTGGAAGAATCAACATAGTTAAAATGGCCATATTACCCAAAGCAATATACAGATTCAATGCAATCCCCATCAAAATCCCAATGGCATATTTTAAAGAAATAGAACAAAAAATCATCAGATTTGTATGGAACCATAAAAGACCCCGAATAGCCAAAGCAATCTTAAGAAAGAAGAACAATAATGGAAGTATCACACTTCCTGACTTTGGCTTGTACTACAGGGCTACAATAATCAAAACAGCACGGTATTGGCAGAAAAACAGACACATAGACCAATGGAATAGAATTGAGAACCCAGAAATAAAACCACATAAATATGGACAGATAATTTTTGACAAAGAAGCTAAAAACATACAATGGAGGAAAGACAGCCTCTTCAATAAATGGTGCTGGGAGAATTGGAAAGCCATGTGGAAAAGAATGAAACTGGACTGCTATTTGTCACCATGTACCAAAATTAATTCAAAATGGATGAAAGACTTAAGCATAAGACCTGACACAATCAACTGCATAGAAGAAAACATAGGTACTAAACTTATGGACCTTGGGTTCAAAGAACATTTTATGAATTTGACTCCAAAGGCAATGGATATAAAAGCTAAAATAAATGAATGGGACAATATGAAAGTTAAAAGCTTCTGCACAGCAAAAGAAAGCATCGACAAAATAAAGAGGCCACCAACTGAATGGGAGAAGATTTTTGCAAAAGTGCCTCCGATAAGGGGCTAATATCCAGAATATACAAGGAACTCATGCAACTCAACAACAAAAAAACAAACAACCCAATTGAAAAATGGGCAGAGGACCTGCAGAGACATTTCTCCAAAGAGGACATACAAATGGCAAATAGACATATGGAAAAATGCTCAACATCACTAATCATCAGAAAAATGCAAATCAAAACCACAATGAGATATCACCTCACCCCAGTCAGAATGGCTATCATCAACAAGACAAATAGCAACAAGTGTTGGAGAGGCTGTGGAGAAAAAGGAACCCTCATACACTGTTGGTGGGAATGCAGACTGGTGCAGCCATTATGGAAGGCAGTGTGGAGGTTCCTCAAAAAATTACAAATAGAATTGCCATATGACCCAGCAATCCCTCTCCTGGTATCTACACAAAAAAATCTTAAAACATTTATACATAAAGACACGTGTGCTCCAATGTTCACTGCAGCTTTGTTTACGGTGTCCAAGACATGGAAACAACCAAAATGTCCTTCAATAGATGAATGGATAAAGAAGTTGTGGTATATATACACAATGGAATACTATTCAGTGGTAAGAAAAGATGATATAGGAACATTTGTGACAATATGGATGGATCTTGAGAGTGTAACGCTGAGCGAAATAAGTCAGACAGAAAAAGCAGAGAACCATGTAATTTCACTGATATGTGGTATATAAACCAAAAACAACAAAAGAACAAGACAAACAAATGAGAAACAGAAACTCATAGACACAGACAATAGTTTAGTGGTTACCAGAGGGTAAGGGGAGTGGGGGTGGGAGATGAGGGTAAGGGGGATCAAATATATGGTGATGGAAGGAGAACTGACTCTGGGTGGTGAACACACAATGGGATTTATAGATGTAATACAGAATTGTATACCTGAAATCTATGTAATTTTACTAACAATTGTCACCCCCAATAAATTTAAAAAACAAATTAAAAAAAAAAAAAGGAAAAAAGAAAAACACAATGAGATATCACCTCACCCCAGTTAGAATGGCTATCATCAACAAGACAAATAATAACAAGTGTTGGAGAGGCTGTAGAGAAAAAGGAACCCTCATACACTGTGGGTGGAAATGTAAATTGGTACAGCCACTATGGAAAACAAAATGGAGGTTCCTCAAATATATTACTTTTGTTTTTTTATATAATCTATTTCATTGTGAATTTATATCATTAAATTTTTAATCATGACTATGTTTTCATGAACTATTAATACTTGAAAAATTCCTAAAAATATAACAATTGGTGCTTATGAGCCAGCTGGCTCCTCCACACCACTGAATATAATAGTCATCTGGACTGGAGTGGAGAGAGAGAGAGAGAGAGAGAGAGAGAGAGAGAGAGAGAGAGAAGCAGAACAGAATTTTAAAAAATGCAATATTGTACATATTCATGTTGACATTTTTGCACACATCTCACTCCCTGTTTGACTGGACTCTGGACTCGGGGTCAGTGGCTGTATCTCATGCATCATTATATTCCCTGAACACCTAGCCCAATGCCTTGATTCTGGTTAAAATTCACCTTATGTTTCTCAAAGAAGACTTTGAAATATTGTACATATGTGATCCCAGGAATTACCAGGAAGGAAGTGGAGATATGGACAAGGAATGGAAGACAGCCAATGAATAGTGTAACATCAACAAGTTTCCACTGTGAACAGCTGAACTCTAATTCATTGAGAAACTGTAGAAGACGGTGTAGGGTATGCTTCAGAGTTACCTAAACTGAGAAGCGAGGATGCTGGAGTACTTATTCACCAACTCCTATCTATCACTGGTTGAAGGCTGCTCCTGGCATTTCCAGCCCACACCCCAGAGAAAGCCCTGAGGAAGAAAGTTGCTGGTGTTTGCAATCAATGGTTATTGATAATGCACAGTAATGACAGAGGGGATGTAAACAGGGCACTAATAGTATTGGTCCAAAACTCATAAATATTTCTTGAATGAATGAATGTAGGGTCTTTTGAGCTCCTTTGAATACAAATTTAGGGTTTAAAAGTTTTAAAACAGAATGTAGATCCTTCTACTCTACAACCAGCACATTTATTGTATACTTTTGCAAAATGTAGAGCAGACAACCTATGATATTCCAGTAGTAAATTCAGCAGTAGTGTTATTAAAGATCAGAGCAATATCGTTACACACTTAAAGAAAAGTCTCTATAGATAGGTTATATAATAGTAACTGTCTAAAGAAAAATAAAATTTACACAAAGGAAATAGAAGATAAGCATGAACCCAAATTACCAATTTTTATGGTTGCTGGTGGTGGTAAAAGATAACTTGGGTAAGAATGTTTGATTTGTCATGTGGGTGATATTGGAAAGTGAGCTTAGATATAGGAGTTTTTGCAAAAATGAGGATTGATCCAGTGGCTGGCTATGAGTCCCCAAAGAAAACAAGGAGGAAAAATAGATTGTTGATGTTTGTCTGGCACTTTCCTCTTTCTAAAGTGCTTTGCAAATGATCCTTAATAGAACCACGAGAGAGAAGTATTATTATCATTACCCTCAGTTTACAGGTAAGGCAACCAAAGTTCAGAGAAGTACAGTAGGTTAAGACTTCATACTTACAAATGACAAAGTTAAATAAGCTTTGGAGACTCCAAAAACAGCATCTTTCCATGATTCTTCTCTCTGCTTTCCCATGAAAAAGCCAATGGGCAAATGAGCATACCATGTTTCCCCAAAAATAAGACCTAACTGAAAAATAAGTCCTAGCGTGATTTTTCAGGATGACAGCCCCTGAACATAAGCCCTAATGTGTCTTTTGGAGCAAAGATTAATATAAGACCCAGTCTTATTTTCGGGGAAACACGGTAGTTGATGAAATGTTTCTCCTTTCCATTGATCTTCCAAGACTCCATGAATCTCGCCTTTAGCCTACTCCTTAGATAACAGTGAGCACTTGGTAAGTTGTCAAAATGTTTTAATTGAACTGTAGACACTGTCCAGTTGTGCTGCCCTGCTGTTGTCCTAGGAATTCTGGAATGATACCGCCCTGTCTCAGATGGGAAGTACCAGTCATGATAAACACTTCATGGCCCTAAGGTCAACCTGGCATGCCTGGATGCCTCACACTGGACATCTTGGAACAAAATCCGAGGGCTGTTGAGTTAGAACGCACAATGGGGCTTCATCTTTTGTAGCTGAGCGGAAAGCATCCTTAACTAGCCTAGCTAGTTAGATATCTTCACTCTTCTCTATGATTACCAGTGCTAAAGAGCTTGAGACTCCAGAACTTTGTTCCTGATTCCTGGTTTTTCTACTTTATTCATTCATTCAATAAATATTTATGGAGCATTGATGCATACTAGGGTCTATGCTAGGTGCTAAGAATTCAACAGAGAACAAGAAAAATAGGACCCTATGTTCAGTGAGCTTATAGCCAAGTAGAGATGGGGGCAAGCAATTAATAATTCATTACGCTAAAGTTCAGCTGTGGTTAAGTGCTCCAGAGTAAATAGAGTGAAATGGTACGCAGAAACTATGAAAGACCTAACTGTCTTTCTGTTCTCTCTCTCTCTCTCTCTCTCTCTCTCTCTCTCTCTCTCTCTCTCTCTCTCTCTCTCTCTCTCTCTCTCTCTCTCCCCAATCCATCTTGCTCACTTTTAGTAAACCTAACATTCTAAAACCACTATGTCCATTTTGTCTTGCCTCCTTTTAGTGAGCGTAAAATGGTTCCTACCATTTTAGGTCAAATCTTCATTTCTTTGCCTGACTTTTGTGGAATCCTATAGCTTGGTGCCCCCTGCAATCACCAAGCTCTATCTGTACCCATTTGTGTGCACTCCCTGCCTCTGTCCAAAGCACGCTCTCCCCAACCTTGAGCCATCCTCTTCCTGTGCCATTTTTCAATTGCTGACTTTGGTCATTCATTCTGGAACTGGGCACTAAGTTTGCCAGCCACCTTCTTATTGGTGGAGGTACAAAGTTGATTGAATTTGGGTTTCTTCTGCCCTTGAAGAGCCTACAGAACTGTTTCTTTCATGAAGTCTCTGAATACATTTTCTCCCCATAACCTTATCCATTTAGAGGCTGTCCTGACACACTGGGCACCAGTTTGCTGGCAGATTCTGTGTATAGGAATTATGACTCTTCAACAATGATTAAAACTTATAAAAGGCCTGAGTCTTACCTTTTTTTCTTCTGCATTCCCTGTGCTTTCTAGTTCTGCAATGAGCTGCTTTTAGCTTTGGGAAGTCCTTTCTTACGTCTATCTTAAATCACTCCTATTTCACTGTGTGCTCTGCTAAGTGTTCACAGAGTGTGTGTCTGTTGATTAGTAAGTGCCTGGCATGTAAAAATCATTATTTTATCCCCTCCTCTGTGTTCTTCCCTCCAGACTTAAAAACTGCAGCTCCTTAAAGCTTTCTTTCACATCTTTCCTCAGCCACTCTGCAGCTCTTCTCAACTCTGTTAATCAGCTTTAAAAACAAAAACAAAAATCATTAGTGAGAGTTCTGAAGAAGGTCTTCAAACCAGAAGCAAAAAAGAAATAATAAAATCAGGAAAGGGCTACTAGGAAGATTGAGTTCAGCTCTCTGTCTTTGGTCTGGCAGGCCCTATAACCAGCTGATAGATCAAGCAGACTACCTTGGCTCACACAACCCTCCAGCCTCTGATCTGAATGTGTGCTGCAGCAAAATTAGATTTGGAAAGATGAGAACGTAGCCTGTAGCCCGTTGACACTCATCTTCAGACTGCTAAAGGTTGCTGTGGTTTGTAAAATCCAGGCTGGGACAGAATTTAGTTAGCTGTTTTAATTTAGGCAACTTTCATTGCTTCTTCAAGTGTCATTTCGCTGTGAGTCCATAGACTCACAGAGTTCTAGGTGATATCTGAGGTGTGTGTGTGTGTGTGTGTGTGTGTGTGTGTGTGTGTGTGTGTGAGAGAGAGAGAGAGAGAGATTTTCACACTAAAGTTTTGCAAACTTACCATGCAATGCCTCTTAAACATTTTCACCAAACTGCCTCTAACGGCAGAGGAGAGTGAAGGTAGATAGTGAAGATGGAGGGCTCCCGCCTCTAAACAATCTGTATCAGGAAGGAGCTGAGGTTTAAATTAAAGATCGGTGTGATTTTTGCCTTCTCTAAAATATATCTACAAAGGCAGATTTTCTAAAAATGGAAACCATTTCATTGTTATTTTTATGACATAAGAATAATGTATATGAATACTTAACACAGATAACATAGGAAAAAGTATCAAGAAAAATGTAGAAAATCATCTGAAGTCCCAACCCCCTCGTGTGACTTTTTCACTTTTTCCCTCCTATACTATTTTCTATTAATAAATACACATTGTTTGTTTTAATATAAAATAAAGTGTTTAATATAAAATAAAGTGTTAAATACACCACTGTGTATTTGCATTTACCTGACGGAGTCAGGTCCAGGCACTGGAGATGGCCCACCTGTTTTCTAGTCTGAAAAGCAGGGTCTCAGCTGTGACCCCTCTAGGAATCATTCACATTTCAGAAGATGATGGAAGAGAGAGGGCAAAAGAACTTGCTGGAAATGTACTGGGTGGGCACTGTAGGGGTATATTGGGGTGCATTCCTGCCTCTATTCAAGTCTCTGAGCACCTTCACCCCTGGCCCTCAGCCCACGGTCAGTGGGCAGCCATTGGTGTGAACGACGTCCAGGGGCCTCACAGGTCTTTGCAGTGTGCTTGGATTTCCCTGAATGACCCACCTACAAACCTAGATTAATCTTCCTTGCAGGGAGGCCTTGCTCTCCTTCAGCAGAACATTAAATACACCAGTTCTTAAAGAAGTGTTTTCTTTCTTTGAGGCAGGAAAATTAATGAGCTCCATCTTTGGCATGGATTAGAAAATTCCACTGTGGCGCTGGCAGGGCTTCTGTGGCACTAGAACTTTAAAGAAATCCCACATTGAGAGCTGTGAGGAACAAAGGTAAGGCTGATTGGCCTGATTTCCTTGCTCACAGTTGGAAAAAGAAAGGAGGAAAAGAGACAGGAACAAAGCACCTGGCCGGGAGAGGTGTGTCTAGCCAGAGGGACATACTTTCCCGGGCTCTTTTCAGAACCCTCCATCACTGTAAGCAGCACAATGCTCTCCTTATTCCCCATGTCCTCACCACATGGTGGCTGACTTGGAGTCTTACCCAGCACAGCATCAGTGGCAAATGTTTGGACCTGTGGCTGCCAAGAACGTCTTGGGCAGATTCCTTCAGCCACTGGGGTGGGTTCCCATTCTCAGCAGAAGTGGGGACAAGCTATGGTTACCTCAGAGTCTCTTGTTTTTGGAAAACAGTTGGCAGACTGAACTGAATAAATACAGTGTGTCACCTAGTTATCAATAGGTATTTTGCATTCATTCAGTAAATGATTTTTGAGTACCTAGTATGCTACAGGGGCTGGAGATACAGCAATGAACAAAGCAGACATATGCTTTCTACACAAAGAGTTTTGGGATGAGAGGTGGACATTCAGCATTAAACAAAATAATTTCAAGTACTATAACACAGGGTGATGAGACAGAAAATAATAGTAGGGAGGAGGCTATTTTAGGATGCTTGGTAAAGCCTCAAGTGATGATGATACTGGAACAAAAATTGGAATCACCTGAAGACACCAGCTGAGGGAAAATGTGGGCACAATCATCTTCTAGGCAGAGGGAATAACATGTGCAAAGGCCCTGAGGCAGGAACATGTTTGACAATTTTAGGGAACTGAGTGAAAGCAGGTGAGGAAGTAAGTGGTAAAGAAAAGCAGGGACCAGATTTATTATAAGAAACATCACAGCTAACATTGTAGAATGTGTTATAGTTTGCAGAGGGCTTTGAACAGACACTATCTCAATTCAATTATCTCAACAACCCTATTACATAAAGAAACAGGTTCAAGAGTTAACTTCCTCAAGTCCACAAAACTAGAAAGCGGTGGGATAGGGACTCTGACCAAGAACTACCCTTATGTTTATACAACTCCAGAGGACACTATCCATGCAGCAGGGGAGCCATTTTTGTCATTGCGTGAAGTTTGTGCAGTGCACAGTCTGTGTCAGTATATATAACGACCCTTCTGTGCTAGGGGCTATTGGTAATACAAAGAAAAAAGATATTATTCCAGGGGTGGCCGGATGGCTCCGTTGGTTAGAGTGCGAGCTCTGAGCAGCGGGGTTGCCGGTTTGACTCCCTCATGGGATGGTGGGCTGCACCCACCGCAACTAGATTGAAAATGGCAACTGGACTTGGAGCTGAGCTGCACCCTCCACAAGGAATGATTGAAGGACAACGACTTGACTTGGAGCTGATGGGTCCTGGGTAAAACACACTGTTCCCCCAATAAAGTCCTGGAAATACACAGCGTTCCCCTTCCCCAATAAAATCTTAAAAAATAAAAAAAGATATTATTCCAGCCCTTGGTGAGCACATGATGTGCTTAAAGAGAAACAATGTGTGAAAAGATGGTGGATTATACTAGATAGTATTGGTTTCCAGCAAAGACATTATGGATGACTTAATAGCAAACATGAGATTTGAGCCTGGCTTGAAGATTTAGACTGGTGGGTGCACAGGGGAAAAAATCCGTAAGACTTCATCACACAAAAATACCATAAAAACCTCGTGTGTTGTAGACCACCATAAGGGTTTGCCTCCAGTTGATGTTATTTTTTTAAAAAAGTGAACATTTAATATTCGATCATTAAAAAAGAAGCATACAGGTAAAATTTTGGTAAATCTGAGGAAAAAAATAATCTATGATTTCATTCATGAAGCACAACCACTTTTCGCATTTTAATATATTTCCTTCCGGATTTTACCCCTAAGCAAGTAATGTATGCATGTGGGTATATTTATATGTATAAATATATGAATGTATATATATATGTGTATTAGATGTCATATATACACACATCACAAATACACACACTGAAACACACATGTATGTATCTCTACTCTCACCTTTATGGTGGTATAATTTACTTGCTTTAAAATTCACTCATTTTATGTGTGAATTAGACAAATGTGTGCACCTGAGTAAGCACCACTGTGCTAACAATCTAGAATATTTCCTTTATCCCACAAGACTCTCTTGTCCCCCCTGGCTCCTCCAGGTAATCACTGAACTTATTTCTGCAGCTTTGGAGTAGTTTTGCCTATTCCCGATCTTCATATAAATGGAATCAAGTGTGTACTCTTTTGTCGTTGGCCTCTGTTGCTCGGTGTGTTTTTGAGCTTTATCATGTTATAATGTATAAACCAGTAGTTTGTTCCTTTTCATTGCTGACTAATATTCCATTATAAGAATATACCAGAAAAGAAAAGAATATACAAAAATTTGTTTATTCATTCAACTGTTAATAAACATTTGGGTTGCTTCTGGTTTGTGGCTGTTATGAATAAAGCAGCTATGTACATTCTTGTACAATAGCTGGAGATGTTTTCTCTCTCTTAGGTTAGTACCCAGGAGTAGAATTGCTGGGTCATAGAGTAGATGTGGATATTTAACTTTATATAAAACTATCAAACAATTTTCCAAAGTGGTTGTACCATTTCTCAGTTTATGAGAGTTCAGTTTACTCCACGTCTTTGACAATACACAGTATCACTGCTGTTTTTTATTTTAGCCATTCTTGTGAGTGTGTGGTGGTTTTCTTTTGCATTTCCCTGATCATTAATGATGTTGAGCATTTTTTTTTATTATTATTGGGAAAGGGGAACAGGACTTTATTGGGGAACAGTGTGTACTTCCAGGACTTTTTTCCAAGTCAAGCTGTTGTCCTTTCAATCTTAGTTGTGGAGGGTGCCTTTCAGCTTTAAGTTGTTCTTTCAGTCTTAGTTGTGGAGGGCGCAGCTCAGCTCCAGGTCCAGTTGCCATTGCTAGTTGCAGGGGGTGCAGCCCACCATTCCTTGCGGAAGTCGAGGAATTGAACCGGCAACCTTGTGGTTGAGAGGATGCGCTCCAACCAACTGAGCCATCCGGGAGGCAGCTCAGCTCAAGGTGCCATGTTCAATCTTAGTTGCAGGGGGCAGAGCCCACCATCCCTTGCGGGACTCGAGGAATTGAACTGGCAACATTGTGGTTGAGAGCCCACTGGCCCATGTAGGAATTGAACCGGCAGCCTTCGGAGTTAGGAGCATGGAGCTCTAACCGCCTGAGCCACTGGGCCTGCCCAATGTTGAGCATGTTTCATAGGCAAGTGTTTTCATAGTTGTAATTATCTGTATTCTCTGGTTTTTAAATTTACCCTTAATCTTAGCATTCTTCTGTTACCCTGTGGTCTTTGTAACAATTACATTAATGGCTCCTAGTATTCCAACAAGGGTATTCTCTACAATGTATTTAATCATTCCTCTATTAGACTTTAAATTATCTCCAGTTTCCCACAATTCTAAATAACACTGAAATTAACACAAGTGCATAAATTTCAAATATTTATTTAAATACACCATTTCTAAATAAATACTTTAGATTATTTCCTTTAAATAAATCACAGAAGCAAAATGATTGGGTCAAAGACATTTTTGTGGCTTTCAGAGCATAAAACATTGAGACTGCTATCTTTGAAGGCAAGCTTTTTCCATTTCTTAGCTTTATGCTGAGATCTCAGAATTGGGCCCCTTCTTGTATTTGATCCTTTTGTTTAAAGGCAGAGCTAGTGGCTGGTTTGTAGCCAATCATTTTTTGAGTCCTGGGTAACGCTGAAAAGGTTAATTCTGTTATTGACACAATGCTCCAGTACAATAGGCTCCATTCTCCTTCTAACCAAGTTGAAATGTGAGGAAAGAAGAACTCTGGAGTGCCCTGCCCCTAACAATGATCTGTGAAAGAGCCAAACCAAGTAGTGATTGGCTGCTTGGCAGTTCCAGAATTTCTATATGTGATGGTTCAGATTGAAGAGGGGAGGGAACTTGATGTGAGGAGTAATTTGATGCGTTGTACAGTGTTGTCATTTGGATTGTATATTTGTGTGAAGGGGTTCTGGGAGGACTGCTGATGATGCAGAGGCATATGTGGGAGGAGCTGGGAGAACTATGGCCCATTTGCAAGCAATGGAGGAATAGGATTAACCCTGCCATACTGAAGGTGTGAGGCTGGAGACAGCCTCACGGGCTGGGCACATAGGAAATCTTGTTAATCCTATCAGGCCAACAGAGACCCTTATCAACCCCTCTCCAAGCATCCTACAGCCCCCTAAACCCAACAAGAGTCATATTTTATGTGGTGCTGGGTCCACCTCAATATTCGTATCTCAGGAGGAATTGTCCAGGGAGGTGGCAGGCAGGAGGAATTTGCATAGCAAATCAATGCGCTGCCCTTACCACATTCAGGCCTCCCTGTGTGGAAGAAAAGGCCTTTGGGCCAGGTTGCCAGGCCTCTTCTCCCTGCTGGCCTCCCCATGATAGCATCAGCTGAGCTCCTGCATTTCCTCAAGGCGCCTTTGATGACACTCCAAAGAGCAACCACCAGAACACCTCCATCTGCCCTGAGCCCTGGCACTCACCAGCAGTTCCCAGGAATTCCTAATTGTACAAAGCCATGTTATACATCTTTCCCCCTCTAAATGTGAACTTATCAAGGACAAAAACCATTCCTATTCATGATGTCTTAGTCTGTGTTCCCCCAGAAGCAGACCCTGAAATGAGGATTTAAGTGCAAGTCATTTATTGAGGGGGTGATCCCAGGAAACTCTGATAGGATAGTAGGGGGAAGGGAGCCTGGAGTAGGAGGCAGCAAGATAAGGTGTGTTATCAAGCCAGTTACCACTGTGGGCAGCTAAGGCTTGGTCCTGTGGGGACCTCTGAAAGATGGCACAGGGCATACCTCTAAGCTACCACACCAAGCAGGAGGGAGCTGGGGTATTTATCCATCATCTGCTAACAATCATCAGCTAAGGATGTTCCTGGGGAGACTTTACTTCTTGGTCTTGCATCTATATCCATCTGTAGGTAGGGGTGGGCTCCAGCAGCTGGAGACAGAATCCCAGCAAAGACACACAGGTGCTAGCAGTAGAAAGTCAGTCTACCTTTGAACACTGAAGTGGTAAAGCCAAGAGGGCACAGACAACACAGCTCAACACTGGCAATGAGCACATCCTCAATAAAGCAGGTTGGTTGAACCCAGAGGGCTCAGCTAGTTTAGCCCCAAAGGTATAGCTCCAGTTTTTCCTCCAGAAACCCCTGAACACTGCTATCAGCTGGCAGCGCTATTTTAAGATCAAACCCAGGAGCTCAGCACCCCTTATATTTTCGAGCAATGGTTCTCAAAGTGAGTAGCAGCAGCATCACCTGGGAACTTGTTAGAAATGCAAACTCTTGGGTCCTACCCCAGACCTACTGAATCAGGAATCTGGGGCTGAGGCCCAGGATTCTGTATTTTTACAAGCCCTCCAGGTGATTTGAATGTACCCTAAAGTTTGAAAAACACTACTTTAGACTCCAAAATTTAGGACAGTTTCCAAGGCAAGCTAGTTAGAATGCTTCCTACTCCCAGCCCGAAGCACCTAATAGAAAGGGGAAGGTGCCTCTTTAAGCCTTTGGCATTTTTTGTGAGTATTTCTTTTCTTTTGGGGTTTATTACATATAAGTTGTACCTACCTAATTACCAATGACCTCGGTCGTGGAGGGTGGCCTGTGGGGTCTCTGCTCCCGCTCCCCACATAAGAACGCAGGATATGGTGAGGCCAAAAAGGAACACCCACGGAGCCATAGATGGGGGAGTCATACCACTATATTCTCGCTGGCGGCATCCGCCTCTCTGCAATCTGCTCTTGCTAGCTCAGCCACCATCTTCTTGCTAGCCGTCATTTTCTGCTAGCGTAGCCACAGCAGTTATATTAGTGGCCAATGGCTCACTGGTTACAGCTGACGGCCAACTAGCCATAGCTGATGGCCATCCAATCACAGTTGATGGCCATTTACTACCTGAGCCAGCACCTTTCTATGTGAGGCCGAGAGCCTGGAAACTGCTTTCTGGGGCTCTGTCCCCACACTCCACCCCTACAGGCTCTTGCCTCACAATCTACACGACAAGCGTCTTCCACGAGGGGCCCTGTGCGAGGAGCCTGGAGGTGAATGCAATATTCTGGACACAGCCAGGCTCTCTGGGCACAGCCAGGGTTTCTCGGGGCACCACCAGTAATTCTGGGCACAGCCAGACTTCCTGGGCTTCTTAGGGTACCACCAGTCTTCCCGGACACAGCCAGGGTTTCTCAGGGCACCACCACTCTCTCTGGGCACAGCATGACTTCCTGGACACAGCCAGGGCTCTCTCAGGGCACTGCCACTCTCTCTGGGCTCAGCCAGACTTCCTGGACTCAGCCAGGGTTCTCAGGGCACTGCCACTCTCTCTGGGCTCAGCCAGACTTCCTGGACTCAGCCAGGGTTCTCAGGGCACTGCCAATCTCTCTGGGCACAGCCAGACTTCCTGGGCTCAGCCAGGGCTCTCAGAGCACTGCCACTCTCTCTGGGCTCAGCCAGACTTCCTGCCACTCTCTCTAGGTCTCTCAGGGTACCATGCTGGAACAACAGCGACTCACAGTCAAGGTGCTTACATATTCTCGATGGCGGCCAGTCAAGACACAAAAGCAAACATCCGCCAGTTCCACTACATGGTGGTAAGTTCCAAGCAAACAGTCAAGCGGTCCATTAAATTAGGGGTGGAAGCAATTCCCCATAGTCCATAGTCATTCGCCAGGGCTGTCCTGGGGGTGAGGGTCAACCTTGACCTCACTGTCGTGCAGGAGACCCTGCTCGCTGCGCCATTTTTCAGGCGGGGCGGCCTGCGGGGTCTCTGCTCCCGCTCCCCACACAAGAACGCAGGATATGGGGAGGGCGAAAAGGAACACCCATGGAGCCATAGGTAGGGGAGTCATACCACTATGGTCTCACTGGAGGCTGGGCCCACCGGACGCGCGACCTGCCGTCCGCCTTTCCGCCAATCGACTGACCGATTCTCCTCCACTCTCCTTGACTCTGTTCCTCTACTCTCTTCCGCTCTCCTCGGCTCCTCGGCAATCCTCGGCAGTCCTCAGCAATCCTCGGCTCTCCTCTGTAGCCACAGCAGTTATACCAGCGACCAATCGGCTAACTGGCCACAGCCAATGGCCAATCAGCCACAGCCGACGGCCATCCACCACCCGAGCCAGCACCTTTCCACGTGAGGCCGAGAGCCTGTAAACTACTTTCTGGGGCTCTGTCCCCACACTCACCCTCAGCTCCCATGGAGGACTCAGCAAGTGTTTCCTCCTGGGACTACAAGTCCTGCATCCGGGCTGCCTCAGCAAGCACTTCCCAGCCCACAGGGCCGCAATGTCCTTTGCTTTCTCCGGCCTTTGCTGGTTGGGGAACCATCCACGTCTTCCCACCTGTGGGGACAGAACCCCAAAAAGCAGTTTCCAGGCTCTCGGCCTCACATAGAAAGGTGTTGGCTCAGGTAGTAAATGGCCATCAACTGTGATTGGATGGCCATCAGCTGTGGCTAGTTGGCCGTCAGCTGTAACCAGTGAGCCATTGGCCACTAATATATCTGCTGTGGCTGGCAAGCAGAGATTGCTAAAAAAAAAAAAGGGGGCTAGCAAGAAGATGGTGGCTGGGCTGGCAAGCGCAGATTGCAGTTAGGATGGCTGGTTGCGGACAGTGTGGATACAGCCTCCAGTGAGAGTATAGTGCTGCCAGTGAGAATATACTAGCATGACTCCCTACCTATGGCTCCGCGGGTGTTCCTTTTTGGCCTCACCATATCCTGAGTTCTCTTGTGGGGAGCAGGAGCAGAGACCCTGCAGGCTTCCCTGAACAACACCACCCCTCCACAGGGGTCCAGCTCTCCGGCAGCTGCTCCTCCTGGTCTTCCTGAGACTGACGCACAAATTGCTCCACTGCACTTCGGAGAGCTTTGACGGGCACCATACCCTGCTCGCTGCGCCATTTGTCTTGCAGGGTGGCCTGCAGGGTCTCAGCTCCCACTCCCCACATAAGAACGCAGGATATGGTGAGGCCAAAAGGAACACCCACAGAGCCATAGATACAGGGGTCATGCCACTATATTCTCGCTGGTGTCTGGGTTGGAGAAACAGGAAACAGGAGCCGCACAATTCTTAACCCTCACTGTGCCGCTTGCAGGCTTAGCCACCATCTTCTTGCTAGCTCCCCCATTTTCTGCTAGCCTAGCCACAGCAGTTATATTAGTGGCCAATGGCTCACTGGTTACAACTGACGGCCAACTAGCCACAGCTGATGGCCATCCAATCACAATTGATGGCCATTTACTACCTGAGCCAACACCTTTCTATGTGAGGCCGAGAGCCTGGAAACTGCTTTCTGGGGCTCCGTCCCCACAACCTCCAATAGAAAGCAGCACAGGCATATATACTATAGAAGACAACCTGAAAGACGTCTGTGTTGGATTTGACTAGTGTCAGAGAGAGGGTGGGGGAGATTTACGTTCCTGTTTGTTTTCCTGAGCTAATATTTAAATTATTTTGGTAGCCCTATGAACACACCAGGTGGGCAATAGGGGAAAAGTCAGAGGTCTGCCCTGGACTTTTAAATCAATCATAGAAAATGTGCAAAGGGAATAGTTAAGTGTTGAGGTCCCTCTTCAGTTAATTTGTATAGGAAAACTATGTAAAAGATGGGTTTGGTTCAACAGCATTGACTCAGGCCAGGTGTGGGTAGGAACACATAGCATTGGGGTGGTTTCTCCCAGGCTGGTGGTCTCTAGCAGGGCAGACACCCCTCATTCCTTCTCCACATGTTCATTCATTCAGGAGGGGCTCCCTATTCCCTGACACCAGCAGTGACAGCAGGCCTTGTGGGGGCCACCCCAGTGGTGTGACATCACAATGTAGTCCATTCAGGCTCTTGGGACTGACATATAAGTTTATCTTCCTAGGGCTGGCCTGTACTTAAAGGGCCACGGCAACCAAGACAAACCAACCTGTGGCGCCAACCTACCAGGCACTCTCGGTGAGTATTCAGACTTCCTGAGAACTATGGAAAGAAATATACCCAGCGGCAGGCTGGCCTAGTGCTTTGGGGTCTCATACTCATAACAGCATTATCCAATCTGGGGCCAGGGGTGTGCTGGGACATGCCCAGAGCCCTTCCTGGAAAAGCTGACTGACCTGATGCAAGCACCCCTCTCCTGACTTATTCCTATGGGGTATATCAGCTGCAAGAAGTGATATTCTAATCACTTCCAAGGCCCAGTTTGCCACCTGCCCCAGCTCCCTAGACAAAGGTCAACTGTGCACGTGATAGAAGCTCAGGGCAGGGAGGCCAGGCTCTTAGATGAGAAATCCACTGAATCACTCAGAGTCACAGCTAAGGTCGCAGACAGCCATTGACCCAATTAAGCTCCTCACAGCAGTGTGACAGCATAGCTTTGTGGTGGGACGAGGAATGCCAAAACCACCTCCCCTCCAAAAATATTCATGATGGCCGCTCCTCTCTCTACGTTTTACCTTTGGCTGTTTTTAAATCCAACTCCCCATGGCTCCCTATTGTATCAAATCTTTTATTTCCCTTTAGTGACAGAGAGATCTGAGACCATGCTGGGAAGTGAGTAGATGGATTAGAACACCAGAAAAATAGGCAAAATGGAAGAAGGTGGGGTGGGGGACATGGCAGAAAGCTATATCTCTGAGAGGACACTGGTTCTTCCCAGCTGCACCACAAGCAGTTGGTTGAAGATGGTCTAAGGGCCAAAGGCCTCTACAGCCAACAGTGGGGAGCGGGGCCGGGGCACCAAGAGGCAGAACCAGACTCCCCTGTTGTCACACATTCCCACAGCCTGTCCATAGTCTTCATGCATCTACATGGGCCGTTCGCCATCTGCGAGAACCAACAGGTCTGCACAGCCCCAGCACACCTCGCACACAGAGGTGGTTTTTCAGGGAGGCCATGATGTTGAGCAGTTCCTGGCTTTACCTATAAGGCAGGAAGTGAGGTGGGTGGTGGGAGAAATCTACCCTGAAGCTGTGTCATCCTTTTTGGTCTTTTTGTGATGGCTGATGCGAACCTCTACTTTACACATAAGATTCCTCTAAGCCTGCTGAGGACATGTTAGCTCCATCCCAGGCCCCACTGAAACAAAAGAACAGTCTAGGGGCCAGAACTAGAGGGGCCCGTGGTGCTCCACCTGTGCCAGCCCTACTTTGGAGAGAAGAGAGGAAACAAACACCTATTAGACACCTACTATGTATCCCACTACCTATGTTATTGCTCTTAATTCCTATCACCAGGAAGGAGAAGCAGGTATCTCATGCTCATTTATAGATGTGGAAACTGAGAACTGTGTTCTGTGCTGGGTGCCACATTTTAAGAGGGATATTAACCTAGAATTTATATACACTCCACTTAGAGACGAGCGCCTCCCCATATTAGAGCGCTCTGAAAATAGAAGAGGCTGCTTCGTGAGGCAGTGAGAGCATGCTTGTGGCAGGGTCCAGGCAAGCCGGGTGCCTTATGTCAGCAAGGCTGACACAGGATTCTTGTGATCAGTTGGGAGCTGGACCAAAAGATCTTTAAAGATCCTTCCAAATCCCAGGTTGCAGGATCCGGGTCTTGATACTTTGCTAATCCTCCATGTTCGAAACCAAATGGGTCAGGCCTTCCAGGGCAGCTGCAAACTTTGTTAGGAGGGGCGACCTGGAAGGTATAATAGAGATGGGCTCTAGATTGCTGAGTCCCAGGTATGAACCAGGAGGCCAGGCTGTTTAAGGGGGTGGTCCAAGGCCATAGAGCCAACTCACAGAATGAATATTTGTTGGATGGATGGATGGATGGATGGATGGATGGATGGATGGATGGATGGGTAACAGCCCAGGATTGCTGACCAAACAGCCTGAATGCTAACCAAACATCCCTTAGCCCACCTCTCTTCCTCTTCCAAAACTCTTTGCTATCAAGAGTATGATTTGGCCAACATTTACTGAGCACCTACTGTATTCCAAGTGTTTACAGAGAATATTTCATGTAATTTCACTTTCAGCCCCAACCCATCAGGTGGGTGTCATCATCCCCATTTCTCAGATGAGCATGGGTAAGTAACTGCCCCAGAGGTTAGGGAACTTGTGGAGATGGCATACTGACAACACAAGTCTCGCTAACTCCATCTGCAGCCTCCCAGCTTATGCAAGGAAGCATTTTTCTATGTATCCTTCCTAAAGACTAATTGCTGGTGACTTGCCCAGTTCCTCAGGGGCTATTATTTAGTCCCACTTCGACTATGTGTTGGCTGACATTGGGCTCCCCCATGGACCTGCCTGGTTTGCTGCCCACGCCTCTCGCCCTGATGGGATAAGACTGAGCGACTGTTTCCACACCAACAGATGTTATGTGCCAAGGAAGAAAATATGTTAATAGAAATCAGCTTTGGCTAATTGTAGTAATTTCCCTTTTTTGTGTTGCCCTGAAATAGTAGCCACGCTCTGTTCTTTTTTCACATCAGGGAGCCCCAAATTGGCAGCATAAATCAGGTTGCAAAGATGTCAGTTAAACAGGCCTCTTTGCAGCCAGTTACCATGGATGAGGCCTCGAACGTGCCCTCTGGGTAAGACCCTGGTTCAGCTGCTCATGGACTTGGCATCTTGCCGTGGATGATTTAGACCCACTGTTGGGGTGGAAGAGCCTCATTTAAGTTTGGAGAAAACTGGACTTCAAGGGATTTAATAAAGAACAAAGCCAAGAGTGCATGGTTTGACCTTGAACCCTGACTTACTTCTTATTTGTTCCATGGCCAGTGCTGGCCAATAGAACTTTCTACATCTACAGTAATGTTCTCAATTATGTGGTCCCTTATGGTAGCCACGAGCCACATGTGGCTATTGAGCACTTGAAATCTGGCTAATGGGACTGAGGAACTGAATTTTCAATTATGCTTAATTTTAATGTAAGTTTGCTTAATTTTAATGTTAAGTTTGAGTTTAATGTAGAATAGCCTTCTGTGGCAGTGGCCACTAAACTGGAAGGTGCAGCTGTAACCCTGCCGACTTCTGTGATTTCATCTCTTGACCTCACCCCCTCCTACCCCTTTCCTCTGCACTCACCACCAGAGCCACTGCCTGTGCCTCAAACAGAAAGCCTGTTTCCCCCTCAGGTCTTTGGCGCTTGCCGTTCCCTCTGCTGGCATCATCTTTTTTGCTGATCTTTTTATGGTTTGCCTCTGTTCAACATCAGGGCAGCAGATCAAGTGTGGCTCTCAGAGAGACCTTCCCCTACATTGTCGAATACTGTCCCCATCTCTGCTCCAAGCTGCTCCTTATTTCTCTAAAATGATGTGTCTTAGTTTGGCTGCTAAAACAAAGTACCATCAACTGGGTGGCTTATAAAAAACAGAAATTTATTTCTTACAGTTCTGGAGGCTGGAAGTCTGAAATCAGGGTGCCAGCGTGGTTGGGTTCTGGTGAGGACCCACTTCCGAGTTGCAGACAGTCATTTTTTCATTGTATCCTCACATGGTGGGGTGGAAGAAGAGTCAGGGAGAGAGGGAGAGAGGGGGGGAGGGAGCGGGAGAGAGTCCTTAGCGACCACTCTGCCCTTCCCACCCTCCCTAAGGTGTTTTATGGCTCTGGGGGATGGGGGCAGTGACTATTCGTTTTTGTGGCAGTGGAGCCATGGGGCTTTGAATACCCATGGGATGGCCTGATCCCTTTGACAATGTGTGTACTCTGGTCCACAACAGTGACCAGTGCCTTCTGGTCTTGTAGGGATATTTTGGGTCTTGTAGGGATGCTGCTGGAGTCTATGGCTTGGTTATTTGCTTTGGCTGTAAAGTTCCAATTCATGGGACTTCTTCATTCTAACTTCAGGCTTCCACTCACCCATCAGCCCTCAAAGCATGTTTTGCCCCATGCTCAGGCTCATCTATCCAGTCATTGTTCATGGCTGCTGAACCACTGCCCGAACACTCTGGAAGTGGTCTGTCCTGGTCATCTCCTGGTAAGCCCAGGGAAGCATTCCCATGGCATGACCAATGTTCCAGACCTTACCCTCTGGAATCTAACATGTCTGCCCACTTGGATTTTTGTCCCAGAGAGCCCCCTGCCCCTATTACCTACTTCCCAAACGTCATCTCTCTTGTGGATGATGGGATGAGTTTTCTCCTTCTTTCTAAAATCCATGGGGCAGAACAGGTAGACACTCTCTTCCTCTTTCCTCTTTCTGGGGTAACTCCTTCTACCCAAGACAGTATTGTTTTCTCCTTCTCTCTGGGGTTATAATGGAAGAGAGAGGAGGAATCAAAAACCTCTACCCATAAGGGGGTGCAAATTAAGAAGTTTAAAAATATATGTTATAGTATAGCCAAGTTCATCGCAGAAAGGTGGAAACAACCCAAATGCCCACTGATGAATGGATGAGGAAATGTGGTATATACATACAGTGGAATATTATTCAGGTTTAAAGAGAAAATTCTGACACATGATACAATATGGGTGAAACTTGAGGAGACATTATGCTGAGTGAAATAAGCCAATCACAAAAAGAAAAGAAAAGAAAACCACCATACTGTATGATTCCACTTATAAGAGGTACCTACAGTAGTCAAGCTACACTAGGTACCTCATAGAGACAGCAAGTAGAATAGTAGTTGCCAGGACTGGGAAAGAAGGAGTGGGAGTTCTTTAATGGGTATGAAAAAGTTCTGGAGATTAGTTGCACAACAATGTGAATATCCTTAACACTACTGAATTGTACACTTAAAAATGGTTTAAATGGTAAATTTGTTATGTGTGTTTTATCACATTAAAAAATAAAAAGTGAAAAATATATATGTCTCTTACAAATGCAGATGTCTTGTCCATGGAGGGTAACTAATACACACATCTGGCTCCTTAGATGACTTACTTTATTAGATTAGCCCCTGATCCTTTGCAGAGAACACAGCCCCAAAGGAGAGGAAATATTTTCATGAAAAAAAGGTGCAACCAGAAACAGTTCCAGCTAGAACCACTACCTGGACAAAGGATATCCAGCATAGGTAGGATTTTAGAGAAAGGGGACAATTATATCCAGGGAAAGAGGATTGGGAGAATTCAAGTTATGGATGAGAAAGGTGGAATGTAGATAGGCTGGAGAGACAAGTGGCTTCTTCAGGGGATCTTTGCAGTTGTGTTGGCTGCTGACACAGTGATCTTAGCTCAGGCCTATAAAACCTTACTCAGAATTACTGGGGCCAGAAATTTTGGGAAATTAAGTTTTGTTTTGTTTTTTAATTTTAGAAAGGCAATATGGTGCCTATTCTATATATTACAGAACATTCCCAGTGGAGTCTGGCTCAGCACCCTGTAAGCAAATCCTTTAATATTATTACGGCAAAATATATGAATATTCACACTAAGTGGGATAATAAAGATTATAAATAGCTTCATGTAAGTTTATGCCAGGTTTTGCTGCCAAATAAATTTCAAAAAAAATCTTTTGGTTTCTGAAACTTTCTGGATTCTAAAATGGTGGAATAGGGATTGTGGATCTGAATGAATTTTGTAGATTAAGAAAGATACAAAATGTTGAAAGGGACCAGAACAATGAATTCATCCAACATTCTGGTTTTATAGGTATAAAACAAAAATGACTTGCCAAGGTCACACTGCTGGTCATGCGCAGAGCTGAAGTCAGGCTCAGGTCTCCTACCCCCATCCTAGCATACCTAGCAGTAGTCTAACCATGGCCTACAACCCGGACTGCCATCTCAGTAGTCTTGAATTCATGAAGTCAACCCTCCCCCTCCCTTCTAGTTCCCTGAAGAGGTGATCTCTTATCTCTAGGAATAGCCCCCCTTATCACTGAGTTCACCCTGCTTGCTATACCTTGCCATGAGCCAATTAAATTTTCTCTGGGAGAGGTACCTGAAAAAGGCCTTGTCTTACAGGTTCATAGATTTAACTCAAGACCTTGTGTACAGATGGTACTCAGTAACGGTCTGAGGAATCATTGAATTTATTTGGGTATTCATTACTTAAGACTCATCTAGAGAAAGAGCTATAATTAAAGGGCCATGTGTAAGACAGCCATCACAGATCTTGCTTGGCATTGTAGACTTGGAGCTAGAGGCAAGGAAGGCAAATGTTACCTTTATTTTTGAACGATGAGCATTAATGGTTATTGAAAAATTATTTTTCCATCTTGATGCCTAAGCCATGGGACTGATCCTGCCCCAGTGTCTTGGTAGAATGAAGATATTTTTGTGCCTAGTAATAGTACTTAGCTCATAGTAGATGCCCTATAAACACTTGTCAAATGAGTGAGTGAATAAATGAATGTTGGGGTGTATTAGTTAAGAATCTTTGTTGCAAATAGCACATCCCAACTTAAACTGAATTAAACAACAATGGGAAATATTACTTGACAAAATTTAAAAGTCTGGTGATAGATACCTTCAGGCATGGCTAAATCCAGACCTGCAAATTATTATTGGGGAATCTGTCTCTTTTCTTCTCCAGATTTGCTTTCCTATATGTTGCTTCCTTCTTAGGCAGGCTGTGAGGTAGAGATAATAGCAAAGATTGTCCCAGTATTTCTGCACTCACATCCTGCCAGCTCAGCAATCCTTGCAGAGAAAGATAACCTTTTTACCCATAATTCTAACAGAACTCTCAGACTTGGCCTGGGCTAGGTAATGTGCCCATTTCTGAACCAATCACTGTGACCAAAGTGATAGGCTAATTTCGTTGGCCAGGCCTGAACATGGTTACTCCCTGGAGCCAGGGTGTTGGACAGATAGAGACTGAGGTTTAGGGAAGAGTGATCCCCAAAGGGAAGTAGAGGTGATGGTCCCAGATGGAGAGAGTATGGGTGCTGAGCAGGGTAGACAATAGATGTCTCTTTCTGGGGTGGATGCTGAAGGGTCTTTCCATGGCATGTGAAGGATGCATTAAACTCATGTTTTAGAAGATAATAATGCTTGGAAGCAACAGAATTCAACTTGATTTTATACCCATAAAGAATTGCTTGATAATAGGCTTGAGAAATAATGTTTAAATACAACCCCTGTGGATCAGCTCATCTATAAGTGGTGCTTACTTTTTTCCACACAGTGTACGACACATTCAATATTCAGTTAACTCATTTGACCTGTACAACCATGCTATGGGTGGCTGGAATTCATTATACCCACTTCACAGATGAGGAAATTGAATCTTTGGTTCAGGAATCCTCTCAAGGTCTCATAGTTAGTAATTGAAGGGACAGGTGTTCCTATCCACTTACTGTTGATTCCCTTGCTTGAGCATTTTCTCTGCCCATCTGCATTGTTGGAGGCTTCCTTCTCTCAGATCTAGTTTTCTTCATGTTGCTTCCTTCTCAGGGAGGCTATCCATGGGTGGTGGCAAAGATGGCTGCCAGCAGGTTTAGATCCCACCAGCTGAGCAATCCTCACAGAGAAAGTCATTCTTAGGTGCCCCAAGATGCAGCTTGAGAAGGTGAGAAGTGGCTGCATGCCAGCCCCAGGACACTGTGGTGAACATGGTGTGCCATAAAAAGTAATCCTTGAGCTGACTATGTAAAAAGGAGCTCTGTCTTGAGACCATGAGCTTCCATCCAAAAAAGGAGGCAACCTACAGTGTCTTATTGGGCCCTTAACAGCTTCAAGAGGAAATGATTCCTCAGAGTGAGACCTCAGTGTCATAAGAACATTACCACCCTTCTTTTTATCCTTTCTCTATGAATGACTGGAGAGGGGCCATATCTGGTCATTTGAATGGAGAAGATGCAGCTTTGAGGAATGGGGCAGAGATACTGACAGCCAGGAGGGGTATTTGACAGACGACATTCCCTTGGATCCTGATAGGTGAGAAGTGTGTAGTGTCCTCACTCCATCCAGGTCGAACTCCATCATCCTGCCAGTCTCTCACTGAGGTTAAGGGCCTCCATAGAGATCATTCTCACCCTCGTTCTCTTGCCTTCATTTGGTGCTACAAGGCTGCAGTGTTTTGAGGACATAGGGTTGGATCCTGAATTTTCCCATAAATCTTAGTTTAGAAAAACTATTTATATTCTCTATATCTTTGAGGTTTTCAGCATGTAATAAAATAGTTTTTAATAAAGTACTTTGAGCACATGAATTTAAGTTTTAAAGTAAACATAGAAAGAGAAAATGGAGGCATTTAACAGAAGAAGCAGATGTGATAACTACAAAGAGAGGGCGGTTTTAATCCATGCTAGTTTCTCTATATGGTCATCATGTTTAGCTCAAAGCTTTCTAGTAGGCTGAGTAAAAACAGAAATATTTTTACAACATTTTTCTTATCATGAAGGTAGAAATATACCAATTTTGAAAGATATACTTTTTAATGCATTAAATTCCAAAAGATTTATCATATGGCACATTTTATAGAGCAAAACGTGGGCAGCAGTAGTCTCAACAATGTTAATATATATGCAGATTTCCCTTCTTCACCCCTTGTTACCACCCTCAGTAAAGAGTGAAGGCAAAACATGAAGTTTAACTATAAACATTTCAGTTCCCTGGGGTAAACAATCCTATGTATGCTGAAATATAAAGCAAACATGAAAATATGATAATCCTCCATTTTCTCAAGAAGGAGACCCTCAAAAATGTTTTTTGGTCATTTGAATATATAAACTTTTAAGGCTATAGATAGTCTACTTACACCATTTGATTTCATAATTTAATTGCACACATTTAAAATCACACATACAAAACAATATATTTAGAAATATTTCACTTTTTCTATTTATATTTCAAGAAAACAATAGTATTCTCACGATAGTCACTTATCACCACATCTGTGTCTTCATCATTAGAGTCACTTTTGAGTCATCGTGTAAGGTTTTCAGAGAATAATGACTTCACTTACAACTAATGGATGCTGTTCAGAGATGTCACCTTTTGAATTTATGTACAATATCTCCACTGGAAATTGTATCCTAAGCCCCAAATACCCATTTGTGTGGCATTATAGCAGTCCCCTCATCCACACTCGGTTTATCTGAGAAGAGCATATTTGTGATACCTGCTCATAAAGACCTATTGTATAGATTTAAAACCTGATCTTTAAACAAAGTTGAATGTTCGCAACTAGGAGTTTATTCCTTTGGGAGCCATGATTAAATTCCATTGACTCTTTTATTCCTTATTTAAATGGGTGACTTTTCTAAGCATCCAAACCCAGACTTGACTGAGGTCGTTTCCTACCAATGTGTCCTCCCCAAACAGTATTTTGTGGCTCAAAATAAAGTAATTGTGAGAATAGCTTATACACAAGAATCTTTTACAGGATGACATTAAGCCATTTATAGTAGTTTTGTTGCATAGTGGCTAGTGCTTAATCTGCCCACAACAAAGTCCACGGAGAAGCCCACCCAGGAAATTCCAGGTGACTTAGAAGGGGGACACTCTTCTGGGAAACATAGAGCCAACCATGCTTTGCTAGGTCCATGATTTTGAGCAGGCCACTTGAATTCTTATAGAAACAAAAGATTTAGGCTAGATCAGAGAGGGGTTTTGAGGAGCACAAGGTGGATTATTATGGGAATGGCTCCATGTTTCTGATGGGGGGCCTCACTGGTGCCCTCACCTCTTTCCCAAATCAACAGAGTAATTCTTCTTTGATCTACTTAATATAAATGGATTCCAGGTAAAGTTTCCTTTTAAATAAAGATTCCTTTTTTCCTTTTTAATTAAAAATGCTATGTAGGCTGGTATTGAGGTCTGACTGCTCTGAAGTTCTCTGACTTCAAAGCCTTCACAGGTCATAGTTAAATCTTCCTATTGATGGTTAATGAGGATATATTATGCCTGGTGATTGGGGGTGGGGCTGGGAAATAGACACTACCTGCGAGTTGGTGAACATATGTCATTTGGTGAGACAGATGTTAGAGAGCCCACCATAAAGTCCCACTTAGCTCGAGTCCCATCATCCTACAAAACCTGCTCTTCATAATCTTATGAGAAAGAAACAAATGAGAAGGAAGCAGTGGTTCTCAAATTTTGCAGCATATTCGAATCGCCTGGGAAGTTTTTAAATTCCCAACGTCCAGGCTACACCCCATATTAATTAAATCAAACTTTGGAGGAAGGACCCAAGCAACGATAATTTGTAAATCTCCCAATATGAGTTTAATGGGCTATCAAGTTTAGGAATAATGACATTGGTACAGCCATTATGGAAAACAGTATGGAGGTTCCTCAAAAGATTAAACATAGAATTACCATATGATCTAACAACCCCATTTGTGGGTTTATATCCAAAAGAATTGAAAGCAGGATCTTGAAGTGATATTATTCATAGCAGCATTATTCATAAAATCCAAAAGGTGGAAACAACTCGTGTCCATTGATGGATGAATGGATAAACAAAATGTAGTACATG
Source organism: Rhinolophus sinicus (assembly GCF_057876585.1). Lineage (NCBI taxonomy): Eukaryota > Metazoa > Chordata > Mammalia > Chiroptera > Rhinolophidae > Rhinolophus > Rhinolophus sinicus. The sequence goes on from NC_142513.1 coordinate 38,402,878, forward strand.
CAGACAAAGTGAGCTTCCTTAAAAAAGAAGAAAATCTAACATATTACACATCATGCTTGATCTTTGAGAACATTATTCTAAGTGAAATAAGCCAGTCACAAAAGGACAAATACTGTTGATTCCACTTATATGAGGTACCTAGAGCATTTAAATTCATGAAGACAGAAAGTAGAATGGTGATTGCTAGGGGCTGGGGGGGAGGTGGGGATGGAGAGTTGTTGTTTAATGGACTTAGAGTTTCAGTTTTGTAAGATGAAAAGAGTTCTGGAGATTGGTTGCACGGTAATGTAAATATGCTTAACATTACTGAACTGCACACTTAAAAAAGGTTAAGGTGGTAAATTTATGTTATGTGTACAGTAGTCTGCCCTTATTTGCAATTTGCAGTTTTACTTTCCACGGTTTCAGTTACCCATAGTCAACCACAGTCCAAAAATATTAAATGGAAATTCCAGAAATAAACAATTCACAAGTTTTAAATTGTGCGTCATTCTGAGTAGCGTGATAAAATCTTGCTCTATCCAGCTTTAGCCTCTGGGATGTGAATCATTCCTTAGTCCTCTGTCTCCATGCTGTATATGCTCCCAACCCGTTAGTCAGTTAGTAGCCGTCTTAGTTTCCAGATTGACTATTGAGGTATCATACATAGTGCTTGTGTTCAAGTAACCCTTACTTTACTTTATAATGTCCCCAAAGTGTTAGTGATGCTGGAAATTCAGATATGTTAAACAGGAGCTGTAAAGTGCTTCCTCTAAGTGAAAGAGTGTGCGTGTATAGAAAAAAAACAACAACATAGTATATATAGGGTTCAGTATTATCCTTGGTTTCAGGAATCTACTGGAGGTCTTGGAATATATCCCCCATTGATAAGGGGTGAATACTGCACTTTATCACAAGTGAATATAAAGTAACATAAAAAGAATAAGTGGTATAATGTAACACCTTGCTACTCAAAGTGTGATCTGTGGGCTGGCAGTATTGGCATCTTCTCAGGAGCTTGTTACAAATACAGCATCTCAGGCCCTACCCCAGACCTGCTGTATAAAAACCTGCATTTTTTAACAAGACCCCTGCCCCCCAGTGATCTGTGTGCACATTAAACTTCAAGAGGCACTAGTTATGCTAGACTGACTATAAGCCCGGGGTTAGAAGACACAGCAGACATGGTCATTAGGTTGTTTGCTTACCCAGCATCCACTTCCTTTCTTCCTCCTCCTTATAGAGCCCTACATTCTCTGAGCAACCACATGCCAGGAGGCTGACTTCATCCACATCCCACACAGTCCCACTCTCCTGGCCAGTGACTTGTTATGGGTGAGTGTGTTGCCTAGGTCTGGCCAAAGAAACTAAGGGAAGTTCTGCTGAAGAGGTTCTGGGGATACCTGAGAAGAAATGACCTCTCTTGCCTTTGGAAGTTTCCATGCAGGCATCTTGGGACTATGTGGGCAGCTAGCCTGGTCCTAGATAACACAGAGTCACTGACTGACAAAATCCTGGGTCCACTTCACTAGTGAATTTCTGCTTACGTGAGATTAGAAATGTAATTATTTGACTGTTTGAGTCAGGGTTTCTACTACTTGTAGCCCAGAGTTTCTCAGTCTTGACACTATGAACATCGGGGCAGGATAATTCTTTGGGGGGTGGGGTAGGCTTTTCTGCGCATTGTGGCATGTTTAGCAACAACCCTGGCCTCGACCCATCAGATGCCATTGCATTTTCCTCTCCCTCAGTTGTGACATCCAAAAGTGTCTCCAGACACATTGTCAAATGTGGGAGGGGTCAATTTTCCCCCAGTTGGGAACCACTGTTGCAGACAAAGGCATCCTAATGAATGTGAGGACCTTTTATTCAGTTGGTCCTTAGGAAGGTAAAAATTGCTGCCCATGCTCCAGAGTGTTTCCAAGATCAAAGTGAGATCCGGTGTGTGAGAAAAGCAAACACACACAAGGTGTTGCTAATCATTACCTGTCTGTAATGATGCTGGTGCACTGATAACGATGTTGTAGTTTCCATTTATTCTTGTACTAGGCAGAGATGTTTAACCTAACAGATGGCCAACGTGGATAGTGAATGGAATTTTCCCTCAGCAGAGTTGGGGAGCCTTGCCAGCATGCTCAGCCTTTTCCTCTTGCTTACAAATCCCCATCTCTTACCAACCCGCTGTGAGCTAGGCCACCAATCCTGATTCATCATCCATGAGGTGATGGGTGCTGCAGAGTTCACCTGTTAACATACTTTCACAGACTAGGAGACATCTTCATATTTAGCCACTGAAGAGAGAGATGAATGCCCTTCGTATAATAATATATTCGCAGCTCACACATCCATGTATTTGAGACCTACAGAGTCAAGGGACCCTGGACAACCTCTCTTGCCTTATGTTTTCCTTCTTAGAATCAGCCAACACTTTGAGACCATTTTTTTTAGGATCCCCTGACTCCTAAAATCACTTCCTTTTAGTTTGCTTTCATCTGAAGTCTCACAAAACATCTGGGGGCAGGAAGGCTGACAGAGGCAGCCGGACTTTACAAAAAGGTCTGGACGAGAATTGGGAATGTGAGGACAGGCAAAGGGACCAGTGCTGTTGAAAGGGAGGCACTTGAAAGCAATGGATGCATCGGTCACTTATGTCATTGAGTGCTTATCACTGAGGCACAGTACTGGTGCTGAGCTGTGGCTGGGGAGGGGAGCAAAGGCCATTAGAGGCAGATGCAGCCCTTAAATCCTCACAATCTATTGGGGGAATATGCGGTATGCTAGGTTGCTCTCCTAACCTCGTTCTGTATCTTAGTATAGGGTGACTACTTCCAGTGACATGGCAAGTACCTGGATTTTGTGCCCCATCCCCACCCCTACAGTCTATATGCTTTACAGGTCATGTACTCACTTTTGAACCAGAGGTAGGGCATTCATATCAGGCCATAGATAACGTTATAGGGCCTGGCCTGTGATGATTTGAACTAGAGAAGGCATTTGTTGGTGGCTTCTAGGAAAATAAATGTTTTCCTTTGGGGGTTGGGGCATGGCTTGTAAAAGCCATGCCACACTCTGCTGCAGCCCTGTTATTTCCACAAGGATTTTGGATTGAGCAGGTATACAAGTATAAAGGAAGACTGAGTGGAGAGAGTTGCAGGGAAATGAAGCTGGAGCTTTGATCAAACCACACGTGATCCACCTCTGGATTTTGGGGTGACATATGCTTATAAAACTTCCTGTATAAGTCAGTTTGAACTAGATTTTCTATTGCTTGCATCATAAATGAAGGGGATGTGACCATGAGGAAACCATAAATGTGGATTGGCTGAGAAGTGATGTTTCACGCGAGAACAAGGATATCTTTACTTAAACTAGAAAGATGGTGATCCTGGTTTAGCAAAATGGCTGGGTGCAGTGGGTCTGTTGCACCCTGCAAAAGCAGGCCTTCCGGTATGGAGATATGGCATTTGGAGATCTGATGGGAAATATTCAGGGTGTCAGCTACCTCTGGCAGTCTTCATTAACGTCCTAGAAAACTCATATTTAGGGGAAATGTGGGCCATTTGAGGGTGGAGAGGGATGAGAATACATCCCTAAGAGAGGGCCTTTCTGCCTATGGCCTGCAATCTAAAGTGACTGGACATTGATGAGCAAGTCCTGTTGGGTAGGAAAAGCTGATTTAAGTGGGGGAGACTCCATGTCAGGGAGTAAGACAGGGGGTATATGGGAAATCTCTGTACTTTCTGCTCAATTTGGCTGTGACTCTAAACCTACAAGTCTAAAATATAAAGTCTATTTTGAAAAAAAGAAAGGACAGCTGATTTATCTTGCTAAAGTTAGAACACAGGCAACAAATCAGGTTACTTAGCAAGAGAAAAGACTGGGGCTCCGAAAAAACATTGCCCTAGTTCCCAGGTCTCTCCTGAGCATCTTGTCTTAAGGATATCAAGCTTGAAAAAGGGGACAATTGACTTATTGTGAAGATGCAGCTAAGGGGCAAGGAGAAAATTTGGGGTTCATCCCCAATTCAGAGATGAAGGAAGTTGCCACTAATCTGAGGATCAGGGCAGTGGGCAAGGACGAAGACCAGTTGCCAGCTCAGGGATTCTGACCTGAGATAATCTCCAGCTCAAACTACCAGCACATGGACTTGAATAGAAGAAACCCATTAAATTCTTAGTGGAACTGAATTGCTAAAGAAAGTGGCCAACTATGGCCTGAGATTGCCCATCCTTCAGGGCAATCCCTAAACTTGAAATGGGGTGCTAAAACAGTGACTCTCCTTGGAAGGCATCAACCACATGCCCACTCAGATGTTAACAAGGCAGTGGCCAGAGCAGATATATCCAAACCCAGAACTGAGGACTGCCATCTTGCCTGACCAAGGGACTTGCTTTACCACCAGGGCAAAAAATCCTTAATTGCTACAATATTGTATGTACTGTTGACCAAAGACAACAGAAGGTGTTTCCTATTCTCCCGTTCTCCAAATGGAAAATTCCCCTTCTGGAAGTGCTTCTTGCAGATAATCTGTTTTTTCCCCCTGGCATTGATGGCTATGTTGATGGTGATGAACCTCAGAATTTAATTCATAGGTTACTATTCCATGAGTAGCTACTTCCAGACATGATGGAGAGAATGATGGATCTTCCAGAAAATGTGAACTTGAACCTGAATCCTGTAACTGGATGAATCATAGGGCTTCATCACCCTTTGGGAGCGGGGGTGAGTCTATTTTAGCCAAGTGTGCATATTTCTGATGATTATGTCAGGGAAGGAGAGTGCATGGATGTTGATTCACCAAAAGGGTGGACCATGGTGGAATGTTATGGTTACTGCTCTAATGCCCATCTCATCTTCTCTGGATAATAATCCTGATTTTGTTCAAGTAAAACTATGCTTGAACTCACAGTTTGCATGGCTAACTCCACTCCCAAGTCTAGGATTAGGGCATAAGGCTGACACTGGTGACCCCGTGCAGACCACTGAGACTGCATGAGGCGCTGCTTGGAATTCCTCAGAGGCACATTCGCTCTTTCATTTTTTTTGGGGGGATGCAATTGTTGGGGAATATAAGTGCTGAAATAGCCATTTCACTACCATGAAGGGAACCAACCAAGACTAAAGCCAATCCAAGGAAGGAAAGTTGAAAGAATCAGAGAAATGGAGCTGTGACTTGATTGCACATACCCACCCTTACTTACCCTTGGGCTTTTGAGTTATATTGTGTCTTCTTTAATATTTGATACAGTTTATGAGTTTTCTGTTACTTGCAACCAAACAGCCAACTATTATAGAGTATAGAAAGCACTAAAATAAAAGTATGAAAAAAGTGTTGGGTGGTTAAGAACGAAGGTGGGGTAATTATCTAAGAGAAGTATTACTTCTTTAAGCATTTAGGGTGGGAAGAGTTGGAAAGAACAATTGCATTTCTTAGCATAAAGCACATCCTTTTTGTGTGGTTTTATTGAACTCATCTGTAGCCATGATTACACGTCTCTTAGTCCATCCAGGTGGGAATGCATGTGTAAAGGCCTTCAGTGCTGGCATTACACTTGGCATCTAAAAGGCCCCAATAAATGTTGGAAGGTGAAAGGAAACCTGCCATCTGTCGCTCATAGTCTGTCAGGAGGCCGAGAGAGTTCCCCTATGTCCATTCACACCGTGAGCCGCCAACCGCCTCCTAACTGTTTTCCTCCCCACTGCTATTGCAGAAGATGGATCACATGTCACCCAGGCTAAGAGCCTTCCTCTCTGAACCCATCGGAGAAAAGGATGTTGTCTGGGTAGACGGGGTCAGCCATGAACTTGCAATGAATTTGGTCACCAAAGGTTTCAACAAGGTAATTCCTTTGTTTTTATTTCTCCAACTTGTCTTCCCACCTCTCTTCTCCTAGTCCTGCCAGATGGCCGCCATTGCCACATGTCCCTGCAAGTGGCCATCAGAGAGCAAAGCTGCCATACTTGGCAGGAAGCCACATCCTTCAGTGCTACTGACTCTACATGCTTGGGCAGCCTCAAGGGCCAGTGACAATGGGCAAATTGAATTGCTTCAGCTCAGAGCAGCTGGGTCAGGCATGATTCACTTGGTGTTCAAACACCCAGGGGTTAACAGAAGTGAGCCAGCTTCACAAGTCTGGGGCTGAGCTGTCAAGATGGATGATTTGGGTGCACTGCCCACGCCCATGAAGAGACCTTCAGGGTCTCACTTGCTCCATCACCAGGGCACCAGACTGGAGATAGCAAGTGGAATAACAGCAGCCTGGGGTCTACACTAGAGTAGGAGGATTTGAGATGTTCTAAGATGTCGCTGGCAGCCCAAGAATGGCCTCAAAGGTATCTAATGGAATCTAAACATTTTTTTTCTATGTAATTGTTTTTTTATGTGCTATTATAAGGCTGCTTAGAACTTTAGGAGAGAATGGGAGATGGTCCCAAAGAGCACCCAAAGAAAGTGAGCACATGCAGAGGTGGGTGGGAATTCACACAGAGCTTCGCACACTCCATTGAGAGAAGCACCAGCAACAGAACTATTGCGGCTCACTCTTCAGTTTTCAACATCAGGCTACACCACCAGGCAGGAAGATGTTGCAGAAACACCCAAAGAGGCTGGGAACTGGTGTGTGCACCAGCACAGTGCACGGCTGTTTCCAGGGGGCATCTAAACTACTGGACCTGTGGTTTTCTGGTTGACACACTGCTTTGCACCAGATGTTAAATATTCTGAATATCACCCCAAGCTACCAACCAATTTAATATCCAATAGGTGGTATTGTCAGGAAGTTGGAGCTCCATGATTGAGGTACATTTGTTTCTTTCCTCTTGGATGAAGGAGATTGAACCACTCCCGAACACATAATAAAGTAGGCAAGTCTGACTAGGGGAAACATTTTAAATTCAAAATTCTTGTCTAAAAGAAATGATTATCCCTTTTGCTTTTCAATTGTGGTGTAACATACTTACATTGATATGACAGGTACAGTTCAGTGAATTTTGACAGATATTTATACACCAATGGATCCACTACCTGGATCCAGTGATCACACCTCCAGATTCCAGATGGTTCTTTCGTTTCTTTTCCAGATCAAAGCCTTCCTTCATTTCCAGAAATACCCAGTATTCTGGCTTCTACTGCCACTGTTTTAATGTATCCATAATTGTGAGATTTTGTTATTATTTAGCCATACTAATTTAAAAAATATTTTATTTACTTACAGTAAATTTTACCTTTTTTAGTACACAGTTCTACAAGTTTTGACAGATGCATGCACTATGTAGCCATTACCACAATCAAGACATAAAACAGTTCTGTCACCCCATAATGTCTCCCCATGACCCTCATATTCTCCACTCTCAGTCCCTGGCAACCACTGATTTGTTTTCTGTCTCTATAGTTTTGCGTTTTCCAGCTTAACTGTGTTTTTAATGATGATAGCAGGTGGGGTGACAGGCATGTTTAAGACAAAAGAATGAATGACAGAAATTTTCAGGCATTTGAGAACTTGCTACACAGTCAGGGCTGTACTCATGACAGCTTTCTTGGCCTTGTCTCATGGGTGCTGGCTCTTTCTGCACCCTTTCTGAAGACCCGCTGGGACACAGACCATGTAGTTGCCCTCAGCCCTACTTGTCTGGGCTCATCACTTGGCTACCAGCACTCTCCCAAAATACCCGGACACTGAACCCCCAGACTCCCTGCTATGAATTCACCCAAATCTCTTCAGGAGCCCAAAAGTCAACATTGGACTGCATTCTCTCTGTGATTTCATGCCTCCCCTCCCATGGGACAGTCAACTTTGGTCTGAGGATCTAGCTCTCTACTATCCAACATGGTAGCCACTGGCTACTGGTACTAGTAAGCATCTGTCTGAATTGAGATGTGCTAAAATTATAAAATACACACTGCAATTTTAAAGATTTAATACAAAAAAATTCAAAGTATCTCACCAATAATTTTTTAATTGATTGCATGTTGAAATGATAATATTTTAGAAATATAAAACTATCATTAGAATATAAAACTATCATTAGAACTAATTTCACCTGTTTCTCCCTTTTGCTGTGGCTACTAAAAAAAAATAAAAATTACATACGCATCTGGCTCACATTAGATTTCTACTGGACAGTGTTGGTCTAGATTTAATGATGGAGGGGCTGCAATGGAAAAAGGAATTACCAAGAAGGGAAAATACATCATTCACAAGATGCTCAAGGCTTTCCACAGCCTAGCTCTAGCTCCGTCTTATATGCTTCTGTCCTCACCCCCCACACCCATACCCATACTCGAGCCAGACTGTCCCTGAGCCACAAACACATATGGGACCTCCCTTGTGCCGACCTGAGGCCCCTCTCGAAATGGACTCTTTCCCTTCAAGGTCCACCTCTCAGCCTACCTCCTCTGGGAACTAAGCCTTCCTTCTGCCCACCCATCCCAGCTTAACAAGCTCCTGTTTCTGAAGACTGAGTATTCAGTGCGACCCCTTGCTGTGACATCCATACTGTTGACTATTTTTTCCACACGTGGCCTGAGAACCACACTCATGATAGAGGCACAGTTTGCCTTTGGTGTGCTTCCACCCTTCTCTGAGGCAGAGAATGGTTCTGTGTTCTTTGTACTCCTCCTCTCCCTATGAAAACCCTGCCCAGGGATAAGTGATTTTCCAGGCACTCAGTAAATTCAGAGTTATCAAGCAGTGCCCCCTGGGGAAGATGCATTAGTCTGGGGATAATCCTGGAGTTATTCCAACAGGTGGAAGTAAGTTTAATATCCTAGAGAATCTGATATTTCTGAGCTTTGGACCAAGGAGGGCGAGAGCAGCTTTCTGTTCTCCAGGATTAGGGGCTGGCTTTCTGGAGCCAGCAGAGAAACTGAGCAGGCTTCCAGCATGGCCATGATAGGAGAGGATGAAGCAGGATAATTTTCCCTCCCTGCCACTGGGAGATAGCAGAGTGAGACCAGGAAGAAAGTGGAGAAAGGAGCATCAGGTTGCAACTTGGCTCTGGAGGCTGCAAGATGAGGCCCTGCTTCCTGTAGCATTCCTGGAAAGTTTGTCTCTGGCCCTGAGTGCCATGCATTCCCTGGCTTCCTGAATTCAAAGCCTGGTGGTGACATGGAGGCTCTGATCACCAGACCATCGGATACCAGCAGCAATGCCTGTAAAATGGCAGAAGACTCCATAGATGCCAGGCCAGACTGTGGATGGATGAGATGTGCAAGAATGGGGCTGAGGAAAATAGGAGTCTTAACCTTCCAATTCTTAGTGACTATCTGGAGAATGGAATGGGGTACATGTGAGGATCAGCTCAATTAAAATGTTCCAGGAGTCTGGATCCCATCAAAGGTACTCAGAAGTGCCAGGTATTAGTATCATCCTCCTCATCATCATCCTCCTCATCATCAATGTTCTCTCTCCTTGGACAAAACGCTAGTGTTTCTTAATCCTGTTATATTCACCTCTGCACCTTCCACACCTACTACAGGAGTTGGCTCAATTCAATAAATGTTAATTGTTGTTTTTTTAAGATAGCCACTATCTTTTTTTTCTCTATTTTTTTAAACATTTTTTTTTTTTTTTACTTTCCAATTACAGTTGATATACAATATTATATTAGGTTCAGGTGTATAACTTAGTGATTAGACATTTGTATAATTTACAAGGTGATCATCCCGGTAAATCTAGTACCCATCTGACATCAAACATAGTTATTACCATATTATTGACTATATTCCTTATGCTATACTTTACATCTCCATGACTATTTTGTAACTACCAATTTGTGCTTCTTAATCCTTTCCCCTTTTTCACCCATAACCCCAAAACTCCTGTCTGGCAACCACCAAAATGTTCTCTATATCTCTGATTTTGTTTCTGTTTTGTTTGCTTATTTTGTTCTTTAGATTCCACACATATGTGAAATCATATGGCATTTGACTTTCACTGTCTGACTTACTCCACTCAGCATAACACCCTCTAGGTTCATCCATGTTGTTGTAGGTGGAAAGATTTCATTCTTTTTTATGGCTGAGTGATATTCCGTTGTTTGAGTATCTGTGTACCACCTGTATTTTTTTATCCATTCATCCACTGATGGGCACCCAAGTTGCCTCCATTTCTTGGCTATTGTAAATAATGCTGCAATGAACATATGGCTGTACACATCCACTTGAAACAGTGTTTTGAGTTTCTTTGGATAAATACCCAGAAGTGGGATTACTAGGTCCTTCTTTGTCTCTTGTTATAGACTTTGTTTTAAAGCCTATTTTAAATGGTATAAGTATTGCTATTCCAGGTTTCTGTTTGTTTGCTTTTTGTTTCCATTTTCAGGAAATACCTTTTTCTATCCCTTTGCTTTCAGTCTGTGTGTTTTTTATTTGAAGTGAATTTCTTGTAGGCAGCATATATAAGGGTCTTGTTTTCTTATCTATTCAGCCATCCTATGTCTTCTGATTTGGAGAATTTAATCCATTTACATTTAAAGTGATTGTCGATAGATATGTAGTTATACCATTTTACTATTCATATTTTAATTTTTTTTCCTTCTTCTTAAAGAAGTCCCTTTAAGATTCCTTGTAATACTGGTTTGGTGGTGATGAATTCCATTAGCTTTTTCTTGTGTGGGATGCTCTTTATCTGTCCTTCAGTTCTAAATGACAGCTTTGCTGGGTAGAGTAATCTTAGTCGTAGGTCCTGCTTTTCATCACTTTGAATATTTCCTGCCAATCACCCTGGCTTGCAAAGTTTCTATTGAGAAATCAGCCGACAGTCTTATGGGAGCTCCCTTGTAGGTAACTAATTGCTTTTCTCTTGCTGATTTTAAGAATCTCTTTGTCTTTAACCTTTGGCATTTTAATTATGATATGTCTTGGTGTTGGCCTCTTTGATTTCATCTTGTTTGGGACTCTCTGCACTGCCTGGGCTTGCATGTCTATTTCCTTCACTAGGTTAGGGAAATTTTCCATCATTATTATTTCAAATAGGTTTTCAATTCCTTGCTCTCTCTTCTCCTCCTGGTACTCCTCTGATGTAAATGTTGGTATGCTTGATGTTGTCCCAGAGGCCTCTTAAACTATTCTCATTATTTTTTTGATTATTTTTCTTTCTGCTATTCTGATTGGGTGTTTTCTGCTACCTTATCTTCCAAATTACTGACTTGATCCTGTGCTTCATCTAATCTACTGTTGATTCCCTCTAATGTATTCTTTATTAAGTGATTGTATTCTTCATTTCTGACTGGTTCTTTTTTATGTTTTCTATCTCCATTTTGATGTTTTCTATCTCTGTTGAAGTTCTCATTGATATCATTGAACATCTTTATAACTGATGTTTTAAACTCTGTATACCTAGTAGATTGCTTGTCTCCATTTTGTTTCATTCTTTTTCTGGAGTTTTGTTCTGTTCTTTTATTTGGGACATGTTTCGTTGTCTCCACATTTTGGCTATTTTCCTGTGTTTGTTTGTATGTATTAGGTAGGGCTGCTATGTCTCCCTGTCTTAGTAGAGTGGCCTATGTAGTAGCTGTCCTGTGGGACCCAGTGGCACAGTCTCTCTGGTCACCTGAGCTGGGTGCTGCAGGTGTGTCCCTTTTGTGTGTTGTGTGTGCCCTCCTGTTGTAGTTGAGCCTTGGTTGCTGTTTTTACATTACTGGGAGGGATTGACCCTTGAGCTGATTGGTTGTGAGAACTGGCCATGACTACAGTGGAGGAGCTGTGGTGCAGAGGCTGACCTTACAGAGCAGGATTCACTTTAGCAGGGCTCTGGTACCTGCCTAGTGTGCCCTTTGGGTATATTGTCCATAGAGGCAGCCAGGTGGTGCTCCAGCTTGGTCCAAAGTTGGACACTGGGTGTGCTCACCCTAGGGCCTCCTGGAAGGGACCCCACTACAGGCCAAGTTCAGCTGCAGCCTGTGCTCTGCCTGGGGCCACCTGGAATGAGTCACACAGCAATCCACAGATGGCCACCACCCATGCTGGACTTGGAGGTGCCTGGGAGAGGCTAAGTTATGAACCAAGGCCAGCTGCTGCTACTGCCAGGCTTGGGGCTACTTAGCAAGAGGTATGCAGCACACCATAGCCAGATGCTACTTGTTTGGGGTTTGTGAAATTTTGAGAGATTTTAGAAAAGTCCACAGCATGAGCCAATACAGGTCATTTGTATGGAAAAACCACTGGAAGTGGCTTAAATGGGCCCACAAGTTAGGAGGGTGGGGGGCAGAGTCTTAGGGAATCACCAGGGCAGAGTGAACAGTATTAGCCAGGTTGATGGAGACTCAGCCATGCTGGCTGCCTGTGTCTGCATGCTGGGAGGGGGGATGGCTCAACAAAGGAACAATGGCCTCTGTCAGCACTTCTCTCTGGGAGGAAGCTGCCCCTTCAGGCTTGCCCTGAAGCTAGACAATTCAGTACTTCCCCATATGTCCTGGGTGCCTTTTGAACTGCTGTTCCAGCACTGGAGCTCAGAGTAAGTGAGTTCATCAGCAAGTATGTTTATGTGTGGTCCCTTTAAGAGGAGCACCTCGAAGTGCAGCTGCTCTTTATCTCACTCACCTACAATCTCCACTGGTTTTCACAGCCAGAAGTTGTGGGGACTTTTCTTCTTGACACTGGAACCCTGAGCTGGGGAGCCTGGTGTGGTTCTGGGGTCCCTCGCTCCTCAGGGGTATCTCTTCAACTGAGATACACCTCCTGATTTTTAACTGCCACGTATGGCTGTGGGACCAGCCTGTTCAATGTCTCCACCCCTCCTGTCCATCTCCACATGGCTTCTTCTGATATCTTTAAGTATAGAACTTCTGTTCAGCTAGACTTCAGGAGATTCTCAGTGATGGTTGTTCTGTAGTTTAGTTGTAATTTTGATGTGGCTGTGAGATGATGCAAGCACAGCGTTTGCCTATTCCCCAACCTTGACTGGAAATAAATGTTAATTTTTTTAAAACACTCAATTAAAAGGCATCTCAGTAAAACCCTGAAAATTTGAGGATACTTATAAAGTAAAATGAGATCATTCTAAGTAACTATACTGCTTTTTTAAGATGATTAAGACAGCAGTTTAAAATGACCATGAAATCCTGGCCTTTTCTCTTTTCAACAACTGGATAATGACTCAAAATAAAAAATCCCAAACTCCAATGCTTGGTACATTTTATGACTAGGATTCAGCTTTCATTTAATTTCTTTTTTAAAAAATATGTTCCTTTGGTCAAGATAAAGATTGCTTTGTTTTATGAAACTGAAAGTAAACAGACACCTGTGGGTTTTCCTGGTGGTGGCCCAGAACTCAAGGTGTGGACACTGGTTGTCATTTATTCCAGGCTGGAGAGCCCCCAAACTACCCCCAAGAGATGGGCATTTAATGTGACCTTAAATCTCTAGGCTTTACTGTTTGGTGGCTTCCCCAATTTGTGTTCACATGATCTTGGATGTCCCTCTCTCCATGTGGTCCTTGCTCCTCTTCAATAAGCCTGTGATTAAAATGGTAAAAAAAAAAAAAGAAATGAAACATTGTGGGGATGAGTAGTTAGAATACTAAAAATGCTGTAGACTAGGAGTCATGGAATCTTTATTTTACATGAGTTTTTCATTCACAGAGACTCTTCAAAAAGTAAAGATGGGCAAGGCTTTGCATTTTATAACTTCTGCTCTTCCCACCAGGCTATGTATTGCAGGACAAAAAAAGAAAGAAAGAAAGAAAGAGTTTGCACTATTCTAATGCTCTCACATTGAATGCAGTTAATTCAATTTGCAGGATAGGTCAAGGCATACTATGTACCTTCAGAAGATGCAGAAACTGAGGCCTGGGTTCCGCAGGTTCTCAGTTCAGGTTAAGTGAGTTGCCTGAGATCATAGTTGGTTTGCAAAAGCAAATCAATGAATGCTAAGATGCCCTTCATCTGCCAGTTATATGTAGTGGGTCTAAATCAAGGAAGATTTTGTCCCCAAGGGGACATTTGGCAATATCTGGAGATTTTTCATAAGGATCACCATTTGGGGGCAGGGAAGTGTACTACTGGCATCTAGTGGGTAGAAGCCAAGGATGCTGCTAAACTTCCTACTATGCACAAGATGACCACTCCGCCAACACATAATTAGCCAACAGTGCCAAGGGTTAAAAAATATTTGCTAGAACAATTGAGAAAGTGGTAGGGTGGGGAGCGTGTGTGTGTGTGTGTGTGTGTGTGTGTGTGTGTGTGTTAAAGAAAGAAATAATAGATCCAAGGCCTAAAGGAAGCATGAGTTATGCTAGGCTCTTGTTACTCAAAATGTTATCCCTGGATGAGCATCAGCCAGGAGTGTGTTAGAAATGCAGGCTCTCAGGCCTCACCCCAGATTTACTAAGTCAGAACCTGCCTTTTTACAAGATGCCAGGTAACTCATGTGCTCATTAAAGTTGAGAAAGACAGCCTCTGGTTTATCTTAGACTGGACAGCCCCTTATCCCACCCTGAGGGATGGATATTTAAATTGGCCTTACATCTATCTCACCAAGGGGCTATCCCCAAATCCTCATTGCCCTTTCAGGGTTTCTGGAATTGCCAGTCTACCACAACTACCTGACCTGTGCCCCCTCCTTTGATTTTCAAGTGAGTCCTCATGTTGGGGGAGGAAATGCATATCTGAGCCAATTTATTATAACTTTTCCCATTTTCCTCTCTGCCTCATCCCCTCCCCACAGGCCTACATCCTGTTGGGACAATTCCTCCTGATGCACAAGAATGAAGCTGAGTTTCAGAAGTGGCTCATTTGTTGTTGTGGCGCCACGGAGTGTGAGGCCCAGGAGAGTTCTAACTGCCTGAAGGAGTGGTGCTCCTGCTTCCTATAAACACATCTTCTTGCTCTGCCTCCTGGGTAAATGACACGTTCTGTACCAAGACCCAGGCTTGAAGTCGTTATTTTTTATTTTAACTTGAATGATACATGCTTATTATAAAAAGTAGTTCAAAAATATAAAAAAGGATAAACACAAGAAAAAATGATCCCAAAGTTCACCACCCAGAAACAGTGATCATTCCCCTTACATGAATATCATGCCAAACATCTCATTATAAATTTTATAAAAGAATGGACAATTTTATTTAAAAATGGGAATTAAATTTTAAGTCAGTGTATTATTTATCTATTGCTACATAGCAAAGGAACCCCAAATGTAGCAGCTTCAACAATAATTTTATCTTACTTAGTTTCTGAGGTTCAAGAATTAGCTGACAAAAGTTGATTTCTCTCTCATGCCTACATATGCAGTATATGTCATCAGTGAGTACTGTTCATTGTACTCACTCTGAGGCTTAAGTTGATGGAAATTCCCTCTTAATGTGCTTTTCCATGAGTACCACACAGTAGGAAGGAATTGTGGTGAATTACACACTGTCTTTCAAAGCCTCTGCTCAGAGTGATACCCTGCACTTATGTTTTCAAATTTCATTGGCCAGAGCAAGTCACATAGTCATACCTAACTCCAAAGGGGCTAGGATTTTTCTGAAGTCAGAAAAAGTGGAAATATTTGGTGACAGCACTAATCAATTAAGTTTACCAACTAAGTTCATTATTTTTTTCCTTAAATGCCTCACAACTGTTATATTTCCTAAATTCATAATATGACTGGGATATTTCTATTGGGGTCTGCATAACTCTTTCTAGCTTTGCCTCTTTAGCTCTCCCCAAAAAGAGGCCAAAGAGAAGAATTCCAGGTAGCCAACTTGTTGGTCCAAATATTTGAATAGCTCCATTTCCTAAGAGCTCAGGTTCTGACCATCCAGAGCCTTTCCCCTGCTCCCTCCTGCACAGATTAATTCAGTGCATTCATTCTCCACTGAAATAGTTATGATGTTTAGAAGTCACTCATTTTCTAAGACAGGAGCTGGCTGGCTCTACAAAAAGGAGAGCGGGAAATAGCTTTGTCCCTTACTCTATTTCTACACACCTGTTTCCAAAAATCTTCACCCATAGACACTAGGAATGTTTCACTTCAGCTGTTTATTCCTTAGTATCAAATTTTGTCCTCCTCATAGGTAAAATTATTGACTTTAATTTTTCATTTCTCCTTGTATTCCCCACCTTTGTCATGGGATTTTGCAGTCCCTGCCACTAGAGGCAGAGTAACTCTCAGCCCCTTGATGTAGACTTGGCCAGTGGTACAAACCTGAAATGACAACGTGCCAGCCTGAGCCTCACAGCACATTTCCCCTTGCTCTCGTGTGCCTCTGCCAACACCAAGAGAAGAACTACCCCTTGAATAACTGCTGTCCCTGAAGCCTGGGCCCCAGAATGGGCCCAGGTGGAGTTGACCTTACCCCGACCTGCAGTGAGGACCCCAGGTTAGCCAGACCTGCAGATTGATACAAAGCTGCTCTACTGAGCCCAGCCAGGATCAGCCAACCCTCAGCCTACTCAGATATGTGAGTGAGAATAAAGGATTGCTGTTCAAAGCCACTAATGTTTGGGACAGTTCTCTATGCAGCAATATCTAACTGATACATTTCTTCTAGTCTAAAATGTCCTTACCCTGCCACCAGGTATCACATCAAAGTCCAACAAAACCTGGCCTGATGGAGTAGCAGGCCAGGGTGGGAGAGAGACATTGTCTCTGGAGCCAGCCAGCATGGGTGTGAATTCCAGCTCGGCCAATGTCGAGTATCCTAGGTGAGCTACTTAACCTCTCTGAGCCTCAGTTTCCTCATCTGTAAAGTGAGGGCAGGGAGGTAATTACTTTGCCCTGCAGGGTGAATCAACTGAAATTATATATATTATGTATGTGGTACACAGCAAGAACACTATCCTTGTTCTCAAGCTCTCCTCAAACCTGGCCTCCTGCATGTTTGGACATCATGTGGCACTCAGGAGAGAATTCACAGCTATAAGTTGGAAGGGAGCCCAGCTATCAGCTTATCCAATCTAGTCCAATTCTGTTCCCACATATAAGTATTGGACACTGTACAACTGGTAGGGACTGCAGATTCTTTAATGGGTGGGTAGCAAAGGACAACTGATGAAAATAAGATTATTTCAGATTTTGACTGGGATCTTGTAGGGTCACATTAGCCCACAGAGCCTCAAAAGCATTCTCAAGGACACTCGGGAAGAGCAGGCTTGCATGTGTATCCTTAGTCCCATCAAAGGCCCACTTTCTACTCGGCAGGACAGTTGTTTCAATGATTTTGGAAAGGGTTGATGCCTGATAATATTAACAAATTGTCATGGATTTGACCAGCATCTTAAACAGCAGCTGAACCATCTGCAAGGAAAAGGGCCCACACATTGACTGACTGTTGGCTCGATATCTGTAGTCTGGAAATATCTATGAATCAATAAATGTCTTCGATTAGTATTTATGGAGTGTCTAAAGTTCTAAGCATGTTTAGGTGCTCTGGAAAAAGCAAAAGAAATAAGGATGAGTTTCTCTAGTGTTGAGGAGCTTACAACTTAATAAGAGGCATTTGGGAAAAGGAAGGGCAAAATAGCCAAAGTGTTAGGAGGTATATCTTAGTTTGAGCCACCCGGAAGCAGAACCTGAGACGTGGTCTGATGCAAAGTGTGTATACAGGAGTGCTCCCAGGAAATGCCCATAAGGGAGGGAGGAGTGTGACAGGGAGGGAAAGAAGCCAATTAAAGCTGTGCCATCACTACTGGAGCTCAGCCCTACCTCCTACACTGTGGGAGTCAGTGTAGACAGGCATTTAGTTACTCCATCCTAGGATATCTAAACACCACTCTTACCAGTCATTTATTGAGTGCTGCTCCCACAGGAGGTTACTCCCTCAGCCATTGAGCCTGCCACGTGGGGAAATCAAGCCTCACTGAGAAAGCAGTCAGGCAAAGAAATGCAGGCACTGGCAGCTGGAAGTCAGGCTAGCCACATGCACTGAAGTGGTAAGGGCAAGGGCACATGGATGAGCAGGGAACCCACAGCTTCTGCCACAAAGTGGGTTTTGGAATAGGACAGGCTTGGCTTTGAAAACAGAATCCACCCCTTACCACCACTTCTAAGACCTTTAGAAAGTCATCCTCTTGGCCCAGCTGCCCATCTGTAAAATGATGATGATAATAGTATCTACTCAAGCGTTAGGAAGATTAAAATTCCTGGCACCTGCTAAGAGCTTCATGCATGGATAGCTCTAAAACCCTTGGTATTAAAATGTGCAGCACTGATTGTGTATTGCTATTTAAAGAAAGGAGAGGTGGGCATGGGTGAGAGTGGTCAGGGAACACTCCTAGGAAGAGGTGATATTTCAGCTTGGTGTTAAATGGGGAGGTCAAGGTTGAATAAGCCAAGGATGGAGAAGAGGAAGGGGAAGAAGAAGGGGGCCAGGGGAGAGGGAGAGAAGGACCTGTGAGGTGAAAGACAAACCCAGTTGGTCCAGAGAGAGTGAGTTGTGAGAACCTGTAGGAACAGGTAAAGGGTGGGACTGGAGTCTGTAGGGTAAAGTCTTCCTCCCATTTCCCCCAGACGGAAGCTGAGTATGAGCTGGTAGCTGGCCCCATTTGAGAAGCCAGCCACTGCAGGGTCTCTGTCCTGAGGAATGTTAGCAGTCTCTAGCAGTCAGTGGGGACCGGGACCCTGTGGGGGCAGAGCCCCAGAAAGTAGTTTCCAGGCTCTCGGCCTCACATAGACAGGCGCTGGCTCAGGTAGTAAATGGCCATCAACTGTGATTGCATGGCCATCAGCTGTGGCTAGTTGGCCGTCAGCTGTAACCAGTGAGCCATTGGCCACTAATATAACTGCTGTGGCTACGCTAGCAGAGAAGAGGAGGAAGAATGGGGGCTAGCAAGAAGATGGCGGCTGGCTGGCAAGCGTGGATGGCGGTTTGCGGACAGTGTGGATCCAGCCTCCAGTGAGAGTATAGTGCTGCCAGAGAGAATATAGTGGTATGACTCCCCTACCTATGGCTCCGTGGGTGTTCCTTTTTGGCCTCACCATGTCCTGCGTTCCTGTGTGGGGAGCGGGACCAGAGACCCCACAGGGTCCCCTGCATAACAGACCCCATCTGTGCTGATAACCTAGAATAGGGCAGCCTTGCCCCCCACACCTGAGAAAGACCCTGTAGTAATTGATTCTAAAAACACCCACAATCCTTCACTCCTCCTTGCATCCAAAGCCTTCACATGACTTTGCAGCTCTCCTACCAAGAGGTGGAGTCTACCTCCCTTCCTATTGAATCCGGACTAACCTGGTGACTTGCTTTGGCCAAAAGTATATGGCAGATGTGACACCATGAGCCTAGGCTTCTGATTGCTCTCCTTTAGCCTGTGACCACCACAGAACAAGCTGGGCTAGCTCACGGGAGGATGAGAGACACGTGGCCCCATTATCCCTATTGCCTTAGCCAACAGCCAGCCAACCTCCAGACATGTGAGTGAGGCCTTCCTGGACCAGCCAACCTGTCAGTTGACGTCAGATCTGTGAGTGAGTCCAGCTAAGATCTCCATAACTGGCCCAAACCAGAAAAACCACCCAACTGACCCAGAAACTCACATAAATAAATCTTATTATTTTAAGCTACTATATTTGGGGAGTAATTTGTTGTGTGGCTATAGCTAACTCTTAGAAGTCCCATGTGAGGCCTCAGAGTGTGGAGTATCTATCTCCAAGTGTGAAATGGGAACCTCCTACTTATTTTTTGGAAAGCATCTGAGTGGTATTTTCCTATATGGTGACAATGAGAGGGATCACTATGGCTCATACACAAAAGCCAAGCAACTGCGGTGGGTGTCAAGTGGGGAGAACAATGGAAGCAAAGCTTGACTCAGAGTGGAAGAATGTAGGACAAAACTAGGACAAACGCAGAGGGAAAGACAAGAGCTATCAATTGTGTGACCAGTTGTAGGTACCCTGGATGATATTCCTGGAAGCCTCTGAAAGAAAGCTGACTTATGCAGATAAACCTTTTAGCAAGTGTTTCTGGAAATATATAATCTTTAAATGTTTGCTGAAATATAAGCAGTTGATTCAGCACATACTACTGCAAGCACTTCAGCATTCCCCAAATCCTCCCAGGGGTGAAGGGGGGTATTTTCTCTGTCTTACAGGTGGGAAAACCGAGGACCAAAGAAGTTAAGTAACATGGCCACAATGATTGGGCAAGCCGTTTCAATCCAGGTCTGCCTAACATTAAAGCTGTACCTAATGCCTACAGAGCCATCCTCATTGGACATGGTGGAGGCTATATTTGGTGATTTAGAGGTGCTCTCAGGGTCTCAAAGGCTGCACCCGCAAGGGACAGACAGGCATCAGAAGGGATGAGCGAGAGCCATTCGAATGGTCATAGAGAGATGACCGTGATGTGTTAAGAAGGAAAGCAGGTTATTTAAAAAGAACTATTCAAATATTTACTGAGTGCCTACTATGTGCCAGGTGCAGTGCTAGATGTAGCAGAGAAGAGAGCAGACAAAACTATCTTCCCTCAAAACCTGGCATTTTAATGGGAAAAGGCACAAAAACAAAAGTTAATGAAATAGTATATATTAATTTGGATGATAAAAAATTGCCTTTTAGAAGGGTCAAAGTGGTTGAATGTAGACAATTTTATATGGTTCAACCTTATATGTTAGTTTAAGGATGAGTGTTGTGAAAAAAATTAAACGAGGGAAGGAGGTCAAGAGAGGTGGGGAGATGGGAAATTTTAAATAAGGTAGCCAGAGAGGCCTCCCTACAGGGGCAAAGTAAAATCCTGAAAGAGACGAGGCTGAGAGATGGGAGAAGGCTGGGAAAGACCATTGCAAGCCGAGACAACAGCCAGTGCTAAGGTCCTGAGGTAGGGTGTGCCTGATGAGTTCAGCAGTGGAGTGAGCAAGAAAGAGAGCTGCAGGAAATGAGGCCCAAGACAAAAGGGTGGGGGTCAAGTTGGGTAGGGCCTTGTGGGTCATCAACAGTACTTTGGCTTTTACTCAGATGGAGATGGAAATCAATTGGAAAACCATGTGATTAGATATGCATTTAAGAAGGATCACTCTACTGTGTTTAGAAGAGTGTCGAGAGGAAGGGTGAGAACAGGGAGACTAGTTAGTAGTCTATGCAGTAATCCAGGTGAGAGACAAGAGTCGGACCAGGATCTATTTTGAAGGTAGAGCCACTAGGAGTGAGCGTGGATGGAATATCCTGAGCCCACAGCATTCTCGTATTTAGAAGACACAGGGATAAGGGGGAGCTATGGTAACTGGGATGAAGAAGCTGGAGGAGAGGGGGGCAACTGTGTCAAATGCTGCTGATAGGGCAGCTGAGGTGAGGACTGGGAATTGGGGGAAAGAGGGAAACTCTGGTGATGCAGGAGAGAGGGAAGAATTGCTGGCCTGTTTCCTTGAGTAGGTGATGGGTGAGATCCAGACCACCGGAGGTAGGACTGGCCTTAGCTAGGAGCACACACACCTCACCCATAGGGCAGGAAGAGCAGGGTACCCTGACTAGGGAAGTGGGCTGTCATGGTCGTGGGAGATTCTGGAATTTCTCTTTGGAAGGCCTCTGTTTTCTCAGTGCAATAAGAAACAAGCTGTGAGTGAGAATGGAAAGTAGAGTTAGTTGTCTGGGACAGTGGAAGAGTAGCTGGACTTTATAGAGAGAAAGATTCATTTGTATAAACAATATAGATGATACATTAAATAGGCAGATAGATGATAGATAGATAGATAGATAGATAGATAGATAGATAGATAGATAGATAGATAGATAGATAGAGATGATAGATAGATATCATACAGATATCTATCCTAGAATAGATCCTAGCTATCATAGAAAAAATTATATGCATAGAAAAAAGTCTGGCAAGAGAGACATTGAACTGTCAATAGTGGTTATACTTGGAGGGTGGGATCCCTTTCACTTTCCACTTTATATGGTAGTCCATCATTTGAAGTTTTTAGTAGTATTACTTTTGTAACTCAAGAAAAAAAAATGATGTTTACATTTGGGAACACAAAGAATTAGAGCTCTAGAAACAGGTGGACTGAAGCCCTGAGGACAGCCATTCTGGGAGGCCAACACCCCGTCCTTGCCTGGATTCTCCCACATGGCAGGTCTCACATCATGCAGAGGGAAAGATCCTTTGAGAATTCTCTGGCTTGGAGACTTTAGGCCTGCTTTTTCATTACTTCCACTCTCCTGTTCTCCCCTTACTTTCTGAAGGCCCAATTCACCTTGGAGAAATGGAAGAGTGTAGTTGTCTTTATAGACCCATTCTTGCCCATTTCTACCAGATTCTTCATAGCTGTTCATTAAGTTCCTCCCCCCATCATCAAATATCTGGTTTATTTTCAGGAGAAACCTTATTGAGCAAACTATGTTATATTATTGCTTGACTTGATCCAGTTATTGGATCTTCTTGGACCAAACTGAAGGGCCACTGTGGCCGGAACACTGGGCAGAGATTTAGAAGACCTAGATAATGCCTCTAAGGGGTCTGGGACCATGGACAGATCACTTGACTTGTCTGTGAAATGAGGAAAATACCTGATTCTCATTCTCCCACCTTTGTTTTGAAGATAACTGAAAAACAGACAGAAAGGCACTTTAAATAAAAACAAAATTTTTAAAAAGGAGGTGGGGTGCGGTACCCTATAGCAATGTATTGTGTAGTTATTGCATTATTTTATCTTAGACAGCAGCTATAGATGGCTAATGGCCCAGCAGTTTCTCAGATCACGTTGTCAGTACTGGCTAGGATGCGACAACAACAAAAAACCCAAGAACTCAGTGGCTTAAAAGAACAAAGTTTCATATCTCTCTCACATCACCGGCCCATCTCAAGTTTGCTAGGGATGGGCTGTGTTGGCCTCACTCTAGGCCCCAGTCTGACAGCTTCCATCTTGAATGTTTGAAGGGTACTTCAGCATAAAGAGAGCCCTAGGAGTGTCTCACACTGGCAATTACATGCTATGGCTCACAAGTAACATGTCACTTTCACTAACAAATTATTGGCCAGAACTAGTCATACAGTCCCACCCAACTCCAAGGGGACCAAGCAGTGCTGTCTACTGGAAAGGGGGAGAAAAGAAAATTGGGGCAAATATCACAAATCACATGGGAGTCCCTCTCAGGACAGGGTTGAGGCTCACAGACAATCCCTGAGAAGACTCCATCCCATACCCTACTTGCCCCTTTATCTTTTTGCAAATTTGCCACCATCACTGAAACATAGGAGAATACATAGGAGAAAATTAATAACTCCCCCGAAAAAACCTACCATCTAATATTTTATTGTATTCCTTTCCAGCTTTATTGAAATATATTTCACACATCATAAAAGACACCCTTTTAAAGTGTACAATTCAGTGGTTTTTAGTCTATACACAGAGCAGTGCAACTATCACCGCTATTTAATTTTCGAATATTTTCATCACCCTAAAAAGAAACCCCGTTAGCAGTCACTCCCCACACCCCCAGCCCAGCCCATGGCAACCACTAATTTACTTTCTGTCTCTATGGATTTACCTATTCTGGACATTTCATATAAATGGAATCATAAAATATGTAGTCTTTTGTGACTGCTTCCTTTCACTGAGCATAATGTGCTCAAGGCTCATTCATATTATAGCAAGCACATGTATACATTTAAAACAAAACAAATCGAGATTCTATCAAACATTAGTTACCCTGTTTCCTTTATTTATATGTTTTAAACATTTCCCCCTCATTATTAAATCATTGAAAAATAGTTTTCATGGCAATAATGTGTCGAATTGTGCTCCTAGTTTTGGACTTTTAGGTGATTGCCAATTTATTTTTAACCATTGTAAACAAAGTTTCTATGAGCAGCTCTATACATGTTTTAGGGAATGAATGAATGAATGAGGCCTTAGATATAAATCTTCACAACATTTCCCATTCTTCCTTTAAGGAAGCTGCCTAGAAATGGATTTAACTGGGGGGTCGGGGGGGAACAGGGACATTTTTAAGTCTTTTGATTCTTACTGCAACTGCTTTTTTAGAAAGGTTGACCCAAACTGCTAAATGTGGCTTTGAATTAGTCCAATTATATCTCACTCAATAAAACCAAGTTCTTTATAATGGCCCCAAGGGCCATAAAGCCCCGCGTCTCTCTCCCTCACTGGCTCTCTCCCTCTAGCCATGCTGGCCTCCTTGCTGGTCTTTAAACTCACCACACCCGCTTGTTGGCAGGGACATCAGTGTCCTTTGCACTTTCTCAGCGAGGCCCTCCCATTAAAAATGTCACCCCAATAAACATTAATTTTTTAAAAAAGTCACCCCCCGTATTCCCTAGCTCCTCTCCAAGCTTCATTTTTATTTTTCTCCATAGCACTTATCACCTTCTAATATGCTGAATAATTTGCTTATTTTGTTTACTATTTCAACCTACTAAAATTAACCATTAAAGCCTGTTCCAGTGCCTGGTCTATATAGGCACTCAATAAGTGTTGACTTGAGTTGACAGCTAGCTCTGAGAGCTCTCCTTATAAACTTGGGGGCCCACTCTGACCTTCCCTCTGGACAACAGCAGCAGGCTCTGGTCTTCCAAAAAGTCCTTGTCATCTGTTCTTTCTTGACTCAGCTTTGGAACACACTGGACAGGCAGCACTGTTTGTTCTGCCTTGTAGTGAAACCTGGAAGAGGTTGCCCCTGACAGATCATACCGCTTGTGACTGGGCAGTACAGTACAAAGGTTTGTTTCTGGAAGGAGTGCAAACCTTCCCAGGGCCCACACAGAGCGGTGACCCACCCGCTTCCTGTCCTTGAGCTGCCCATGGGGCCCTTTGACCTCACCAGTTCCTTCAGGGAGCAGGACCACATGCCCAAACATGGGCAGAGCCCACCCGTCTCCTGCAGGGCAGGCAGTTTCCTGCACAGGCTGTGTGCAGCACAGGACGGGGCAGGAGAGGAAGAACCCACGGGAAGCCGGGAAGCTAGGAAATCCCTTCTCTGGCCTCTGCTGGCAACGCAGCAGGGAGTCCCTCAGGAGCCTCCCATTGTGGGACATTTCCGGCCAAGCTCTTGGGGTTTCCAGTGCAGACAGAGAATCAACATTCCCAAACCCATACAGCAATGATTGCAAAGGGTCCATAAGCCAATGGATAAATAATGTCTGATAATTAATGGTTTTAGGGTTGGGTCCTCAGCAAAGGAAGCAAATTCAGAACGAGTCCCAACCCCAGAGCCTTTACTAAGTCACTTCCACCAGCAAGGAGACCCACCTTGAGGGCCAAGGACTTTCCTTCCTGATTCACCCCATAAGTTCATTGCCCACTCGGGCCCCCGGGGACCCAACCACTGTGGAGGCCTACCAATCCTGGCTCAGAACATTTCTGGAATTCCTCCTTCAGAATAGCCACGTAATGCCCAACATATTCTTTTAAATATTATCAATATTGAAATCTCTGTCTTCTTAAAGTCCATGTGAATTTTGGAAAGAATGAAGCCACTATTAATATATTTAGAGCAAAGCGTTGTGAATATGATGGAACATGGTCTTTAAAATTTTTTGTTGTTGTTGAAGTGTAATGTACACACAGAAAGGTGCACAAATCATAAGTGGCTTGGGAGATTTCAGAAATGGAATACTGTCAGGTAACCATCACCCAGAGCAAGAACAGAACATTACCGGCACCCAGGAGACCCCCATGCGCCTTCAGACAAGCTCACCTCCCCAGGGGTATCTGTTATTCTGATGTCTAGCAGCAGAGATTGTTTAGCCTGTCCTTGAACTTGATTTGATGGAGCCTGCAATATGTACACCTCTGTGCCTGGCTCTTTCCACATTATGTTTTTGAGATTTGTGTGTGATATTGTAGTCAGCAATTCATGCTTTCTTGTGACTGCATACTATTCCATTGCATGAATTGACTAATTGGTTTATTGACTAATGAGTCAATAAATAATAGTGCTGCTGGGAACATTCTTGTATGTAGCTTTTGTTGAATGTATTATCATTTCTCTTGGGAATTGCTGGCTAATAAGGGTGTAGGTACATGTAACTTTCCAAGATGCTGCCAAACAAATTCCAAGTGGCTACAGTAATTCAGGTGTTTCTCAAGGGGCTAGGTTCTGGGACGGGGTATGGAATACCTCGCATGCTGGCATTTTAGAATCGCTACAAATAATTCCTCAAACTCCCCTTCTTTCCATCAACCCCAAGATAACTGAGTGCCCATCAAGGGAAGCCTGGCCCTTGGCTAAGAAAGTCAGACTGATGCAGAGGGTGCTGCCTCCCTCAGGAGGGTTATGAGCCACTGTCCTAACATCCCAGGCAGATCAGGGGAGGTGACAAGTGACAACCCCTTTTAGGGGCATTGCCAATGGCCTAGCACAGAAGTGATCACATCTTCTGGACCCCAAAGGTGCAATTTCTCCTCCCTTCTCCTCCCCCCTCACATCTCATTCATCATTAGTCCTGTCAACTTCAATTCCAAAATTCATCCACAACCTTTCCACTTCCTCAGTTTTACACAACACCATAGCTCTTGTCTGGAGGATGACAACAGCTTCCCTACCAATCCACGGTACCAGCCCCCATGCCCCATTCTTTGCCTGGAAGGATTCTTTAAAAATGAAATTAGATTATCACAGCATAGAATTAAAACTTCTGTGCCCTTTGATTACACTTAGAAAATACCCAGACTCTCTGGGACTGCCCAATCCCATGTGACCTGCTTCTGTTTTCCTTTTGGACTTCATTTGTATTTCTCTTCCTGTGTCCTTTCTGTTCCTTGAATTACACCAGTTAGTTCCTGCCTCAGGCTCTTTGTACAATCTGTTCCCTCCACCTGCAATGCCTTTCCCACCAATGTTTGTATTGAGTTCTTCAAAAGGGCCTTTCCTGACCATTCAACCTAAAGTCATCTCCTCCCCATCACATCACCCTGTTTATTTCCTTCGTAGTGCCTATAACCTTCTAGAGAGATCTCCATTTACTTCCGAAATGCCTGTCTCCCCAGCACCAGCATGTAAGGTGGTATATCCCCAGCACCTTTAAAGGTGACCAATGTACTGCAGGAACTCCACCTGTATTCACTGAGTGAATTCTAATACGCTTCCAGCAGCAGCAGTGCCCAGTCCTCTGGGTCTCCTCCCTTTCACACAACCTGGATCACATAACCTGTGGTGGTATCCCCGCTATTACTTGCAGGCTGCCTTGCTCAGGGGGATGCCCAGGAAGACAAGTGGGGGCAGAGAGCTTTCCCACCTTGGCTGCAGCCGCACCAGTGAGGTGAGCTCTCCCTGCTCGCCTATTTGTGTGGCAAGTCTACAGAAGTTGTGGGGAGCTGCTTCACTCCTGCAGAACGTGCCCGCATCTGTCATAGAACTGAAACTGCTTTGTTTTACAACAGGAAAGCTGAGGCACACAAACGTTTAATGAGACGTCTTTGAGTAACTTTGTGCCAGGCACAGTGCTAGGTACTATAGTTAGGAAGATAAAGTTCACAATCCCTATCCTCAAGGAGCTCACAATTTAGTCAGGGAAGAAAAATAACCAGACAAGCACAATGCTACTGGGTTGAGAGGTTGCAAATGTGTCTGCAGGGTCCAGGCAGATGCTGTGAGATGCCCCGCCCAGTCTCTTCACCTCCGGGCTCACCTGTGGCCACAGCAGACAGCCCTCAGGCACGCTGTTACTCTCAACTTCTCTAAGGGCTTGCTGTGCTTGCACACTTGGCAAGCTGTACGGCCCCAGGAGTAGCCCACAACAAAAGAGGGATGACAGCTTTGGGGAAGGTGGATAAATATCCTAGGTGGATAAATACCCCAGCTTCCCAACCACTAGTGGGACCATTCTGTGGCACGTTCTACAGTGTCTCCCAGAGGTGCCCACGGGACTAAGCCCCATTTATCCACACCAGTGGTAACCTATCCATTGATATGCCCAGTATTAACTTCCTTTCCTCCTCCCCTCACTTCTCTAACCCCTCCCTCTGCTGCTTGGATTGACCTTCCAAATAAACTACTTACACCCAAGTTCTCATCTCAGCATCTGGTGTGGAAGGAACTGAGACAGCTGGGTTTCATACACTAGGGAGAAGCAGGGAGTCTGGTGAACTGGAGTGCCCGTGCGCCTGTAAGGATCAGCTGACACTCATCACAGGCTGGTGGTGGCCATGTTGTCATCTTCAGTTTTTCAAGAATTGCCAGAAATCCAGATTTTCGTGTGATATATCCCAACTTTTTATGTTGTAACAAGTGCAAAAGTTTGAAAAATATTATGTAGAGTAAAGCATGTCAGTAAATAAATCTGCCTTAGAGCCAGGAATTTTCTACCTGGTGGGCTAAACAAAACTGTCCAGGAATCCCCAGGCAGGAGGGTAGACAGGGGAGGAAGCTTTCTGAAAGGTGTGATCCTGAGCGGGGTCTTGAGCAAGAGACAGGTAGGGGAAGAAGGGAGGGAAAGAGGAGGAAGAGAATGTCAGGCAGAGGAAGTAACAGGCTGAGCCATGCGTGGTGAATAAAAAGGGAGCCTGGAGCTTTGGGAGGTAGTGTGTCTGGATGCAGGGTACATGTAGGGATGGGGAGAGAGATCTGGATTGTCCATAAAAATGAGAGTGACCAATGGTGGTCCCCTCTACGCCAGGCATGGTATTAAGCACTTACATGCGTTTTTCATTGCATCTTCAAAACAGAAGGTGAAATTATTGTTTGCTTTATACTGTGGGTGCCAAAAACATGTATACACATGACTTGTAGTCATCTTTTGTTATCTGTATATATTGAGTATTACAATTTCAATACAGTTTTTTCCTTTCTTAAAATGTGTATACATTTTTTTTGGCACTCTCTGTATATGGGGGGAAAATGAGGTGTAGAGAGGTTATTTGCCCAAAACCAGACAGCTAGTAAGTAGGAGAGCCTTGCTACAGCTAGGCGGGGTGGGGCCAGATCAGTCCACACCTGGTGTGTTATTCTCGGATCTTTACATTACCCCTCCCCCACCATGATGGGAGACACTGGAGGGTTTAAGAGGTGGGGGAGGTCACGTCACTATGACCACAGCATGGGGAGGCAGGGGGAGGGAAGACAGAATCGACAGTGATTGCAGGAATCCAGGTGAGAATGGTGGGGTCCCAGCGGAGACTGTTAGGGTAGGAAATCAAGGAGAGAGATTTAGGAGATATTCTGTAAGCCCCTGCTTCCCTCCCCAGGACTTGAGGACTGATTGGAAGTTGGGGGCAAGAGAAAGGTTTACAGGGGACACTGGTTAAGTTCTATTTTAGATAAGTTGAACTGGAGGTGTCCGTGCAGCACCTGAGGGTCAACATCTTGCAAGCAGATGGCCCTGTGGATCTGGAAGTCAAGAAGAGAATTGAGGCTGGTGATGTCACTTTGGGAGTCACCAGAACACAGGATGAAGACATGGGTGGGGGAGAGGTGGTCGATCAAGTATGGTGAAAAGAGAAAAAGAGCAGGGAAGGCACCAAGGGGAACAAAGGCTTCAGGGTGTAGATGGACCCATGGTGGACACCAAGAAGGAGAGTCAGAGGAGTGGGAGGGAACCGGAAGAGAGAGGTTCCATGGACCATCAAGAGAGGAAAGTGTTTCCAAAAGGCAGTGTTAATTCTTCAGAGGCTGAGCAAGAAAATGACCCAAAAGTGCCTGTGAGCTTTGGCAACAAGGATGCAGCTGGTAACCTTAGTGAGGGCCCTTCTGTGGGGACAGAGGCAGACTGGGGTACACTAGCAGTGAAAAGGAGCGGGGTGGACAGTGAGCACAGAAACGACTAAGATGAGCAGGTACCAGAAGTTGGTATTTCCATGTGGCACCCCACCTCACTTGGGCCCTTTGGCAGGCTTTGAAGCTGGAGGCCTTTCAGCTTTCAGTTCAATGTCATGTTTAATGGATGTTTTCAAATGTGTGTGTTTGTGTATCAACAATCTCCTTCATTTGACTAGCTTTTGTGAGAAGGCCTTCTTTCCATTCTTTTACCATCTTCTTGAAGAGTGCTTACAATTGCTTACAAAGCATTCATTCATATACATCATCTCTCTTCATCCAATTTTAGGCTTGTTTGAGTTCTTATGATGGTTTTAAACCCACCTGACGGGGTGGAGGGTAAGCAGGAGCCATATATATCTGCTTTTCACCTCATGTGAAATAATCTAGAATGGCATGTGTCCATTGATAATCAATACCCAATTGTTAGGGTCAGTGGAGCCATCTAGTCCTCTGTTGTAGGCTGTGTTACGCCAAGATCAATGGAACACCTTCACGTTCGGCCTCGGAGAGTCACCACATGCTGCATTGCTCATTTCTGATCCAATGTCCACTGTCAGTGGCGTGAGAAGAGGTCAAGTTGTTAGAAAATCCATGTGGTGACTCATGGCCTCACTCTCTGATGTAGTCACATAAGGCAGAAGGAAAAGAAGCGGAGCAGACAATATGAAGGACCCTCTCATTGAGCGGGCATGGAGGAAAATGTATTTATCTAACTGCCATCCTTTGGAGAGATTCCTCAGTATTGGCTTTGACTTTAGTGGCTGATACATGAAACAAATCACCTAGGAATACATTCATAGAGATTCATTCATTCATTCATTCATTCATCCAACAAAGATTTATTGAGAGCTATTGGCAGATTTTTTTAATGACCACAAATTATTTTACATTCCTCCCACCAAGAATTGGAGTATAGATTCCCTTGTAACTGCTTCAACCAAGAGAGCATAGTGGAAGCTCTGCTGTGTGACTTCTGAGGCTACACAGCTCTAGCCTAGTTCACTGAAAGACTAAGCTGCCGTATAAAGAATCTGACAATCCTGAGGTTGCCAAGCTGGGCTTTCAGCTGAATCCAGTCTCCAGACCATTACAGCCCAGGCACGAGACATGGGCTTGAGGAAGACCTGTTGGAAGTGGACTACAGCCCTAGTCCAGTGCTTTGAGTCACCTCCAACCACTCTGGTCTTTCTTACTGAGGTCCTAGACATTGTGAGACAGAAACAAGCTATTCCTGCTGGGTCCTGTCCGAACCTGTGGGCATAATAAAATGGTTGTTTTATGTCTCTAGGTTTGGGAAGACCACACATAGTAGATAGCTGGGACAAGAGCCTGCTGTGTATTAGGGACTAATCCAGGCACTGCAGATAAGCAATAAGCAAGATAGGCAAAATATAGTCCTGTGTAGGGCTAATTAATGCTCCAATTGGGGAAGAGAGATAATGTAAATAAATAAACACCCAGGCAGTGACTCAATGATTTAGAAATACAAAACCAGGGAATGTGATACTGACTGTCAGACTACCTTGGGGAGTCGTAGGGTCAGGGAAGATCTCTCTGAGCAGGTGATATTTGGGCTGAAACCTGAATGATAACAGGAAGATCAGGGGAACAAGTATAAAGGTGCTAAGGATACTGGAGGAGCAGACAGCAGCCAGTGAGATGGAAAGTGATGAGTATGGGCATGAGTGGAGGAGACAAGGTCAAAGAGGCAGACTGGGTCACCCTTTGTGGGGCCTTGTGGGACATGGCGAGGAGGCTGGATTGTATCCTAAGAGCAATGGCAAGTGACATGTTCTGTATATTATAAAAATGGCTCTGGCTGCTGTGCACGAAATGAATTGCAGAGGAGCAAGAGACGAAGTAGGGACACCAGAGAGGAGCCTTGTACAGTAATCCAGGTCAGAGATGGTGGTGGCTGGCACAAGGAGTTCATAGTGGAGATGCCTAAAGCAGATGCAGTGAGGCTTTGTTTTTGAGGTAGGGCTGACAGCTCTCATGAATGGATTGAGTGTAGAAAACAAGAGACAGGGAAAAGTCAAAGAGGATCCCTAGGTTTTCCTATGTCAAATAAATTTGGATTGTATTCTAGGCATGGCAAGTGTTATTTTGTCGACTCTGGATTCTGTTATATCTTCCTCTGAAGAGTATCAATGCTTGTTTGTTACTTGTTTTATAAGGCAATAAACTTGGCTAGACTCAAACCACCAACTGTCTTTTGGGCAGCAGGTCAAATCACAGTTCAGTTCTCTTAGACTTGGCTGGGCTGTTGGAAGTCTTAATCACATAGGCACGGTTCAGGGGTCAGTCAGAGAGTTGCACAGTTAATACACTGAACTTGGGACTTTCCTTCTCTGGTCCTCACTATTCTATGGTTCTCCTCACACTTTCCAACAGCTGTGGTTGCCCAGACTCTGTCTTCTGGTTCTTCAAGCCAGAAAGACTGCAGATTTTCTCTTGGAGTTTTAGATACCCTGCATAATGCAGTCCGGGAACTGCCCTCATGCTAAAAGCCATAAAAATAAAAAATGGGGAATTCTTCCTATGCCATTCCTTTATGGCTAAGTGCAGAGCCTTCTCATGTTTTTGCCTGCTTTTGTTCTCTCTTCAGTGTATTCAGGCAGCTTTTTTAAATTAAACTTTTAATTTTGAGCTAATTATAAAGTTACGTTCATTTGTAAGAAATAATACAGAGAGAACACTTAGACCCCTTTCTCAGTTTCCTTCAATGATAACAGCTTGCAGAACTATAGTACAATATCACAGTCAGGATGCTGACACTCATATGGTCAAGATACAGAACATTTCCATCATCATAAGGATCCCTCATTATTGCCATTGAATAGCCACACCCGCTTGTCCCTTGCCTTCACCCCTTCCTTAACTCCTGGTCACCATTGATCTGTTATTCATTTCTAAGATTTGGTCATTTCAAAAATGTTATATAAATAGAATCATATAGTATGTAACCCTTTGGGGATTTTTGTTTATTGGTTTTGGCTTTTGTTTTGTTTTGCTTAATGTAATTTCCTGGAGAGTCATTCAAGTTGCATGTCTTAGTTCATTCCTTTATTCCATGGCATGGATGTGCCATAGTTTTGTTTTTTAACCATTCACCTGTTGAAGGACATCTAGGTGGATTCCAGCTTTCCATTAGTACAAATAAAGCTGCTACGAATATTTGTATACAGGTTTTTGTGTATGGATGTAAGTCTTCATTTTTCTGGGATAAATGCCTAGGATTGCAATTGCTGGGTTGTATAGTAGTTATGTGTTTAGCTTTTTAAAAAAATCTGCCAAACTCTTTTCCAGAGTCGTTGTACCATTATACATCCCACTAGCCATGAGGGAATGAATCCTCATGGCTGAATCCTCACCAGCATTTGGTATTGTCACTGTTTTTTTATTTTAGCCATTCTGATAGGTATATAATGATACCTAATTTTCATTTTCATTTGCTTTTCCCTAACAGTAAAAGATATTGAGCATCTTTTCATATGCTTATTTGGCATCTGTATATCCCCTTTGGTTAAATTTCTGTTCATTTCTGAACTTTGCCTTTTGGAAAGCAAAACAACACATGTAGTTCTAAAATTTGTTCCCTGCAAGGCTCCACATTTTCAGACACCCATCTTCTAGCAGTTGAGGCTCCCACAGTCAGAGTATTGTTGCCCTAGGGTTCGAGAGATGATCATGGGTCTAAATCACCTATCAGATCAGTGAGGAGGTTGGTGAGAGAGTTGGGAGCAGGCCAACTTTGTGGTGTCCTTAAACAGAGAGCTGTGGATGGGATTCCTTTCTCTCCCCTGCTCATTCCCCCTTTTCAAATCTAGATTTTATTGGAACCTGGGTTGTGACTAGAATGAGGTAAGGCAGGGTCAGACAAGTACAGGATAAAATCCTGTCTTCATTTAAAATTTTGATTTTTAGTTCATTATGTATTTTTTGCATTACTTTTGATTTTTAAAACATCAAATTAAAATGTTATTTATCCTAGTTACTGAGTCTCTTGGTGCCCCCTTAAATGTTGCACCCAAGGCAAGCACCTCGTTGCTTCACCCTAGTCCCCGCCCTGGCCTGGCCTTCCTGTCACGGTCCTTCCATCTGAAGAGACTGACATCTAAGAATGTGCCCAGCCCTGAGTGAGACTGGCACAGAGAGAAGAGGAGGAGGGTCCCACTGCTCTGTGCCCTTAGGCCCCATGGGGCAGGCAGGTCTCCACTGTGTGAGGAAGGTGGACATGGGCAGGTAGTGGATGCAGGTGGTGGAAGGTCCCATTAGTCCCCAGGAGGCCTCCCTTCTCCTGCCAAGGCTCCTACTAAAGTTGGCCCTGTGACCTTGTTTTTCTCATTTCCCTGGAGTCATGTTGAGTTGATTCCTATGAACCTTTCAAATTGAAGCCACATCTTACAACAATTTGATAGATAAAAACAATTGTCACTTATTTGAAGTTATAAATTTTCCTCTCAGATCTACTTGGTTTCACAACCCCCAGGTTTCATTCATTTTTGTTTTGCAGCTGATGGTGTCTCTGTCTTCAATTTCTTTTTCACCCCTTCTCCCAACCCAACTCACCCCCTCATGGGATTCTCCTCCCCCATTACTGTGCTCATCCCTCCATCCCTCCAGGTGTTGCTCCAGAGCTGGGTCAAAAGGAAAAAGGAATGTGGTCCCACAGGATCCAAGCTCTGGAAGTTCCCTTGGAGGTCATGACGTGGGGGGATGTGGCAGATTCTTTTAAAATGGAAATGAAAATGTTTCCTAAGCTAAGTCAGGCACCTTGCACCCATTTCACTACATGTAGTGGCAGGTCATATTTTTCCTTTGCTGTGTAGTATTCCCTTGTATAAATTTACCATATTATGTTTATCCATTCTCCTATAATTAGGTTGTTCCCAATTGGGGGCTATTATGAATGAAGCAGCTATGAATATTCTTGGGTAAGTCTTTGGTGGTCATGGGTGCCCATCTCTGTTGGGTGTAGACCTGGGAGTGGAACTGCTGGGTCATAGAGTAGGTCTATGTTGACCTTAGTAGATCCTGCCAGAGTTTTTCAAAGTGGTTTGTGAATTTGGTGGAGGGTTTCAAATGGGAGCCTAGTATGACCTGATGCATATATATATGTATATGAAAGATCAGGTCTACTTCCTTGTGGAGAAGAGCTGTAAGGGGTCAGAGTGGAGGTGAGACCAGTTAGGAGGTAATGAGGTGGTTCAAGTAAGCAATGACAGAGGCACAGGTGTGGTTGGTAGCAATAGGAATAAATAAAATGTCATTCCTCTTCAATGAGAAGGAATGGTGAGATGACTTACCCAAAGCACAGAGCACAGAATTGGAACCCAGCGTTTAACTTAGCCCAGTGCTCTTCCCCACAAACCTCTCTTGGATTCAAGGCCCTGTCTCCTCTGCATAACTCTTTGAACTGTGGGTTCTATAGCCCAGAGGGCTAACAAGGTTGGTATGGGAAACCTCAGAGGAAAAAAATAGACCTTCTGGGGACAAGCAAACAACTGTTTTTATCTCTCAGCCTGGAAGTTACTGGAAATCCAGTTGTTTTAGCGTATTTAAGACCCCTGCTTAGCTTCCCAAATAGCCCATCTCTGTGACTGCTGCCTGAGCTTTCTCTGGGGCTGGGACCCCAATAGCAAGCACCCAGAGCTTTCTCCAGCTTTGTTCACAATCTACCCCAGGGACACGTGCTATAGACTGGGAAGGAACAACACCCCCATGCTCGCCCACCTGGTACTTTTGGGCAGCGAATGTGTGCTGTTAGCTGCATCCATGCTCTCCAGCGTGGAGTGTGGGGCATGGCAGGCCTCCTCCACCCCTAAAAAACATAGCTTGGAAACCTAACAACATATGGGAGTAGTATAGACACCAGTCAAAATCGGCTTGTCCTCTGGATAGCAAGCTAATTGGAAATGAACCATCTTATTACTCACTTATTATGGGTGATGGCTGTCTACATGGCTTTGGGTCTTCTGGAGGGTGTCAAAGCAGCGTATCACCTGGACTATTTGAGATAGGGACAGAAATCCAATTCCAATTGGTTTGAACAGCAACACAACAAATTCATTGGTTTAGAAGTCTAGGGATACTGGCTTCAGGAATAGCAGGCTCCAGGTGCTCAGAAATATCATAGGGCACCTACTCTCCTCAGTTTTTACTTTTCTCTCTGTTGGCTGCACTTTCAAGCTAGTTCTCTCCATGTGACAGAAAAATATGGCCACCAATGGAAGGAGCATATGTCCTACCTGTTTATTAATTTCAATGAAAAGAGAGAGCCTCTTTCCCAATGCAGTTCCCAGGATGGCCTCTCCTTAGTCTAACCTAGGTCAGGTGTTCAACGTGACATAATCACTGTGGTCAAGGGCATATATGAGTTGATTGTCCACACTGGAGTCAGAAGGTGCACTGAGAGGGGAGGAAGGGGTCCCCCAAAGGAAACTGGATATAATTCCCAGACAAAGGAAAAGTAGATGATGGACAGCCCAAAACAGATTTTAAAATTGTATCTGGTGGCCTCAAACTCTTATACTTTTTCTCCCAAGAAAGTTGCTGATAAACTCATTCCAGGTAGCCGGAGAAGACTGGATGGATGAATAGATTTCTGGATGGACGAATGAATGAATAAACATTTATTGGTCACAAGATTTTAAGCTACTTGAGAGCAAGAACCCAGCACAAAGCAGTAGATCAAGGTGGCAAGCACCTGGTACACGCATGGCAGACATCACCAAGAGATGTCTGTTCTCTTTCCTGCTGAGCCCAGACTGGCCTCAGAATCCATCTCACACAACATTCCAGATGAAACTAATCATCATCCTTTTCTAATCCTTCACTTTTTCCCCAAGAGCCTGCCCCATTCTCTAGCATTGCTCAACAAAACTGTGTTGATATAGATTAGGCCTCTACCATGGGCTTCCCCAGTGCCGGGCACATTGAAACACATCAGCGTTTTAAATGAAGGCAGTCTGCTGTTGCATCCCCTTCCTTGTCAATCTTCACTCTGCCCAAGCTCTGACGAGTGTTGACAGCAATCTGTTTCCAGAGAGTGTCCATAAACACTTAAGATGGAAGCTCCCTATTTGTGGCCATTCCAAGACAGGAGTCTCATAGCAATGGTGTGCTGGTACCTAACTACCAGTTCTTTAAAAAAATAATAATAAAGGTCCCAGTTCGTAGCATTTGCCGATTTCCATGGTGTAAATACTCCCACTGTAGCCAATTTCAAGCTTCCTACCTGATGTCTAGAAAAATAGAATCGGGAAGAGATGTGCAGAATCAGCTCTTAAGAGCTGATGTACCTTGTGCTTCCCATGTGATTCTAGAACCACATCAGATTTTCCTTGAGGTTAACTTTTGTCAGCAGTCACTCAAGAACACTTGCTTACAATCCAATACAGAAACTTAAATTCTCTTCCAGAATTTAGTCGCTTCCAAAACCAAAGTTAATGCTACTTTAGGCTCTAGAGTGAAACGTGCAGGGAGTGGCGCTAGCTGATTCTGTTTACAAAACCTCCTCTGACATCTTGTATACCTTCAGCACATCATTGGGTTCTGCTCTTACTCAATGATGTTCACATTTAATCCACTCACTGACAAAAATAATAACTTTTAAAGTTTTCCCAAAAATTTCACTATAAAAATGTTAAACATATATAAAAATGGCATATGACCATTGTGACTCAACTTCAATTATTACCAGATTCATGACCAGTCTTGTTGTATCTACACCTGACCCATTCTTCCCTTCCTGTATCACTTTGAAACAAATCCCAAATATTATATCATTTCACGTAGAAAGAGTTCAGTAAAAAGCAATACTATTTTAATCTGAAAAAAACATTTAAACTGAGGTGTAAATAATTGAGGAGGTCTAAATTGTCAGCCCTCTCTAGTGGAATTTTTAACTAGGCCATAAGCTGAAGAATGGTGTAGCAATGGCAGCTTCAGACAGACATTGTTTCACCTGTGGGAAGTGGGGAGGTGAGGCTTTTCTGTTGATGGGACTAAATCATAACCTGCAAACAACTATTGTCCCTGCTGTTCCCAAGGTCATTTTTATTATTACCCTCAATCAGAGGCTCTCACAAAGGATGCTTGATTTCAATTCAAAGAATGTTCCAATTTTGTTCCAGTCCCATAAGTTTCAACTATATAGATCTTGTTCCAGTTCAGATACACTCATTAGGATTTTTCAAGTGGGGATGCAGAAGGACAGATGGCAAAACTACTGGCTGCCCAGAGCTCCCTGGTTCTTCAGGCCCCATGGATTGGGAGGTCTCCCCATCTGGACAACTAAGAGGCAACTCCTTGGAGCAGGGGCAGTGGGGTCTTGCCCTCTGCCTAGTAGGGGCAGCATCTGGACGTCCACAAGTTGCATCAGCAGTTCAACTTGTGTTGTTTGCCTCTCATAGCATTTAGAAAATGTGGGGGTCATTGACCAATACTTCTCAATTGGGAGGTTTTGCATAAAAAATCCCTTGGGGCCAACCCAATAGCTTCCCTCCCCAGCCTCACGCACATATGCTTGGCAGGTTTGGAGACTCAACCCCTACTCCCTCCCAAGGAGCCTTCAACCAGTGATGGATGGATGTTGGTGAAATAAATACTCCAGCTTCCTTGCCCTCATATGAGGAGCTCTGCAGTATGTTCTCTGCAGGCTCTCAGGGCCCCAGTAACTGCCCATTTACACTCTGCCCCGGCTTCCTTCCCATCTCTCTCTCCCTTCCCCACTCCTGTCCTCGTGCTTCCTTCCTGGAATTGCCTTCCAAATCATCTACTGGCACTCTATCCTTATCTGTTCCTGGGAGAATTCAACCTAAGACACATCTACCAACTCTCAGCTCAGTCCTCCCAATTGTCAGCCTCTACCCCAGCTGAGGAAGTTCCTCCAGAGCCGCGCTGAAAACCAGTCATTGTGGAAGGGAGGCTGGCTGCAGAGATCAAAGAGGCCTCTTCATTCAGGGAAAATATTGGGTCAAATAGCATGTCATTTCAGAAAAGCTCCCAAGTACAGCATTTCCTGAGCTCTGCAATTACAACCTCTGTCTATGTAGCTTTAAATACCCCTGCAAGCAGCTACTTACACTCTGGCCTGAAACACTACTGATATATCACTTCCAAATATATCACAACAAACTCACAACCCTCAGGCTGCCCAGATGCATATTTGTGAGAATCGCCCAGCCTGTGGTTGAGTGTCTCCGGTAAAACCCAGCCACAGTGTGCAGTTCAAAATGGAGCCTCTTTTTGACTTTTCCCTTCTCCTGACCCTCCTGGGGAAGCCACGTGGAATTTCTACCAGGAAGAAAAAAACAGCAGGGCATTGAGATTCATTGTTAGATTGGCTCCAAGGGTAAGAGCTTTGACTGGCGCTTAAAATATGCACCAATAAATTCTGAAGCTACATGGGTGTGTTACCCTTCGTAACTAACTTCTTTTCTCTCTCTCTCTCTCTCTCTCTCTCTCTCTCTCTCTCTCTCTCTCTCTCTCTTCCTCTCTCTCTCTCTCTCTCATCACAAAGTATACATATGATGCCATTGCTTGTAATAGGGCAAAAACTGGACCAGGCCTTTGTGTCTGTGGGTATGGAGGGTTAATTCCATTACGCTTTCTTCACCTAATGGAGTACTCTCTGGCCTTTTCAGAGGGAGAGCTTTATGCTCTGAGCTGGAAGAACCTCCAAGACCGATTGTTAAGTGAAAGAAGAGCGTGCTGAATGAAGAGTGTGCATCATGTGCTTGTACATGCATGAAATGTCTCAGGAAGGACAAACAAAACACTGTCATCAGGGGTTACCTGTGGGGGGAAGTAGAACATAGGGAGTCAAGGTGAGAAAGAAACTTCACTTTGTATAACACACACACACACACACACACACATTTTTAATGTAACATCTGTAAAAACAAAAAGGATCCCTGTGTTTTAGTCTGAATCCACTAACCAAGGTGTGTGGTCTCACTTTGTCAGCTACCCATGTCAGCTACCCACCCAGTGCTTATCTCAGAACAATAGGTCTCCCTTGAATAAAGCCAGTGTGGCCCTATGTGTCGCCCTCACCTCTCTGAATCAAACAGCCAGCTTGGCCTCCTCTAGGCAGAAACAACAAAATGAGAAGAAAGAGTTCTCACAAGAACACAGCAGATTTTCCTTCATTCATTCAAGACCTAGTTGTGGAGCACCTACTGTGTGCTAGACAGTTTTCTAGGCTCCGGGGATACAGCAGAACAAGACAGATAACAATCCCTGTTCTCATGAGGCTTGCATTCTAGCTGGGAGAAGGGGGAATAGACAATCAGCAAGTTAGATAAACAACAGAAGTGTTACTTCCCTCAGGAGGGAAACATCAGGAAAGTGGACAGGAAGTGGGGGGTGGCAATTTATAGGGTGGTCAGGGAAGTTCTCACTGAGAAGGTGAGGAAGTGGGCTCTGAGACATCTGGGGGGAAATCCAGAGGGACTGCCATGTGCAAAGGTCCCACGGGACTCTAGAGAGGACAAACCCCTCCCTCATTTGTGTAGTGGTCTGTGTGCCCTAGAGCTCCTGGAAACTCCCCAGAGGCCTGGTTCCATCCTCTTCTGATTTATTTGGAACTGGACAAATCATCTCAATGCTCAGAGTCGGGTGGAGCCAAAAGCAAGAGTAGGTAGACACTGCTGTGTTCAACCTGGCAGTCCCAAGAGAGATGCCCTGCTGGGTCTGACATCAGGCCCAGATTTGGAAGGAACAGGCCCCAGGGACCAAAACAAAAATAAATATTCTAAGAATACTTTATCCAAATATCTGTCTACACAGACTTTCCTAGTGTGGGGTCTTCAGATCACTCATCCTGCAAAGTGATCCACTGGGAGAAAAGGGTTGGGGGGCGGGGAGGCATCTCTTGGAGATTCACCGAAGAAACCTGCCTCACTTTGTTCAACTGGGGGAGCATCTGGGCTCATTGGACAGACAGTGTCCTGATATCAGGGTAACTGCCCATCTGTGGGAGTACATTCAAGATAAGGAAGTCCTACCTCCCACTGCCCTTCAAACCTTCACTTCTACCTAAGGATGGGGGGAAGGTGGAAGAGGACTTCCTGAAAATGCAGCCTGGAAACCTGTGCTCCTGGGATTGTGCCCAACAGAAATGGGTGCTTATGTTGAATATGAGCACCTTAAAGCATGTGCAAGAATATTCACAGCAGCACTGTTCACAATAGCCCCGAACTGCAGCACAATAGTCCCAGACACCCACCAGCAGGAGGGCATATAAATAACGTGCATGCCTTCACACAACAGAACACAAAACAACACAAACAGAACACAAAACAACACAGTAAGAAAATAATAAACTACCATGACATACAGCAGCATGGATTAACTTCAGAGACATAATGTTGAGCAAAGAAAGTACATAGTATACGATTCAATTTCCATGAAGGTCAAAGACAGGCAAAAACTAACCATCGGTGATAGAGGTCAGAATGGTAGCTAATTGGGGTGTGCAGGGGTGGTGATTAACTGTAAGGGAGCATGAAGGAGGCTGCTGGAAACTGGAAATGCCCCATATCTCTCTGAGCCATACAGCTGTGCATACAAGTAAACATTCAATGATCTGCCTCTTTTCATTCCTGCACTGCACAATTTATAAGTTGTATGCCAATAAAGAGGTAAACTACAAAATGAAAAGTAAAAACATAAAAATAAAGGTTGGGAAAGGTAGCCCAGAGATGCCTGCATTTCTTGTCCTATGAGGGATTCCCTAAAAGCCTCCAAGAGGCAGGATCCTTTTCTCTCTACCACAAGTACCATCCCAGTCCAAGCCATTGTCCCCTTCAGCCCCTACTGGGTCCCCCCACTGTCCCTCTTACACCTCTCACACACACAACTCACTGTTTATACAGCCATCAGAGAGAGCAGACGTGACCTACCTAGGGACATGAATGGATTCTGTGGGGGAGAATAATGAGGCAGAAAAAGAGTTAACAAAAAGTGGGGCTGAGGGGGATTAGCAGAAGGTGATTTGATCAGTACTTGGCACCACCAGGTCCACTCCCAGGGACTTCCCAGGCCTGTGTCCACTCCCCAGGGACTGCTCAAGCTCAGCCCCTAGAGGTAATATTTTCTGTCGAAACACCCCTAAGAAAAGAAGATAAGACCCTGAGCAGAATTATCGTTTTTGGCGCCTGCACAGACTGCTAGAGTCTACCCTTAGCCTGAACATCATTATAATCCACGTCATTACAATACAATTAGAATAAAATGAACATTATGGCTCGCCCTCTCCTCCCGCCCCCACAGGT
Source organism: Rhinolophus sinicus (assembly GCF_057876585.1). NCBI lineage: Eukaryota > Metazoa > Chordata > Mammalia > Chiroptera > Rhinolophidae > Rhinolophus > Rhinolophus sinicus. The sequence goes on from NC_142513.1 coordinate 38,444,773, forward strand.
TTCTCTGTATGCACTCTGGGTAAGAGCATGCACAGAAAGAAGCCAGTAATATAACCTGCATGTCAATCAAATGACCTCATTCTATACGTCACATCCTCTGCTGGAAGAAAATTACCTACGCTTTCCTATATAAGAAAATCTAACCTGAAGATCAGCGCAGTTGTCTGCTCCACCTAGACTCTACCCCCGGCAGCTTCTCTGCCAGTGCCTTTCTTCTTGAATAAACTTTCTAACTTCTATTCCTTTGTGCTTTGTGAATCCTTTCACAACCCACGAGCGGCCACGACAGAGAAGGTGATAGGGTATAGGGGTGGTGATGTGCCTTTCCAAACCACAAAGCTGGGCAGATCCTCCCATGGGTGAATCTCTTCAATGCCTTGCCTCTGTCCTCCTTAATATGCTTTACAGGACTGTTCCAGAATTGACTGCAGCCTCATCTCTCACCACAGCCCCTCCTCCTTCCCCATCTCCCTCTCCCCTACAAAACCCACTTCAGGTCCCTAAGTAGGTCACATGTGTTTGCTCTCTACCTACCAAGAACAGTAGTTTTCCCAGTGCACTGGCCAACCTCTGCAAGGGCCCCATTGTTCCTCCCAGCTCACCCTCCAGCTCTCAACCATCACAGAAGAGCCTTCCCTGACACCTGCTAGGGTCATAGTATTCATTCCTCATAGCATTCATTGCAACTCTCTGTTTAAGTATCTTTATCTCCTGCCAGATGAAGCCCCAGGAGGTCAGGGACCTACCTGAAGGGCTGCTGTGAAGATTACATGACGTTACACATGAGAAATGCCTAGTGAGTACCAGGCTGTCGGTAAATGTTAGTTTCCCTTCCCTAGATCTGGGGGAAGAAGGGCTGAGGGTGCAGGGATTGGCTCTGGGGGTCCTGTAAGGACCTGGGGTTTGGAGTCAAGGCCAGGTAGGTTCTCACAATGAGCCAGAACTCTCTCTCCCTCTGGGTTCTCATCCACTTGGACTCCTCTCTCTGTCCCAAGGAGGGGACAAAAGACCTAGGATGAGTCTGAGGGGAGCTTTGGGAGGAGCCCCTATTCTTTCTTCACTGCTGTGCTTGAAGCTCTCATGAGACCCCTTAAATGGTGGCCACTGGTCTTCAGCCTGTCCCCCTCCCCCATACCGTACCAAGTGCTGGCTCTGCCCTCTACTTGGGGCTTGTCACATGGGGAGAAATAGCTGTGGTTATGAGGTTCTTCTGATGGAGTTGGCAAAAGATTACTTGCCGGGTGAACTTCAGAGACCACCTCTTCCTTATGAGATACTGGTTAATGACCTCTAGGTCATAGAAACTCCCACCCCCTCACCTGGCCTCCCTCTCTTCCTGGCCTCCTGTGGCCAAACAGAAAGGGAGAAGGTAAGGGAAAGGACAGCTGGGGAAGGGCTTGAGGGAAAGGAGACTCTGCAACTCACTGCCCCACCCTTTTGTGGCTTCCCTTATGACTGTGGTCTCTACTCTGCCCCTCTGTCTATCTCTCCTCTTCCTGTCTTGGTTCTTAGATTTTCTTCTGGAAACACAAAACTAAGTCAACCATGTTAGAATCCCCTGACTCCAAGAAAAATGTGTTGAGGGGTGTGGAAAAGACTCTCAAGGTGGTTGAGACTTCAAGTTTGTTGAACCCCTCAAAAAGACTAAAGTGCCCCAAACAGAGGAGTCCCCAAGGTGGCCAAGCCCTGAGTGTTGATCAAGACAACAGGTAAGACTGAGGTAGAGCTGGGTCATGGGGGCCAAGTCCTGATGCAGCATCAAGTCCGTTTCCACACTCATGGTCTCAGCCCTGCAGACCAGCGGGCAAATGTGCATCTGGAAGGCCAGCACCATCTCCCTTGTTTGTCCCCAACACCCCTTGTCTCCCAACACCCACCCCACTCACCCTCCCTGAACCCCTGTGACTCATTCCTCCCTCCCTTCACTTGTTCAACATTTATTCCCAGCCACTAACACTTGGCGTGGCATAAGTAGGTGCCCAACAATTCGTGATGAATGTATGGATGTTTAGATCTGTCTGTAAGGGGCTATAGTAAGTGTGTGTGCCCTGCCCATATCTTTGGGCATCACCAATTCTACCTGTCAGTGTCTGCCTCTCTTTACACAAACACCTTTTCTGAAGCCTCAGAAAGCTGCTCTGCCCATAAGCAGGCCAGGCTAGAAGGGCCAGTAGAATTAACCTCACCCCTGGCCACACTCAGCCCATGAAAACTGGCATACAAACACACCCTCCTCCCTCCAGGTGGTCATCCTGAGGAGTGGGCACTATACTGCCTCCCACAGTGGTAACCTGCTCTATAACATACCTGCACTGGTTCCTTCCCTTCCCTGTTCCACTCCCCCAGCCCTTACCAATGTCTCTTGGGGTCACCTCCCAAATAAATGACTTACCCTTGAATCCTTGTCACAGGCCCCAAAAGCAAGACTTCTCTTATACGTATGGCATCAGACATGGCACAAAACTGAATTTGGGACTCCAGGCCCTGGGCTCTTTCTTGGACATCCACAGAGCACACACATGAAGTAGGTGTCAGAGAGGACAGAGTCCAGTGAGAATTCAGAAACAGGAGGGCTGTGACTGCCAAACTGAAAGAAGCAGCCAGGATTCTAGGGGTAAAGGAAAATATGAGGCCACAGTGATGCAGAAAAGAGTGGTAAAAGTAGAAATTATAGTTGAACATAAGAAGCCTTCGACAGAACCATGCTGGATGCCTGGAGGGGGGCTGGGTTCTCTCCTGTGTTCTGACTTTTTAGGAAGGCTGCAGTGAAGCTCACTGCTCAAACTTATGAAATGCCACAGAAGCCCTTTTGCCGTGTCCTGTCCCAGCCTCGGAAGGCCCAGGAGCTCTACGATCAAGTGAAGAGTAACGCACTGGAGTCTGGATGGCGTCCAGGGCTCTGTTTTACTTGGAAGAACAGTCTAAGGGATAAAGTGGACCCTGAATGCATGTTTCCAGGTCCCTCCTGGAGGGTCGATGCCTCTGACACCTTAGGGGCTACAGGCTTGATTTGAGGGCGGGGCTAAGGTCTCTTGGTGGTCTTGAACTTGCACATCTGGGATTCCAAATTAAAGATGATTCCTTGGCTTCAGAGAAGGATGGGGTGGGCATCTATGGTTGATGAAGATGAGATGTGAGCACCAGGAAGGAAAATTGGGAGTCTGGAAAATATTGACCCTGCTGTGAGTACAGCATACCATGTTTACCCCCATGGGAGACCTGGATTCAACCTGAACTAGACCCAAGAAGACCTGGGTGGGGTCTCTGCTCACTCCAGTTCAGTGTCCCTGGTTGAGTCATAAGTCTGTTTATCCTTCAGTTGGGCTTCCCGGTACATTTTTTAAACACTAACTCCAGGTCCCATCTAATTGTCAGGATATTTACACTGCCTGGGACACAAAAAGGAATGCCGGGGTATGGGGTGAAAGTGGCAGAAAAACTGTGGTTGGGAGAAATATAAGGGTGTCTGGAGTTTAGAAACCTCTATTATGAGTTTGCTCCTAGGGCTGCTATTAATTGGATGTGGGCTTACACTTATTTCATGGCTGTATTAACTCCATCTATACTTGCATTGTCTAATATGGTAGCCACTAGACACTCGTGATAATAGAGCACTGGAAATGCAGCTTGTACAATTGATGTATGCTGTTAGCATGGAACACACACTGATTTCAAAACTTAGAATGAAAAAAGACAAAAAGATATCGTTAATAATGTTCTGTGTTGATTACATGTTGAAACTATATATATATATATATATATATATATATATATATATATATATATATATATATATATGGTTAAATAAAATATATTAAAATTAGTCTCACCTTGTTAAGCATCGAATTGTGTTTCCCAAAAAGAAGTGATGGAGTCCTCAGCCCCAGTACCTCAGAATGTGACCTTATTTGCAAATAGGGTTGTTGCAGATGTAATTAGTTAAAATGAGGTTATACTGGAACAGGATAGGTCCTTAATCCAATATGATCAATGTCCTCCTAAGAAGAGAAAACAGTCACCCCAATAAATTTAAAAAATAAATTAAAAAAAAAGAAATGACATGACAGAGATTAATATACTTATCACAGATAGATAGAAATCATTTTCTAAAAATGGATTATACTGTAAATGTTATTTATCAAAACCACAATAAATTTAATTTTAAGGAAAAAACAAAGAAGAGAAAACAACACACATAGTAAAAAGACAGCCATGTGACAATGGAGGCACAGACTGGAATGATGTGTCTATAAGCCAAGGAATGCCAGGAATTGCTGGCACACACCAGAAGCTAGAAGAGGTAAGAAAGCATCCTCCCCTAAGAAAGCATGGCTCTGCTGATACCTTGATTTTGGACTTCTAGCCTCCAGAACTGTGAGATAATAACTTTCTGTTGTTTTTCAAGGTATCTAGTTTGTAGCACTTTGTTACAGCAGCCCTGGGAAACTAATACATCTCTGTTTCTTTTTATTTATTTTAATGTGTCTACTGCAGTCGTGTGCACTAGGCATACTATTATTTCCATTTTCTAAATGAGAAAACTGAGGCTCAGAGAGGCCAAATGGTGTGTATAAAGTTGACAAGCTGCTAAGCAATAGATAGACAACAGTCTTCAGACACCTATCTTCAGACCTCAATGCTCTCTCCATTGCTGATCAAAGGTACTCATTTGTTCATCCAACACTTTTCATTGAGCATCTACAATTTGCCAGACACTGTTCTAGGTGCTTGAGATAGATTAAGGAACAAAGCAAAGATCCTTGCCTTGTGGAGCTTACCTTATTACAGGAAAAGCAGACATTAAATAATAAACATATGAATAAGTAAATTATATAGTATGTTATAAAGAGTTCAATGTTATAAGAAAGTAAGTAGAACAGAGTAAGGGGTTGGGAATGCAGGAATAGGGGGTCAGATTTCAGTATTAAAAAGAGGGACAGTGTTGGCCTCATGAGAAGGCGAAGTTTCAGCAAACATTTAAAGGAGCTGAGGTTGTGAACTCTGTTGACACCTGGAGGAAGGGTGTCCCAGGCATAGGGAACAGCCAGTGCAAAACAGTAGAAATGAAGACCTAAGACATCATTAAGGAGAAATGAAGCAGCCTTCCAGGTAGGTTTCTGGTGCTGTTGGAATTGCTGCTTCTGTTGCTTGTTTTGGATGTTTGTTTCATGCCTCTTCATGAGCCTTGACCACAAGGCCTTTCCTGGAGAAGGAGCTCACCTGGGGTGGTTTTGCACAGGTCGACATTTCAACCACAGTGGAAAACTTTCCTATAGCAGAGTCCCTGGGGCTACACCAAGCTGGGCTTCCTGGGTGAAAACCAAGCCTGGACCCACCGAGGACAGTCCAGGGCAGCACAGATCCCACCAATTTGAGAAGCCCACGTTGAACAGATGGAAGACTACTCCCCATTGAAAGATGTTAAACAGGTTGTTATTCTTAAGTCTGGAGCCTGCACGGGGGTGGGAGCTAGGACGAGAAGTGGGCAATTTAACTTCCCTGAATGATCTGGAAGTATAACAATTGTGTCGCTGTCAGCAGTAGGATTAAAGTAGGTGAAGATAACTTGTTTCAGGTGCTCCTAGCCCCAAAGTATGTCCAGCTTGGCATCAGGAGTGTTTCTGGAAGACATCCCAAGAAGAAAAGTCTGATATCAAGTTAAATGTCCCTTCTCTCAGAACAGGGTGTGAATCTGATAGTCTCTGTGCTTTTGAGAGAATGATACTCCTGGGTGTTAAATTGTACAGTGTCACTATTAATTATTTATTCCAGTAAGAACACCATCACTCTTATGAGACACTGACATAGTGTTTATTCACACTTCCCTGGCCTAGGTGAAGAACAGAAACCCAGCAGTGAGAGTGCTGGGAGCTGGCAAATATTACCCTGGCAGCTCCACAGGCATCATCAGAGTGGTAGGGTGTCGGCCACATAAAAGAACTGTGATTCCTGGGGCTCCGGCTGTCCTAGTCAGAAGGGAGCAGGGCCAAGGGGCAGTTCCATTTCTAGGCAATCAGAGAAGACAAAAATAGATTCTCCTCCTGCCCCATGCCCCACACCCTCTATGCTGTTGGCTACATCTGTCTTCCAGTTGGCCAACATTGCTCAACAGGATGGTGGCTCTGGAGAGGACCCTTCCTTTGGCTGGGGATGGATGGAAGGGAATGGAGGCATGGGAGCCTTGGGATGTAGAGCCAGTATCCTCAGCCTCTCCCCATTCCCAGCCAGGGTTCCCCGTATGTGTCTATTTTAATTCAATCCTCATTTTGCAGATGTAGAAATAGAGATCTGGAGGGGGCCGGAACCTGCCAGGGTTGTGCCTAGGTCAAGACAGACTGACCTCTAAGCTTCTGTCCTCTTACTGTCACACTGAGGTCCATCTCCTTGGAATGATGGAAAACAACTTCCAGGAAAATAAAACCCACAGAGACTTTAAAACTTTAGAAAGGGCAGAGGACAGGCAGGTTCATTCATAAGCTGCGAGACCAGGGGTTTCAAACTGTGTTCCAAGGGACTCCTGGATTCCTTATAGGGTCCATGGTCCCCACCTTACCCCCACCCACCACCCACGACCACACCAGAAGATCTCAGTTCTCATCTGTTCTGTATTTTGAGTTCCCACATTGGATTTCATTTAAAGAATTCCTTATCTGAAAAACAAGCTGGGGATAGATAAACAAAAAGCAGTACAGCCAGTCAATGGTCAACTACTCAGCATTACAAAGGAATAAAGTGGTGACACATGCAGCAACATGGATGGATCACAAAAGCATTATGCTGAATGAGAGGAGCCAGACTCGAAAGGTTATATGCCATACGATTGCATTTGACATTCTAGAAAAGATAAAACTATGCGGACGGAAAACAAACAGATCACTGTTGCCAGGAGCTGGGGAAGGAAGGGTTGACTGTGAAAGGTCGCAAGGAATGCTCCATATCCTGACTGTGGTAGGGGTTAGACAACTACATGCATTTGTCAGAATTCATAGACCTATACTCTAAAAAGGGTGAATTTTCCTGTACATAAATTACACCTCAATAAACCTGAGAAAAGAAAAAAGCTTGGACATCACTGCTAGAGAAGTCTTTCATTCTAAGGTCTTCATGAACAATTAAAAAAATGAAGCATAATGTAACAGCCTCTGAGACTGGAGGGTAAGACAGAGGAATGGCCATCCACTGAAGACCTCGGCAGGTGAGGCAATCAATCGCTTTAGCTCATTTTTTAAATTTAAATGTTGATGTATATAATCCTCACAATAATTCTATGGAGAAGCTGAAACTCAAGAGGCTAATTGTGGCAGACTGTATATTCCAGAACGGAAATAGCACAGAATCCACTGTAGAGAAACGCTTGTGTTGCCACAATCACTGGGGAAAGGACAGGCTATTTAGTAAATGGTGCTAGGGAAATGGGCTCACCAGTTGAAGTACAATGAAATTGTATCCCCGCCTAGCACTTCACAAAAAGGTGGACTCCAGCCAGATTGAAGACCTAAACTGAAACTCTGTCAAGTTCAGAGGAGGCACTGTAGTTGTACACCTTTACGGCCCAAGGGTAGAAAATGATTTGCTAAACACCCCTTCAAATGCACAAACGATAAGGCAAAATATTGGTGAATTTGGCTTCATCAAAACTAAGGACCTTGTTCAACAAAGTTCCCAGACAAATAACAAAATGAGAGAAAATATTTGCAATGTTTAAAACTGACAAGAAATGTATATCTAAAATATTTGCAGAGCTCCTGCAAACAACAATAAAAAACAACAGCAAACCTCATAGAAAAAGGGGCAAAGAACATGAACAGGCAATTTTCATAAGGGAAAACCCAAAAGCTAACAACTATTTAAAGAAATTCTTAAAGTTGTTAGTAAGCAGAGAAACTGAGAGTTAAAACAACGAGATAATGAATTTACACCTATTAGAATAAGAGGACTCTTACGACCTGCTGGTATGCATGAGTGTGAACTGACATGCTAACACTCTCCTTACTCAAAAAAGGAGTCACTCATCCTGTGACCCAGAAATTCTGCCCCTGCATAAATCCCCAGAGGAATGCTGTCACAAACCCATAACTGGCTGAGGACGTTGCTGTGTGCCATTGGTGGTGGTAATGGCAGGAGCCATAAGCAGTACAAATGTCCCTCATGAGGGAGTGGAGAGAGAAATTGTGCAGACCACGAAGCTGAAGGTCCAGGCAGCAGTTTGAAGTAATGAGCCAGATGTCCACATACAGATGTGAAGTGGTCTTAAAAACATAGTGCTGAGTGAAAAAAAAAAATGCAGAATGAGATCCATGACATGGTAGCATTTATGTAAATTTAAATAACAAAATAACAAAACATATTTTCTAGAACACATACAAGCAAAAAGCATAGACAGAATGATGCTCTTCTAATTACTGTAGCTGTGTGATAGATTATCCCAAAACTTAGTGACTTAGAACAATCGTTCTATAATGTCACACAAATTCCCTAGGTCAGAACCTCAAGCAGGGCTGACCAGGAGATGCTTCAGCTCCATGTGGTATGGACTGAAGTCACCAGGTGGTATCTGCAGGAGGGTGGGCTGGTCTGTAGGCTCAAAGCGGCTTGCTGACATATCTGAGATTTTGGCGGGGGCTCAGCTGGAGCTCTCAACCAGAGCACCTCCAGGAAGCCTCTCTAGTATGGTGGTCTTAGGGTAGTTGGATTTCTTACATGGCGGCTCAGAGTACTAGCACACCAGGAGAAGGCTACCTGGAAGTCCCATAGCATCACTTCGGCCACACTAGACTGGTGGAAGAAGTCACAAGCCCATCCGGGTTCAAGGAGAGGGACATAGACTCTACTTCTTCATGGGGAAGTAGCAAAGAATTTGTGGTCATGTTTGTAAACCTCCCCACTGACTGTGGTGGGGAAGGAATATAGGAGTAGGGGATGAGGCTAAAATAAAGTAAATGAATAAAAAATTCTGTGTTGAATGATGGCTCCATTAAACATGTCTGACCCCAGGAACTTATGGATGTGACAGTATTTGGGAAAAGGATTATTACAGAGGTAATTAACTTAAGACTCTTAAGATGAAATCATCCTGTATTACCTAGGTGGGACCAAAATCCAATGGCAGGTGACTCTGTAAGAGTGAGGCAGAGGCAGTGTAGACAGAGTGGAAAGTAGACCAGGGAAGAAGGCCATGAGAGGATGAGGCAGGCATGCAGTTATGCACACCTTCCAAGGAACACTTAAGCTGCCAAAAGCTGGAAAAACCAAGGAAGCGTTCTCCCCTAGAGTGTCCAGAGGGACTGCAGCACTTGCAATGTCTTGACTTTGGACTTCTAGTCTGAAGATCTGTGAGATAAGAAATGTGTGGTAATTTATCACAGCAGCTCCACAAAACTAATACATACTGTTACATAATAATGTGATAGGATTATTAAAGGGATTCTATTTTTGACTGAGGCTCAAAGGCCAAGACTGACCAAATAGGTGAGAAGATCCCAGTACACCAAAGGGTCAAACACTCCAAGCCAGATTCACAAAAGAGATGTTCAGAAACCAGGTGTGGGACATTCGTCTCTCAATCACCTCAAGGTTACAAAGACCTGAATTTGAAGTGGCCAGAGGGGTGGGGAGTTCTCTGACGAAAGTGGTCAATGGGAATGGGTAGTGATGCTTTCGCCTCACCTTACACCTGAAACAAAGGGCTTCAAGGAGACCCTGCAGTTTGCAGCCTAGGAATCTGAAGGCAGGAGGCTGTGGCCATTGGCCTGAGGAGTCAGGTAAGGGTGAGGTATAAATAGAAATATACAATATATGTGTGACCTTTTGTATCTAGCTTTTTTCACTTAGCATGTTTTTGAGGTTCATCCATGATGTACCATGTATCAGTACTTCATTTTTTTTTTTTTATGACTGAATGGTATTCCATTGTATAGATAGACCACAATTTGTTTATTCATTTATCCATTGGTGGACATTTGGGCTGTTTCCACTTTTTGGCTATTGTGAATAGTGCTGCTATGAACATACGTGTACTTGTATCTGCTTGAGAACCAGTTTTCAGTTCTTTGGGGTATATACTTAAGAGTGGAGTCACTGGATCATATGGCAATTCTATGTGTTTCACTTCTTGAGGAACCACTGAGCTGTTTTCTGTTGAGGCTGAATTGTTTACATTCCTATCAGCAATGTACAAAGAGTGCAATTTCTGCACACTGTTGCCAACATTTCTTATTTTGCTTTGTTCTGTTTTTTTATTATATCCCTCCTAGTGGGTATGAAGTGGTATCTCATTGTGGTTTTTATTTACATTTCCCTAATAGCTAATGATGTTGAGCATCTTTTCATGTGCTTGTTGGCGATCTGTATATCTTCTTTGGAGAAATATATATTCAAGTCATTTGCCCAAGTCCTTTCTTTAATTAGTCTATCTTTTTGCTGTTGAGCAGTAAGAATTCTTTATATATTCTGGATACTAGATCCTTCTATATAATTTACAAATACCTTTCCCATTCTGTCAGCTATCTTTTCACAATCTTGATAATATCCTTTGATGCACAATAGTTTTTAATTTTTTAAAATTTTATTTTATTATTCGTTTCAGGTGTACAAAACAACATAATGATTAGACATTTACACCCCTCTCAAACTGATAACCCCACCAAGTCTACTACCCCTCTGGCATTGTGCATAGCTATTACAATACCATTGACTATATTCCCTATGCTATACTTTACATCATATATATACATATATATATATATACATATACATATATACATATATATATACATATATATAATTATATATATAATTATAGTTAACATTCAATATTACTTTATATTAGTTTCAGGTGTACGGCGCAATGGTTAGCCATTTATGTAATCTATGAAGTGATCCCCCTAATAAGTCTAGTACCCATCTGACACCCTACACAATCTTTGCAATATTATTAATTATATTCCCCATACTTTATTTCACATCCCTGTGACTATTTTTTGACTACAAATTTGTATTTCCTAATCCCTTCACCTTCTCATCCATCCCCCAACCCCCTCCCATCTAGCAAACATCAGTTTTATTCTCTGTATAAAAGGTTTTAATTTTGATGAAATTCAGTTTATCTAGTTTTTCTTTTGTTTCTCATACTTTTGGTGTCATATCTAAGAATTTATTGCCAAATTTAAGGTCATAAAAATCTACCCCTATGTTTTTCTAAGTCATATTGTTGATTCATTTTGAGAAATTTTTGTTTGTGGTGTAAGGTAGGGGTCCAACTTTATTCTTTTCTATGTGGTGATCCAGTTGCTTGGGCACTCTCTTTGACTCCTCACACTAATTCAATGTAAGAAGCAGTATTAGCAACTCCATTTTATAGATGGGGAAGCTGAGGTTTTGAGAGGTAAAATAGTTGCCCAAAGCCACACAGATAACAAACGACTGCACTGGGATTTGACCTCAGGCATATCTGAGTCAGAACCAGGGCTCCTGACCAGCATAGCCAATTGTTCTGGTGCCCAGGCCACCTCCTCTTGACTCCCCTGATTTTAGAGTGGCTATGGGATAGAGTCCACATGTGCTGTGAGCATCCCTTCTTAGCTGTGCCAAAGTATCTCTCTGCTTTCCTGTTTCAGGGCTTTCTGAAACCTTGAGAGGCAGCTAAGTTTGCACACGAGCACAACACTGGGAGGTAACACCCTTCCAGAGGGTTAATTTGAAACACATTCTATGTAGTTCCTCAGTGGATTGACCCTGGGTGCCCCCTGCACAAAGCTCCTCAATGAAGCACCCTTCCTCCCCGCACACTGCATCTCTACTTGCTGTGATCACCACCTACATCAACTTTGTGCTCAGCTCTGCTTTTGAGGAACCCAATTAAGACATCATCAGGACTCATAGCAGGGCCTTCCTACTCCCGGCAACTCCCCACCCTTCCAGCACTCTGGGTGCATCCAAAAGAGAGAAAGCAAATCACCTCTGTTCATACTGATGTTGCTGAAAACCAGACAAGGATTCTGCCTCAGGGCAATTCTTTTTCCAAAAACACAAAGTGGCTGAACTTCCCCATGAAGTCACTGCACTCCAGCTCTTTCTCTACCCTACACCTTCCTTGAGCAGGCCTCTCCACAGAGAGGACATCACTGAAGCAGTAATTGGGGAATTGGCAAGTGCCAAGGGCTCTGCACTATTTTTGCTCCAGAGTGTCTGTGGGGACAGAGCCAGGAGTGCAGTTTCCAGGCTCTCAGCCTCACATAGACAGGTGCTGGCTCAGGTAGTAAATGGCCATCAGCTGTGATTGGATGGCCATCAGCTGTGGCTTGTTGGCCATCAGCTGTAACCAGTGAGCCATTGGCCACTAATATAACTGCTGTGACAACGCTAGCAGAAAAATGGGGGCTAGCAAGAAGATGGTGGCTGAGCTAGCAAGCAGCGAAGTGTGAATTGCAGATTGCAGAGAAACGGATTGCTAGCAAATGAGATTGTTTGGCAGAGAAATGTGGATGGCGGGTTGCAGATAGTGTGGCTCCTGCCTCCTGTGTCTCGAACCCAGCTGCCAGTGAGACCATAGTGGTATGACTCCCCTACCTATGGCTCCGTGGGTGTTCCTTTTTGGCCTCACCATGTCCTGTGTTCTTATGTGGGGAGCGGGAGCAGAGACCCCGCAGGCCGCCCCACGTGACAGTATCATTTACTGGAGCATCACATTGGTCCAGATACGATGAACTTTCCTAATAGTGTGGCTTAGACCAAGAGACTATCGTGGCCTCCATCTTCAGAAACCAGGGGTGTCCAGACAGTCTTGAGATGTGAGCAGCGACAGCCTAAATTCCCCTGCAGCTCCAGAGCCCACTGACACTCCCCTCCTTCTCTGCCCAGGGGTTCCCCTGCCCTCACTGGGCACACCAGCAGAATCCTGACCTGCTTCCCAGTCCCTACCCTGCCTCCCACTCTTTGAAGCTACCATTTTCCAGGCCCTTAAGCTGCAAGGGGCCAGGGGCAGTGTGATTTTGGGTTGTGAGCCAAAGAGCCACATCCAGCTTTGTGATTTGGAGTTATCCAGATAATTACTGGGCCTACTGCTAACCGTCAGGGTCAGGCTGACAGAGAAACCAGCACATGAGGGTGCTGACTTTTCAGAAGCAGCAACTTTCCCAACATTTAATGGCTTCTTTTAAAAATTTGTCCTGGGTCTTGTGTTTTCCACCCTCCCCAGTCCTTCTCTCCTCCACACATATGAGAGTACACATACACATATAACTGCAGCCCCTTGTTTGCTTACTGTAACCCCTGTGAGATACAAGCTTTGCATTCTCAGGGATCACCTAACACTGTGCGGGCATGTTGTTAATTCAGTGAATGTTCATTGAATGACTTGCACATGTACAACATGTGTGATCACACACAGCCTTGACTAAACACTGAAATCACCTGAGAAGCTTAAAAAGGTATGGAAGCCGGGTCCTCGCCTGGAGGTCCTGATTTAATTGGTTTCGTTTGGGACCCAGGCGTCAGGATTTTTAAGGAAGTCCCAGATGACACCATTATGTGTGCAGCAGTGGTTCTCAATGCATCAGGATCACCTGGAGGACATATTAGAACACAGATTTGTGCCCCACCCCCCCCAACAACAACAAAAAATACTCTACCTCTACAGGTCTGCGGTGGGGATCTATAATCCGCACTTCTCCCAAGGAGTGTGAGAGTCTCAGGAAACAGGGTAAATATCTTCTCAGGGCAGAGCTGGGAGCAGAAGAGCAGAGCACCAGGGATAAGGAGGGATTTGGGGAGAAGAGGAAGAAGGGTGTTCCTGAGGTAAAGGGCCAGCCGGTGCAAGGCAGAGTTCATAGGAAGGGAGCTGGGTGAGGCGGTGAGTGGCAGACGCCATGGGATTTGAGAAGCTAGAAAGTGAGAAGACACCCAACTTTGCTGAGATGAGACAGGAAATGGAGCTGAGGTCTTCTCTGCCCTCTTTCTTTGAGTTCTCCTGAGGACTGCCATGGGTCAACCACCACTATCTTTCCCTAAACAAGAGCACAGCTTCTCTCTGGCCTCCCTGCCTCCTCTCTGCCACCAACCCCCCATCCTTTATTCAGCAGTCAGAGTAACTGGTCAAAAATGTCAAGCAGGCTGTGTCACTCCTCTTGCTTGAAACCTCCCAAGAATTCCACAATGTTGTCATGCAGGGTGGCATGCGGGGTCTCAGCTCCCGCTCCCTGCAGAAGAACACAGGATATGGTGAAGCCAAACAGGAACACCCACGGAGCCATAGATAGGGGAGTCAGACCACTATAGTCTCGCTCGCAGCTGGGTTAGAGACACGGGAAGCAGGAGCCACACGATCGACAACCTGCTGTCCACTTCTCTGCCAACCAACCAACCCCTTGCTAACTGCAATCTGCCATGCTAACTGCAATCCACGCTTGCCAGCCACCATCTACTTGCTAGCCCCCATCTTCTGCTAGTGTAGCCACGGCAGTTATATTAGTGGCCAATGGCTCACTGGTTACAGCTGACGGCCAACTAGCCACAGCTGATGGTCATCCAATCACAGTTGATGGCCATTTACTACCTGAGCCAGCACCTTTCCACGTGAGGCCGAGAGCCTGGAAACTGCACTCCTGGCTCTGTCCCCACAATGTATCTGAAATAAAATTCAAATTCTATATCCAGTTGGTCATACCCTTCCATGGAAGCCATGAGACTTCAAATACAGGAAGCATAACTGACGGAGTGCCCCGGCTGCTGGGCTTACATGTTTCGAGGAGCCTGTGCCTCCCATGGGCTGCCCCATCCCATAAATGAGTACACAGAAATGCTAGAGCAGCTGTTCCTGGGGACATGGAGCTCTCTCGTGGGCCACTTTGGCTGCAGGGCTCCCCAAGGTCTTACTGTGTCTTCCTGAGGCTACACGGGGACAAGAACGCTCCCATCCAAACTTCCCTCCCTCGGGGTCACACTTAATAGACCCTCAGGAATTTTAGCCAGACTTCTCCATGATTAACTGAGGAACTGGATCCCCTAGTTTATACTATTACATTTTACGTAAGCAGCAAAAAGGAAGCAAGTACTCCTTTCTACCAGGGAGAGACCCAAGGTGTCAGTGCTGCATCCCCTCAGCCAAAACTTTGGGCAAGTGACTTATTAAGAAATGTTCCCAGGCATGAGAGAAGCAGCATCAGGAAGAGGAGGAAGCCAGGCAGGGGTGGCTTTCAGATGAAGTCTCAATGGGAACAGCTTCTGTGACTCCCAGGTGACCTCGCTTGTGTCCTGGCAGACCATACAGGCAAAGTCTTGAGCCACAGCTAACCTGAACACGGTGGGCAGGACAACACCCCCTAAAGTGTCTGAGTCCTAATCCATGGAACTTGTGAATATGCTAGCTTATATGGCAGAAAAGACTTTGCAGACAGGATTAAGTTAAGAATCTTGAGATGGGAAGATTATCCTGGATTACGAGGTGTGATCAAAATATACGGTGAATGTTTAAATTTAAAAAAAAAATTATTATAGTAAAAGACACATTGCCATTAATCCCCCTCAAAATACTCCCCCTTGCTTCAAATGCCCTTATCCCATTGTTCTTGTCACTTTCTGAAGCAGTTCTAGAAGTCTTCTTTCATGAGTGCCTTTAGTTGTGCTGTCGTGGCTACCTCGATGTCTTGAATCATCTTGACTTGGGAAAGAGCCAAAAGTCGCATGGTGCCAGCCAGTAAATAAGGTAAATAAGGGCACACCGTAATGCTTTTATTTGACAGAAATTGCCATACCAGAAGTGATGAGTGACATGGAGGCTCTCTGTTGTGATCACAAAATATACGTTGAATGCTGCTGCCGAGTGCTATCCAATGGCAGGGATCTTCAGTACAGGAAGTGACACACTGAACCTTAGTAACAGTGTGTGACAAGTTTCAACTCATTGAGGGCAGTCAGTCAGGTGTGAGCTATGGTTGAGAGAAGGTGCATTTTAAAGTGTGCCATAAATCATCCTCCATCATGACCATGCTCCGTGTCACACATCATTTCCTGTAAACAGCGATTTCTGTCAAATAAAAACACTGCCATGTGTCCTCATCCATGTTATTCACCAAATCTGGCACTATGCAACTTCTGGCTCTTCCCCAAAGTCAAAATGATTCAGACATCGAGGCAGCCACGACAGCACAACTAAAGACACTCACGGAAGAGGAATTCCAGAACTGCTTCAGAAAGTGGCAAGAACGATGGGATAAGTGTGTTGGAAGTGAGGGGGAGTATTTTGCAGGGGATTAATGGCAATGTGTCTTTTACTATAATAAATTTTTTTTTATTTAAACATTCACCATATTGTTTGATTACACCTCATATCTGGGTAGGCCCAATGTAATCACAAAGGTCCTTGTAAAAGGGAGAAATGTGATGATGGAAGCAGAGGTTGGAGTAGTGTGATTGCTGGCCACGGCCTTGAGCCAAGGAACACAGGAAACCTCTAGAAGCTGGAAAAGGCAAGAAGGATGATTCTCCCCTTGAGCTTTGGTGAGGAGTGAAGCCCGGCAGCACTTCAATTTTAGCCCAGAGAAACCCATTTCAGACCTCTGGCCTCCAGGACTGTAAGATAACAAGTTTGTATTGTTTAAGCCACCAAGTTTGTGATAATTTGTTAGAGCAGCAGTAGGAATCTAACACACTGAGCAGTGGCAGGACACCTTGATCCTCCCAGAGCAGGAGGGGGTGGGGAGACCCATGAGGCGCTCCAGGCCATCCCCCACTTGCCTCCCTACCCCCCCATGGAACGGTCTTGAGGCAGTATCTGGTCACCTCTAGAGTTCTGATGAGGGATGGGGCTTCCTGTCCACCCCTTCTTCCCCCAGTTTTAGCTGCAACCTAAAACTGATTCTTCAGAGACAGGGAACCCCCAGATCGCATTGGGTCATCTGGCCTCTTGTGTTGGTGCTGTCCTCTCTGGAGTGTGGGTGGGACAAGGACCTGGGGAGTTGGCACCGTTGGCTTACTCTCCTTTTCACTGTACATGAGTAATAAACTCTGAATCTAAAAGTGTCTTGTGTGTTCACTGACCAAATCAGTCAGGGCTTGTTGTTGGCCTGTCCTATATGTGTATGAGCTTGACAGAGTCCTAGCCTCAGCTTGTCCCTGCAGGGCACTTGGGCAGGAATCACATCTTGAGGAGGCAGAGGAACTGGGCTTTGTCCTCTGCCTCCAGTCACTAGCTGTGGGCTGCCCCACAGGGAGAATGGGACTCCCAGGCACTTCAGGTTTTCAGTGTGAGCAGAGGCCCCAGTACCCAAGAGCAGGCCCCAGAAAGTTATAGGTGTGAACCACTAGCAGCAAAGCACACAGAATTTGGAATACGGATCCCAAGGTACCTAGGAGGGAGAGAAGAGACTAGAGTTCGTTACACACACCAAGAATCATATAAGACTCATTGTAGTAATCATTGCTGGGGCTATGGATTGGGAGCCCACAAACTGAAAATAGATACAGTAGCCCATGCTACATAGCTGTAGAAGCATCACTCAGGGTCCCACTCCTGGGACAGTCATCAAGGGTGCTATTTAAAACTCCGGCCCGTGTCCAGGTGGGTAGCAGTGGTTGTCCACAGACCTGGAAAAGGTGGTGGTTTCTTTCAGGAAACAACACAAGTTCCCAAAACTGGACCTTTCGTGCCAAACTATTTCTGGAAGCCAGTGGGCAGCGGTTTGATCAGGGTTCTCAGAACACCGAGCTTTAGAAAGTGGCTCAACCTGGATGCCAGACCAAGCTGGCCAGTGTAGCCCTTCAGTTTCAGTACAAAAGTGAGGCCTCCGTCCCTCTTGTCTGGATGCACCTGTATCTTTTCTTTTGCTAACCCCAACTCCCACCTGTCTCTGTCCACTCCACCACCATACAGTGTACATTCCCTGTATCTTCCCACTGGCTTATGGCCTTCTTTCCTCTGATGTAGGGTTGCCAAAGGCCTACAGACACTTGGAATGTTGCTCAGTCACACAGGACCCTCAGGAGCAAAGGAGTTTCACTCATGACCTGAAAGGAAAGATTGGAGGGAAAGAGGGAGGTTTAAATCAGAGGGTGCCCAGCCTTTTCTGTACAGGACCTGATAGGAAATATTTGAGGCTTTGCAGGCCACACAGCCTCTATCACAACCTCCCATCTTTGCCACTGAAGCACAAAAACAGCCACAGACAACATGCAAACAAGTGGGCCTGTCTGTACTCTGGTGAAATTTTTATCACACCACAGGTAGTAGACAGGATTTGGCCTGCAGGTATAGTCTACCGACACCTGGTTTACAAGTTCACAGACTCCAACAAGTTTAAATTAAAAGGAACATTAGAGATCGTGCAGTCCAGAGATGGCAAATGAGTTTCAACCCACGTGCCAACTCTTAGTAATGTCTCTCTGGTTCACTGTGTTCAGAAGGATTCTGAAGCCAACACCTAACTCAGGGGGAAAGTACCATAATTGAATAGTACCCTATGCCATGAGCAGGGAGGGGGCAGTGGCCGTGCCAGTGCCTCATATTGGCCACTTGATTAGCCAAACTCCCTCATTTTATATACGAATAGCTAGACCCCAGAGAGGTTAAGTGATTTGCCCAGGGCCACACTGCTGTGGCGAAGCTGTAAATTTACTTTATCTCATCATCTCATTACAACATCTAAGCCAAAGAATTCCCCGGGACCCCTTTATGCCAAGTTTCCTGACCTGGCCCCTTGAGAGCAAAATGACAAAGCTCAGGACCCCAGCTAGTCCTTGATTTGTAAGAATTGATGTTTTTGGCTTTCACACCCTTGAAAATATATCATATTTGTGATGTCTAAAAAATTAGGAAGGGAGTGCTGCCTGCCAGATCCTTGTTCATGGTGGGGCATGAAGTGTCCCTGGTGATAAGCTGTAGTTTCCCTTTTTGGCAGACTATGCTTTACGAGCACCATGGACTACAATCTCGTGGGCCCTATGGAGCTAAAGCCAATCTCAACCCCACATCACTATTCTGAAGCATAAAATTGTATGTGTCTATTGCCTAAGATTCAAAACAGTTGTGACTATCAGATAATAACTGCCAGGGTCTTTATTAACACCAATTAATAAGCAATGGTAGTAACAAACTCTCAAAACAGATGCAGGTCGAACTTTTGGAAGAAGCTTTAAAACCCTGAACTCTATAAACTAGGTCAGTTAACTTAAAAAAAAATCATTGTTTGCTGTTGGAGCTGCCTGGTATCAGAGTTTGAAACTGTTTGGGCCTCAGCGTGCCCAGCGTGGAGTAATACTCACCTCATGGGACCATGGCAATGGTCAAGAACAACAGATTGCAGCAGAAGCCCCTATCCTCCGGCTCCACCCTGGAGGTTACTCACAGCTTCAGTGGACAGTTCCAGGCCATGCCAAAGGCTTCCTCCCTCATGAACCTGTGGCTCTCTGCCTGAGGGTGTCCTCTATCCCCCTCTGCCTATCCCCAACACAGTGTACACAGGCCAGAGAGCTGGGAAGAGACCACTTCCCGGAGCAGCCCCCAAGCAATGAGGAAGGATGGAGAGTGGTAGAAAGGACCCAGGTGTCTTTGCCTCTCTGTGTATAATTTTGAGGAATTTTTTGGTGCAATAAAATTTTATATAGCCTCTCAGAAGATCCCCAGGGACACTTGACCCCTATTTCCTTCTCTTGTTAACACACCCTTTATTGGTTTTCTTCTCTTCCTTGTCTCACTTATTATTCACTTCCTCCCAGTGAGTCCTAAGGTCATCTCTCAAATAAATTACCTATACCCAAGTCCTTGTCTCAGGGGCAGCCCAAACAGAGACACATCTATTCTTCGGCTGACATTAGAATATGTGTGCCCCCCACCCCCCAACACCAGAGAAGAAGATGAGAGCATTAAAACCTGCCAGAAGCCACAGGGGGCATCTGATAGTGCACTATAGGAGCTATCACCATCAATGAGGAGCAGAATGCTGGAGTGACCAATAGCAGCCATAGCATTTGTCTGTTTAGTATGCTTTCCTGATACGGTCTTGCAACTCACCCCGCCCCTGTCCCCACCTATCTGGGCGAATGCCTGCAGGAGTAAACAGAGCTACTAAAACACACGGGCCCTGAATCTGGTGCAGGAAGACCTTTAGAACTTCAGAAGCTCTCCTCATTCCCACACAGAGGCGGCACCCTATGACCAAGGCGAACTGTTCACAGAGGAGAAGTCCACCTTCCAGGGACTCCCTCCATTGTGTGAGAAGCCGGAATAGTGCAGAGAAAACATAACACTACAGTGTGAGAGAGAATAAAAGGCTGCAGTCAGAGAGAAAATAAAACATTCCACCAACACCTACTGGAAAACAAAAGAAAGACCTCATTTCTATCAAACTGTTGCAGAACCCACTCCTGTAGATGTCTAGGAAGAGAAATAATAAATCAGTAATTTCCATGAAAAACCAAGGTAACAAGACAGCTCAGAAAAAAAATGAAAAGTCTCCAGAAAATGAACTTAAAGACATGGAAATATGCGACTTAACTGACAGAGAGTTCAAGATTGCAGTTCTTAAGAAAACTCAACAAGATGCAAGAAAACACAGACAGGCAATGTAATGAACTCAGAAACAAAATCAAAGAACAAAATGAACACTTTACCAAAGAGATTGAATTTTTTAAAAAATGAATAGAATACCTGGAGATTAAGAACTCAATAAAAGAAATGAAGAATAAAATATCCAGCTTAGGGAGTAGAGTTGACCAGATGGAGGAAAGAATCAGTGACATCAAAGATAGAATTCTGGAAAGGACACGGATAGAAGAAGAAAGAGACTTGAGACTTAAAAGAAATGAAATGACTCTACAAGAACTTTCAGAAAGAGCAATATAAGAATAATGAGCATACCAGACGGAGAAGAAAAAGAGAAGGGAACAGAGAGTATATTCAAACAAATAGTCGATGAGAACTTCCCAAACTAGTGGAAAAAACTGTATCTTCAAATCCAAGAAGCAAATAGAACACCTAATTATCTCCACCCCAATAGGCCTTCTCCAAAGCACATTGTATTGAAGCTGTCAAAAATCAATGACAAAGAAAGAATCCTCAAGGCAGCCAGGGAAAGGAAGATGGCAACCTACAAAGGAAAGCCCTTTAGAATATCATCAGATTTTTCAGCAGAAACTCAACAAGCCAGGAGGGAGCGGAACCAAATATTCAAACTTTTGAAAGAGAGAAATTATGAGCCAAGAATAATATATCCAGCAAAGATATCATTCAGATATGAAGGAGATATAAAGACCATTCCAGACATACAGAAGCTGAGGGAATTTTCTAACACATGACCTGCACTACAAGAAATACGGAAGGAGACTATTTGACCAGCATCAATAGCAATAATTTGTGGCAACCAAAACATAAAAGGGGGGAGAGTAAAGGCCTGACCAGAATATGGGAATGGAGAAAGTAAGCGTGCTGTAGAAAATGGAATACTCTAAATATTAAACTTTCTTATACAAAAACTTAATGGTAACTACTCAAAAAAAATCCAGAACTGAAATATATAACGTAATAAAAGAAGAAACACAGGGGAAAGTCATAGAATACCACCACACAGAAATAACAGACAACAACAAAAAGGCAAAGAAACAATGGAGACACAGTCTTACCAGAAAACTAAAGATAGAATGATAGGAAATTCTCACATATCAATAATCACCCTAAATGTAAATGGACTGAACTCACCAATAAAAAGGCACAGAGTAGCAGATTGGGTCAAAAAACTAAACCCAACCGTATGCTGCCTCCAAGAGACAGAGCTACAAGGACAAACATAGACTCAAAATGAAAGGGTGGAAATTGACACTCCAAGCAAATGGTATCCAGAGAAAATCAGGTGTATCCATACTGGTATCAGATGAAACAGACTTCAGGATAAAAAAGGTAATGAGAGACAAAGATGGACGTTTCATAATGGTAAAGGGGACTATACAACAAGAAGACATAACAGTATCAATATTTATGCCCCCAATCGGGGGGCCCTGAAATATACCAAACAACTACTGAGAGAACTAAAGCGAGATTGGCCAAAACACAATCATAGTAGAGAACCTAATTACATCATTGACAGCTATGGATAGATCACCCAAACAGAAAATAAAGAAACTGCAGCCCTAAATGACACATTAGATGAAATGGACATAATTGACATATATAGAGTACTTCATCCTTCATCAGACTATACATTTTTTTCTACTGTACATGGAACATTCTCAAGGATAGACCATATATTGAGACATAAAATTAGCCTCAGCAAATTTAAGAAGATTGAAATCATACCAAGCATATTCTCTGATCACAAGGCTTTGAAATTGGATACCAACTGCAAAAAGAAAGCAGGAAAAACCACAAATACATGGAGATTAAACAACATACTTTTAAAGAATGACTGGGACAAAGAGGAATAAGAGGAGAGATCAAAAGATACATAGAAACAAATGAGAATGAAAATACATCCTACCAAAATTTTTGGGACCAGCGAAAGCAGTTTTAAGAGGGAAATTAATATCATTACAGGCCTGTCTCAAGAAACAAGAAAAATCTCAAGTAAATAACCTCATGTTACAATTTAAAGAACTAGAAAAAGAAGAAAACATGAAACCCCAGGTCAGCAGAAGAAAGGAAATAGAAAGACAATAGAAAAAAATTAATGTGACATAGAGTTGTTTCTTTGAAAAGATTAATAAAATTGACAAACCCTTGGCTAGACTCACTAAGATAAAAAGAGAAAAGATACTAATAGACAAAATCAGAAATGAAAGAGGAGACGGACACCACAGAAATACAAAGGATCATCCAAGAATACTACGAAGGACTATATGCCACCAAATTCAATAACCTAGGAGAAATGGACAAGTTCTTAGAAACATATAGCCTTCCTAGGCTGAATCATGAAGAACTGAAAAATCTAAATAGACTGATCACCAGTAAGGAAATTGAATCAGGCATCCTAAACCTTCCCAAAAGCAAAAGTCTGGGACCAGAGATCTTCACTAGTGAATTCTACCAAACCTTCAAAGAGGATCTAATACCTGTCCTGCTCAAACTCTTCCAAAAAATTGAAGAAGAGACAGTACTCCCTAACTCACTTTATAACGCCAACATTACCCTGATACCAAAACCAGGTAAGGACAACACAAAAAAAGAAAACTGCAGACCAAGATCTCTAATGAACACAGATGCAAAAATCCTAAGCAAAACCCTAGCAAATCGAATGCAACAATACATTAAAAAGATTATATATCACGACCAAGAGGTGTTCATCCCAGGAGCACAAGGATGGTTCAACATATGCAAATCTGTCAATGTGATACATCACATAAACAAAATAAAGGACAAAAATCATATGATTATATCAATTGATGCAGAAAAAGCGTTTGACGAGATACAACATCCATTTATGATTAAAACACTTAATAAAATAGGTATAGAAGGAAAATACCTTAACATAATAAAGGCCATATATGACAAGCCCTCAGCTAATCTCATAATTAATGGAGAAAAACTGAAGCCCTTTGCTCTATGTTCAGGAACACGACTGGGCTTTCTCCTATCACCTCTGCTTTTCAACATAGTGTTGGAAGTCCTTGCCAGAGCAATTAGGCAAGACAAAGAAATGAAAGGCATCCAAATTGGGAATGAAGAAGTTAAATTGTCATTTTTTGCAGATGACATGATGCTATATATAGAAAACCCTAAAGACTCCACCAAAAAGCTGTTAGAAACAATCAACGAATACAGTAAAGTTACTGGCTACAATATCAATGTACAAAAGTCCATTGCATTCCTATATACTAACAATGAAATCTCAGAAAAAGAAATTTAAAAAAAAAATTCCTTTTGCAATTGCAACAAAAAGAATAAAATTCCTAGGAATAAACTTAACCAAGGATGTGAAAGATTTATATGCTGAAAACTATAACACATTTGTAAAAGAAATTGAAGAAGACACAATGAAATGGAAAGACATTCTGTGCTCATGGATTGGAAGAATCAACATAGTTAAAATGGCTATATTACCCAAAGCAATATACAGATTTAATGCAATCCCCATCAAAATCCCAATGGCATTTTTTAAAGAAATAGAACAAAGAATCATCAGATTTGTATGGAACCACAAAAGACCCCGAATAGTGAAAACAATCCTCAGAAAAAAGAACAATACTGGAGGTATCACACTCTCTGACTTTAGCTTGTACTACAGGGCTACAATAATCAAAACAGCATGGTATTGGCAGAAAAACAGACACATCGACCAATGGAATAAAATTGAGAACCCAGAAATAAAACCACATAGATATGGACAGATAATTTTTGACAAAGAAGCTAAAAACATACAATGGAGCAAAGACAGCCTCTTCAATAAATGGTGCTGGGAGAATTGGAAAGCCACGCGCAAAAGAATGAAACTGGGCTGCTATCTGTCACCATGTACCAAAATTAATTCAAAATGGATCTACGACCTAAGCATTAGACCTGAAACAATAAATTGCATAGAAGAAAACATAGGTACTAAACTTATGGACCTTGGGTTCAAAGAGCATTTTATGAGTTTTACTCCAAAGGCAAAGGAAGTAAAAGCTAAAATAAATGAATGGGACTATATGAAACTTAAAAGCTTCTGCACAGCAAAAGAAACCATCAACAAAATAAAGAGGCAACTAACTGAATGGGAGAAGATTTTTGCAAACAGTGCTTCCAATAATGGGCTAATATCCAAAATATACAAGGAACTCATGAAACTCAACACCAAAAAAACAAACAACCCAATTGAAAAATGGGCAGAGGACCTAAAGAGACATTTCTCCAAAGAGGACAGACAAATGGCAAATAGACATATGAAAAAATACTCAACATCACTAATCATCAGAGAAATGCAAATAAAAACCACACTGAGATGTCACATCACCCCTGTTAGAATGGTTGTCATTGACAAGACAAATAGTAACAAGTGTTGGAGAGGCTGTGGAGAAAAAGGAACCCTCATACACTGTTGGTGGGAATGCAGACTGGTGCAGCCGTTATGGAAGGCAATGTGGAGGTTCCTCAAAAAATTAAGAATAGAATTACCATATGACACAGCAATCCCTCTCCTGGGTATCTACCCAAAAAATCTGAAAACATTTATTCATAAATGTTCATTGCAGCTTTATTTACGGTGGCCAAGACATGAAAACAACCAAAATGTCCCTCGATGGATGAATGGATAAAGAAGTTGTGGTATATATACACAATGGAATAGTATTCTGTGGTAAGAAAAGATAAAATAGGACCATTTGTGACAACATGGATGGGTCTTGAGATTATAATGCTAAGCGAAATAAGTCAGACAGAAAAAGTAAAGAACCATACGATTTCACTGACATGTGGTATATAAACCAAAAACAACCGAAGAACAAGACAAACAAATGAGAAACAAACACTCATAGACACAGACAATATTTTATTGGTTACCAGAGGGTAAGTGGGGAGGGATTGGTAAATGCAGTGAAGGAGATCAAATATATGGTAATGGAAGTAGAACTGACTCTGGGTGGTGAACACACAATGGGATTTATAGATGATGTAATACAGAACTGTATACCTGAAATCTACGTAACTTTACTAACCATTGTCACCCCAATAAACTTCGATTTAAAAACAAAAACTGGATTATGTTAAGAATCAGAAAGGAGGAAGAGAGATTGAATAGACAACCACACATGGATTTAGAAACTTGGTCATTTAATTAAATTAAATTAATTAATTAATTTACCAAAAGAAAAGATTCAATTGCAAGAGGGTGGTTTCTAGTGAGTTGCCAGGTCAACTCTGCCATTGAGCTTGTCATCCATTCATTCCATAGTGCTGTTTCTAGTGGGATTTAGTTAACCACACATAACAGGACACCCAAGTAATAGTGGCTTAATAAATAAAGACACTTAATTATTTCATAAAATAAGAATGCCATCGTAGTAACAGTTTTGGTGTAGCAGGACAATGACATTAGGAAAGACCATGTATTTTTCCATCATCCCTAAACCACCAACATCACTGTATTGGTTTGTCATGCTCTTGCTTATCACCTTATGGTCACAAGATGGCTATTGCAGCTCCAGACATCACAACAAAATACATAAAATCAGAAAGCACAGTGGAAGAGGGACATGACAGCAGATGTTATTTGAGCTCCTCCAGTATCCCTCCACTGTAGTGAACTCCAGCCAACTTCCAACTGCCTTTACATGAAGACTTTTTCCAAAAACCACAGAAGGCTACTTGCCTATGATTATCAGATCAGAAGTGCCAAAATATTTATATCCCACAAGAGCAACCACTCAACCAATGATTGAGGGGGAGATGACATATAAATAACCTAGTTCTATCATCTCTCCAAGGGATAACACCAAAGCAAATGATTTGCACCTTTTCCAAGAATTTCCCTGCATGATTAAGCTCCAGTCACACACAGTAGTACCTGCTCTATAATGTACTCTTTGTTAGATACCTTCTTTCCCCTGTCTTGTTCCCCATTCCCCTACCAGTGTTGCCTGGGGTTACATTCCCCCAAAACTACTTGCTCTCCAATTCTTATCTCAGGGAATGCTAGGAAGTCCCCAAAGTGTGACAGCTTGTCCCTTTATTCAGGAGGGAAACTCTTCCCAGAAATGCCCCAGTAGACTTCCCCATGGCCAGACCTGTGTCACATGCCCAACTGCCTGCCTCCAGCTGCCCCAGGAGAAGATGAAACAGCATCTGGCAAAGGGAAGCAGAACAGTTAATGCCTCCTGAAGTTGAGTTCACTGCTACCCACCTACCCACCCCAAATCAGGGTTTTGTTAGCAAGATGAATGAAATGGGCAGTGATTGTTGAGTGAGCAAATTATGGAATGCTAGGTTCTATTCAATAATTTTAAATCAGTGTCTGACACAATAAGGTAGAAGTCATGGCTGACAAATTCACAGAAGATGAGACTAGCAGGAATAGAAAGTGTACTGGAAAACAAAATGAGGAGTCTCAATGAACTTTACAGAACAATGGGCTGAATAGATCAAGATAAGGTTTAGTGGGACTTAATGTGACCACCCATAATTAGGTATGCATATGCCAACGCCCCCTCAATCATTGGTTGAGAGTTGCTCTTGGGGGATATGAATTTTCTGGCATTTCTGATCTGATAATCATAGGCAGAGCAGCCTTCTGTGGTTTTGGGGGAAAGTCTTTAGATAAAGGCAGTTGGAAGTTGGCTGGAGCTCCCTATAGATCCTAGCTATAACAAAAACTACAAAAACAAAATAACCACACAAGTGTTCCATGTTTCCCCGAAAATAAGATTTAACCAGACAATTAGCTCTAATGCGTCTTTTGGATAAAACATTTATATAAGACCCGGTCTTATTTTACTATAATATAGGACCCTGTCTTATATACGACCCTGTCTTATATTATATAAAACCCTGTCTTATATTATAGTAAAATAAGACCGGGTCTTATATTAATTTTTGCTCCAAAAGACGCATTAGAGCTGATTGTCCGGCTAGGTCTTATTTTTGGGGAAACAGGGTATATGGAAAAAAACAAAGGCTTATCAAGAACACAATGACAAAGGTGTAGCAGGTAGTTTTCATGTGTCAGCAATGTGGTGTAGCTGCCAAGCTCCAACAGGATCACAGGTTAATTCCATGAAGGATAATGTTGAAATGGAGGGAGGTGAAATTCCTCTTCTCCTTGTCCTGGGCTGACCATAACTTGGGCAGTGGCACCAGCTGTGGCATCCTTTGAAATAAGCAGTAGCCAAATGAATTGTGATCAGAGGATAGTGGCCAGTATGGAGACAGCCTGGATACCACATTATGAGAGAAGAGGCATTTGCTTGAGGGCATGATGACAAGAAAACTAAAAGAGGACAATATAGCCAAGTTGAAATATTTAATGTCACCTAGAAGAGACATAAACATTTACACAACTCCAGTAATCCCACTAATACAGCCTCTCAATCAATGTCCATCTAGGGAAAAAGGAACCTCCTTAGGTATTTCAAACAAGAGGAGTTTAATACAGGGAATTTTTATGAAGATATTGGAAGGAATGGAGGTGCAAACAGGGAAAGGTAAGGATACCTAAACATTAACAACTACAGGAAGCCATGATCACCTTTGGGGCTGGAGGAACAACAGGGAAAATGAGATAACCCAGAGCCACAAGTCACTGAATTCCCTGAATTTCCTGAGTGTCCAGGGACCTGCATTCATTCTGCCTCTGCTGAAGCGACAGTCTATAACAGAAAAAAAACAAGATTAGCTTCCTCTTATGTTGCCTTCCAATACCTTCCAGTGGTTGACCCTAAGCAGAAGTCTCCTGGCAAGATAGCCTTGGAAATGCCACTTGCAGTGTTCCAGCCCTTTTGACATGGAGCAGAGTGCAGAGAACAAGAATGGTGCAAGAGTGAGTGGTTCATAGGGCTGAGTCGAAGTTGTAGAAAGAATGTGTGGATAGATGTAAGGAAGGCCCATCTAAGCCAAAACTGGACAAATGAGATCAAAAGAGACAACCTCCCTCTTCTGGCTGCTACAGCAGTCATATCACGGAGGTTCTAATGTGTAACAGGTCACTGGACAAGATGTCTTATGAGGTCCCTTCAACGCCTGAAAGTCTCAGATTCCAATCATGTGTTGTCCACATTCATGTTCCCACATCTGTCTTCCATTGCATAGTTTCATGCACTTTACCGGCGTGTTGATTATGTGATTATCCCATCAGCTATTGATCTTCCTGGGAACTCGTCTCACAGCAAATTCTTGTCCCATTGGTGCAGCCTTCCTTAATGTTATCACTAGGCTAGCAGGCTTCTCGACATGGGGGGTTTATTTAAATCTTCACTCTGCTCTTGAAATATGCCCAGGGTCTTAAAGGAAGTATTCCTTCCAAAAAATAGACAGACACCAAAGTGAATTATTCAGAAAAATAAAGCCTCTTTCTCTTCCACAAGAGAAATTTAAAAGCTCATTCGCCATAGGAATAAACAGTATGTTCTAATGTGTGAGGCTAGTAGGCAGAATCACGAATATTCATTTGCATGCTCCCTGCCTCTCCATCCTCAAATAACGGTGTTTAAAATCATGTTTTGCCCACTGGGGAGAGGATATATTAACTATTGGTAGCCTGGTTGACCCAAAATGCTCTAAAAATGGGATTTCTGATATTTTTGTTAGAACGTGCAACACATTCTGACACAAGTTAGTTCCTGCTGAAGGCAGTGGAAAAAGTTGGCCAAACTACCGATTTCAGATCAAAAGTCTGGGATTAAGGAGACTTCCAAGTAGTATTCTAAACTCTACTGGTCCCACCCACATTTAATAATAAATAACTCTTTGCACCTTATTTTCCATGTTGTTCTTCTAGTCCCCACCATAAGAGTTAACTACATGCAGGAAGGCCCATGGGAACCAAACTAGCCCAGGAAGTAACGGGGCGCAAAGCCTCTTAAACATCTGAGTAGGAACCTCCCTGGCCTTGTGGGCCAATCCTTGGGTTCTTTCCCTCCCTGGGTCTTTTGGGTTTTTCTCAGCATTGGGTTAAACCAATGGTTCTCAATTTGGGCTGCACATTAGGATCACCTCTGTGGTTTTTTAATATCATGATACCAATACTACAGACCACCAATTACAGCAGTCACTAGGGGTGCACTCAGGCCTCAATGTTTTATTACACTGAGTGAATGAAGTCAACATACAGCCAAGGTAGTTGTGGTAGCTGGTCTCTAAGATGCTGCCATCAATTCCCATCTTTCCTAACATGCATGTAATTCCCCCATAGAGAGGGGGAGTCTGTTCTCCCACCCCTGACTCTGAGCAAAAATAATGCATGCTACTTCCAGTCTAGCTTATAAGAGGAGTGGCATTTTTTTCTTTCTTCCTCTTGAAACATTTGCTGTTTGGGGTTTCCCACTCAGAACCCAGCTTCCAGGCTATGAGAAGCCCATGCCACATGGAGACAGCACATGAAGGCGGGTTTGGGGTGCAACCTGGCTGGAACAGCTGAGAACCACTGGATCAAGGGGAGTCATCCACAGGTAGACAATTTCCTAAGGTACCTACTGTCCCCAGGACATGAGGATATGGTCTGCATCAACAGGGCCACAGCTCCATCCACACTCTGAGTCCTGCGCAACTCCGACCCCAGCTACACCCTGTGAGAAGCATGACAGCTTATGAAGGTTGGGGAACAGCAATGGGAACAAAGGGCAATCACTTCTATCTAGGGAGAACTAAATCAGGTGTTCCCTTCTCGTTGAAACAGGTATTTGCTCTATTTTCAATTGTACCGCATATATTATTAATTTTTGTATAGTATGCTATAATTCATAGAGTTCCTGGTCTTACTTGGTCCCTTTTGATAATACTGGAAGGCAAATATGATCAACAGTCTATTTTGCATAAGAGGGAACCAAAATCTCAGAAAGCTTATGTGACTTTGCCCAGGTGGTATAGCCAGTAAGTAGAGGAATTGAGAATTAGGTCTAGGGGCCTTGAGTCCAAACCAGGGCTTTTTTTCTGCTGTACTACACTGCCACTCTATTTTGGGAAAGAAAAAAAAAATGAAGGGTGTTGCAGAAAAATGTTGCTTGCCAATCAATATCTATTCTTTCTTTCTGGCTTGATAACAGGGAAGGAATGCATCCAGTGAACCCACATTTCCCAGTCTCTCTTGTAGCGGGGTGTGGATGTGTGACTGATATGTAAACCTTAGTTGGGAAGGCTGCCAGAAACCTTCTTCAAAGGCACCTGCTTCCATTTAGAGAATTACCCTTTTTGCCTTTTCTCCTTCTTCCAGCCTCAGTTCATACAATGGCTGGAGCTCCAGTAGCCATATTGGACCATAAGGACACTAGGGGGGCAGGAGCTATTTAGTGAAGACAGTGGAGTCAAAAGATACAAGAGTGGCTTCTGCCCTGGATTGCCTATCTCTAAACCTCTTAATAAGTAAAAGAATAAACAATTGGGGATTTATGTCACTATTTTTCAGGTCTCTGTTACAGCAAACTGCAATTTCAAATTGATAAAATTTACATAATTGATTATGATGAAATTCTAAGTGAAGTTACAATTTGATAGTACAACTAGCCTTTAGGACACCAAAAACCTATTTTCTGTGCTAGGGGGACAGCAGCTTTAAACTCAGGCTTGATTTCAGCAGGCATGTGTACCCCACAGGAGGGAATGGTGCATCTGTCATAGAGTCGATATGTAATTGACGAACAAAGACTTCTGTAGACATCATTTATACCCATTACTGGTTACACACCTCTGTTCTCTGGCATCCTTCTAAAGACTTGAGAAATACATCATCACAAGAGTGAGCTTTGTTGGCCTGGGGAGAACAGGAGACACAGATAGGTTTTCCAGAGAAATCATCCCCAGCCCTCAGTTCCCAGAGGTCTTATCTCCTGTCAGCTCTTGTGGCCTTCAGTTTATCTCTGCACTTAATAGGATACAAGTGGAGATTTTAAATATGGTGTGTGATGCACTCCTATGATTTTCCATGACAGGAGCCTATACCAGATAGTTACTACCCTTGGCTTGAGTTCCAGAATGAAGTCAAATGGAGCATCCTGAACCCAATCAGAAGTCTGGCTCAGCCAAGCCCAGCCAAGCCCCTTCAAGATCAATCAACTGCAGCCAACCTATGGTCTCATGAGCATGAAACAAAAAGTTTGTTGATATAAACCACTTAGATTGTAGGTTTGTCATGTAGCATCATCACAGATATGATATACCATCCATTCAGATAGCCATACTAGAAACCTATGTTTCCTTTCACTCCTGCCTTTCCTTCATGTCTTGCATCTAATCCTCAAGCCCTAAGTATTCCTCAGTGCCCTCCCATCCCCTCCAATCCCTCTGTCTCTGCCCTAGTTCAGGCCTCATCATTCTGGATTAAAGTGACTTCCCAGTGGCCTTCTAGACTTTAGACTGATACCCTCAGGTCCACTCTCTCTAGATAAGGGTAAGTATAAATCAGATCATGACCCTCTCTCACTTAAGATCTTTCTGTGGGTTTTAGTTAGGGATATGTCCAGAGTCTTCCATATGCTCGTGCCATTTTTTTTCCTGGGGACATTCTCCACCCTGAATATAACTCAGCCCCAGTTCCCAGTGTGTGGGGCTGGTGATGTCCCCTCAGACACTCCCCAACTGCCCACCACCAGGTTCAGTGCTGGACTCTGCCTTACACAGTGCCATGTCCTGACCCCCAGGTCGCCCTTTAGGACACTATTAAAATTTCCTGTGCCTTGTCTGACTCTCCCATAAATGGTTAGTTCCCTGAGGGCAGGACCTGAATACATTTTCCCAAAATAAACTCTGTGTACAGGTCCAGACCAAAGATCTGAGCCACTATAAGCAAAGGAGCCAATCCAACGTCATCTCTTTCTGGAAGATGGTGCTGTTTTCTGAAGCAGGTGGTTTAGTTCTGCCTAGAAGCATTGAGTCTGACTAAACAACAAAAGGCAGGAGGGGAAAGAACCAGGGAGCAAGAAAAAGCAAGGTAAGAAGGGGAAAAGAAGGAAAGAAGGAGAGAGGTGGTGGTAAAAGAAGGAAGAGTGAGAGAGCAGAGCTAAAGCTAAGGCACATAATGGGCAACAGGAAAGGAGTCAGAAATATAAAGATGGGGCCATGAGGAAATTCAGGGAGAGAGAAGAGACCAGGCAGAAGACAGGCCTAGTTTATGGTCATGCTTCCTTCCAGCTCACTCCTCTTGACTCCCCCTTAGAGCTATGTGAGCAGTTGGCTCAGGGCTCTAGTTCTGGTGCCAGAAACATAAACTGGAGAGTAGGAGAGTCATAGGGCCTAGATGAGGTGAGCCAGGCTGCCCAGAGCACTGGACAAAGGGCTAACGATGCTCCTCTCTAGTCTCCCCAGAGGCAGGCCAACAATTCTAGACACCCAAGGCTGGGGAGAGTCAGAGGATCCCTGAGCTGGGGTGACATCAAGGAAGCCTGTGGGTGGGAGGAGGGCCTTGGTGCAAAGGGCTGCGCTGTGGCTGAAGGGACTCTGGGCCAGGGCCCAGCCACAACTTGTGAATCTCAGCTATGTGCCCGGGGGCAGCTAGATCTGCCAGGAATGTGGCTGCAAAGCCCACATCTGGAGCAGCTGAGGGCACAAGAGATTTTGTCCCAGAGGAGGCTCTGAGCAGAGTAACAGGATCCATCCTGGGGACTCAGCCTGTGGGCTCGGAGAAGCACATCTCCTGGGGCCCAACTGGTGGAGCTACCAGAGCCGTTGACCATCAGAAAAACCTGAGGGCAGGGGTGGGGGTTTCGAAAAGTAGAGTTCCAGGCCCAACCCTGGAGACTCTGATTCCATAGGGTTGGGGGAGGCCTGGCAAACTACTTTTTTTTTTTAAGTTTCCCCATAATTCTGAGAGGCAGCAAACTCAGGAAATATTGATCTAGAACAGGAATCATCAACCTTTTTCTGAAAAAGCCAGACTATAAATATTTTAGGCTTCGTGGCCAACCAGTCTGTCTAACTATTCAGTTCTGTGACATTGTACCACAAAAGCAGCCATAGATGATGCATTAATGAATAAATGCAGCTGTGTTTCAGTAAAACTTTACAGTAGTTAGGACAGTGGTTGACTGTGGGTAACCAAAACTGCAGAAAGTGAAATCTTGGATAAAGGAGAACTACTGTATTTGTGGACCCTGAAATTTGAATTTCATAGATTTTTTTTCATGAAATATTAGGCTTTTTAAAAATTTTCCCCAAAACCATTTAAAAAGTAAAGACCGATTTTTCTGATCCACATAGCAGAATAGGGAAATGCTGTGCTTGCCTCCTCTCACAACCACATCAAAATTACAACTAAACTGCAGAACAACCATCATTGAGAATTGCCTGAAGTCTAGCTGAGCAGAAGTCCTACAACAAAGGACATACAAAAGAAGCCACCTCAAGACTGGTAGAAGGGGTGGAAACAAGGAATGGGCTAGTCCCACACCCAAGTGGTAGTTAAAAATCAGGAGGGATATCTCGGCTGCAGAGATACCCCCTTAGGAGCAAGGGGTCCCAGCCTAACTCCCCAGCTCAGGGTTCCATTGACAGGAAGAGAAGTCCCCACGACTTCTAGCTGTGAAAACCAGTGGAGATTGTGGCTGAGTGATGGACTCATTTGCTCTGAGCGCCAGCACTGGGGCAGCAGCTCGAAAGTTGCCAGTGACAGGAGGAACTAAATTGTCTGACTGCAGGGTTAGGGCTGGAGGGACAACTTTCTCCCAGACAGAAGTGCTGGCAAAATCCATTGTTTCTTTATTAAGCCCACCCACTCCCAGTGTGCAGACACAGGCAGCCATCATATATGAGCTTCAGTCAACCTGGCTAACACCATTCACCCTGCCCTGGTGACCCCCTGAGACCCTGCCTCACCCAACTTGTGGACCCACCCAAGCTGCTTCAAGTGGCTTTCCATACAAATGGCCTGTCTTGGCTCATGCTGTGGACTTTCCTAAAATCTCTCAAAGGTTCACAAAACCTAAACAAGCAGCATCTGGCCTCTGTGTGCCCTGTACCTCTTGCTGAGCAGCCCCAAGACCCGCACTAGTGACAGCAAATTTCGGTTCACTGCTTGGACTCTCAAGGCACCTCCAAGCCCAGCATAAATGGTGGCCATCTGTGGATTGCTTTGTGGCTCATTCCAGGTGGCCCCAGGCAGGGCACAGTGTGCTGCTAAACTTGACCTGGAACAGGGCAACAGGGCCCCTCCCCAGGAGACCTTGGGGCCAGGACACCCAGTGGCTGGCTTCAGAATGAGCCACAGCACTATCTGGCCATCTCCGAGAATGACACACTCAAAGGGCAGATTGGGCAGGCACCAGAGCATTACTAACAAAAATTCTGCTCTGTAGAGTCGGTCCTTGCACCACACCTCCCCCACTGTATCTATAACCAGTCCTCACAACCAATCAGGCCAGGGTTCAATCCCTCTCAATGATATACAAACAGCAACCAAGCTCAACTACAACAGGAGGGCACACACACCCATACAAGTGACACACCTACAGCACCCGGCTCAGGTGACTAGGGAGACTGCACCACTGGGCCTCATAGGGCACTACCACACTACTGAGACCAGGAGACATAGCAGCCCTACCTAATACATACAGACAAACACAGGGAGGCAGCCAAATGGGGAGACAATGAAACATGTCCGAAATGAAAGAACAAAGCTCCAGAAAAAGAACTAAAGAAAATGGAGACAGGCAATCTACTAGACACAAAATTCAAAACACTGATTATAAGAAGGCTCAATGATGTCAGTAACAACTTCAACAAAGAGATGGGAAACATAAAAATGGA
This sequence comes from Rhinolophus sinicus, assembly GCF_057876585.1. NCBI lineage: Eukaryota > Metazoa > Chordata > Mammalia > Chiroptera > Rhinolophidae > Rhinolophus > Rhinolophus sinicus. The sequence goes on from NC_142513.1 coordinate 38,480,108, forward strand.
GATAAAAGATCTAAAAAAGAGCCAATCAGAAATAAAGAATACAATAACTGAACTAAAGAATACATTAGAGGGGTGGCCGGATGGCTCAGTTGGTTGGAGTGCGAGCTCTTAACAATAAGGTTGTTGGTTCGATTCCCTATATGTGGGCCAGGGAACTGCGCCCTCCACAACTAGATTGAAGGCAAGGAGCTGCTGCTGAGCTTCTGGAGGGACGGCCGGATGGCTCAGTTGGTTAGAGTGCGAGCTCTCAACAACAAGGTTGCTGGTTCAATTCCCGCATGGGATGATGGGCTATGCCCCCTGCAACTAAAGATTGAAAATAGCAACTGGACTTGGAGCAGAGCTGCGTCCTCCACAACTAGATTGAAGGACAACTTGGAGCTGCTGGACCCTGGTGAAACATGCTGTTCTCCAATATTCCCCAATAATATTAAAAAACAAAAATCTAACCTCTAAGTTAAAAAGAAAAATAAGAAGAATACATTAGAGGGAATCAACAGTAGATTAGATGAAGCAGAGGATCCAAATCAGCAATTTAGAAGATAAAGTAGCAGAAAATACTCAATCAGAACAGCAAACATAAAGAAAAAAAATCCTAAAGAATGAGAATAGTTTAAGGAGCCTCTGGAACAATATCAAGCATATCAACATTTGCATCACAGAGGTATGAGAAGAAGAAGAGAGAGCGCAAGGAATTGAAAACCTATTTGAAGAAATAATAATGGAAAACTTCCATAATCTAGCAAAGGAAATAAACATACAAGCTCAGGCAGTGCAGAGAGTCCCAAACGAGATGAAATCAATATATGAATAAATAAAAAATTGTGGTACACACATATATATATATAATGAAATATTACTCGGTTGTAAAAAAGAATGAAATCGTGCATTTTACAACAAAGATGGACCTAGAAGGTATTGTGCTGAGCAGAGTAAGTCAGACAGAGAAAGACAAATGCAATATGATTTCACTTATATGTAGAATCTAAAAAATAAAAGAAACAAGCAAAACAGAAACAAACTCACAGATACAGAGAACATTTTGATTGTTGTCAGATGGGAGATGGGTTGGGGAGGTGGGCAAAAATGGGGAAGGGACTAAGAAGTACAAATCGATAGTTACAAAACAGTCATGGGGATGTAAAGTATAGCTTAAGGAATATAGTCAATAATATTGTAATAACTACGTATGGTGTCAGATGGGTACCAGATTTAGTGGGGTAATCACTTTGCAAGTTATCTAATCACTACGTTGTACACCTGAAACTAATATAATATTGTATGTCAACCATAATTGAAAAATAAAAAAATATTAATAATAAAAACACAATGCCTAGAGGAATAAAAAGTGAAAAATAATCCATAGCTCAAATGAAGTGGTGGTTGGGACTTGGCCCTAGGGCTAAAGTTTGCAGACCCCTGCTCTAGACCAGTGCACCTACAAGGTGTGATCAAAAATTATGATCACTGTTTAAATTTTAAAAATGTATTACAGTAAAAGACACGTTGCCATTAATCCCCGTCAAAGTACTCCCCCTCACTTTGAACACACTTATGACATTGTTCTTGCTACTTTCTGAAGCAGTTCTGGAAGTCGTCTTTCATGAGTGTCTTCAGTTGCACTGTCGTGGCTGCCTCCATGTCCTGAATCGATTCAAAACATTTACCTTTCATGGTCATTTTGACTTTGGGAAAGAGCCAGAAGTCACACGGTGCCAGATCCAGTAAATAAGGTGGATGAGGACACACTGTAATGCTTTTATTTGACAGAAATTGCTGTATCAGAAGCCTTTCCATTGTGATCAAATAATATGGTGAACGCTGCTGCCAAGTGCCATCCAACGGAAAGGGAGGGATCTTCAATACGGGAAGTGGCACATCGAACCTTAGGAACAGTGTGTGACAAGTTTCAACTTGTTCGGTGCTGTCAGTCAGGTGTGAACTACAGTTGAGAGAAGATGTGTTTTAAAGCGTGCCATAAATCATCCTCCATCATGACATAGCTCTGTGTCACACATATATAGCAATTTCTGCCAAATGAAAACATGGTGTGTCCTCATTCACCAGATCTGGCACCGTGTGACTTCTGGCTCTTCCTCAAAGTCAAAATGACCATGAAAGGTAAACGTTTTGAATCCATTCAGGACATGGAGGCAGCCACGACAGTGCAACTGAAGACACTCATGAAAGAGGACTTCCAGAACTGCTTCAGAAAGTGGCAAGAATGGTAGCATAAGTGTGTTCAAAGTGAGAGCAAGTATTTTGAGGAGGATTAATGGCAATATGTCTTTTATTGTTTGATCACACCTCGTATGAAGAAATAAGTGTTTGATCACACCTCGTACGATCACCTCGTTTGATCACACCAATTGTTTGATCACACCTCATATGAAGAAATAAGTGTAGATGTTGAGAATACGTGTTTAAAAAACTTTCAGAACACTGAGACATTGCTGAGGCATCCAAGCATGTGTGCAGTGGACTCAGCCTACCCGGATGGCAAAAAGTGTGGTGAGCAGCAACAGTGTGGACACACTATGTACTTATCACAGGAGAAAACCAGTGATGGGCTGCAAAGTTTAACAACTGATCCTTTGACCCAGAAGGTTTGAAAAGCAATGATCTAAACTATTGTTTTGACTCAGAAGGATCTGAACCCAACTATTATAATCTATAATCCCCCTGAGACCTAGTAATAACTACAACAAACAAAACAATTCGTGCATGAAAAAAAGGAACCAAAAAAGAATACAACGCATTGGTTAGTGAGGATTCTTTGAGTGGAGTGACAATGCATTTTTTTTCTTTGTATCTGTCTATTTTATAAGTTCTGTAAGGAATATGTGTAAACTGTATAACTGAGAGTTTTTTGGCTCTTGTTATTTTTAATAAGAAGTGGCTTTAAAAAGATTCCCTGGAGAATAATTTCTCCACTGGACAACCCTTCCCAGTGTCCCAACCCTTCAGTCAGGAAGTTCTTTTTTATATTTAATCCACTTCTAGAGAATCGGGGAAGGGAAAGAGGAAAATGAACAACATATGTTGTCCTTTTGGCTGCAAAACCTTGGTTCTTGTCATTCTTTGTTATGTTTAACATGAGGTTCATGAGCGGGGAGTGGAATGGGTCAGGGCTGGAGATTTTGCCATCGGTCATGAGGCCATCATCACGAGACCTGAGGAAGCAGAGAGCTTCCTATGTCAATAATCTCAACTCTGGAGCATCTGCTAGACTCTCCCCAGTGAATGTCATGATCATTCAGAAACTCCAAGAAAGTGTGGGAGAAAGTTCAGGGCAACACCACTTCCAACTAGGGGGAAAAACACTCCAAATGCAGGATCACGGGCCTCCATGGACCTGAGTTTAAATTCTGACAGCCACATTTTGCTGTGGAGTTCAGGCAGGACAGTGGAGTTCACTGAGCCTCAGTTTTCCCCACCCAGGACAATGGGGGTAAAAAAATGACCCCCCGCTTCCCCTCTTCTGCAAGGTGTCACAGAGAGCAAAGCAGGCTGAACACATGAAAGCTTCTGACATGGGCAGTCTCTTATATTCTACTTCTTCCAGCCTGCTCTGATGAGGTCAAGGTCATGGTCACAGGCAAAGGGCAAGGGCATGAACATGACATGTTGATAACATTTGCAGAGGGCATAATTTGAGAAGAAACAAATGTGAGTGCATACCTTTGCATCTACCTATACTGCAAACTCAGCCCCATTCCACAGGTGGCTGGGAAGAATTCCCAAGTTCAGGTTTCCTTTGCTCAAGATCTGCTCAGTCCAATTTGGCAGCCGTATGTGACTACATGTAACTATTTAAATTTAAATTAATTACATTTAAATGAAATTAATAGTCCAGTTGCATATGGTTGCCATAATGGATGGCACAGACACACCCTTGCTATCATTCCATAAAGTTTTATTAGGCAGCGCTGTTCTAGCGGCTCAGCTGGATGCTAGAGGAAAGCCCTGGACAGTGAAAAAGTCTGGTGACCATTTGCAAAAACGCCCTCTCATTTCTGCAATAGTAACTTCCCTATTTGAAAACAAAAACCTACAAAAATGCCAACTAGTGTCTGGCATGTTGGAGGATGTGCCTATGAGAAAGCAGACCCCAAGGGGGGTGAAGCCTGGTGGCACCTGCAAGCATCAGGCCCAAAACTGAAAGAGGCTTCTGTTCCCTGGGTTGACTGCTCTCAAAAAAATATCTGATAAAGAGGTAGTACTTCTTGTTTTTGCTTTTTTTTTTTTTTTTTTAACAGAAATAGTTTGAGAAATTCTGGTTTCAAAATTGCTTGGTGCTATTCACAGGATGGAAAGAGAAAGGGTGGCTTTAAGCGGTTAGTACCACTGGAGTGATTCCAGGGCAGTCGTATGGGGGCCAAGACAGATTCAGGACTCCCCACATCCGACCCCCACCCCCAGCTCCATTTTCTCTCTGCTCCAGCACCGCGTTCTCAGTGGTACCTGGAGATGTGCCTGGCTCACCTGGATGGCTAGATGACTTGGCTTTGCAGGATGGATCCAGTTGTGCTTCCCCAACCTTCTCCTGATGGCCTTTTAGAATCTTCATTTCTAATTCCCACCTTAGATATGGCTTGTTCTCCCCCCAGAACCCAAGGTACTGTTGGCATCCCGGGCCTTTGCCACTTCCAGGAGCTCCAGCTGACACCAGCTGCCAGGATCTCTTTGCTTGAGCAACGTCTCTGGTTTTCAGAAACTACTTCACCCACACACACGTGTGACCATCCAGAGGATACAAGCAGTGTTCAACAGTGCACAGTAGAGCAAATACCCCACTCCCTCGCCCCTTAAGGGGAATAACTCAAAAGCCCTGTCCCAGAGGTTCTCTCATGCCTGAGTCTCAGCTGCCCACGATGGTCACCTAACCAAAGCTACCGTCTTTGTTACCTCTCTCCCCTCTCTGTCTCCTTCCCCATATCCCTACCAGCCTTTCCTGAGGTCACTTTCCAAATATTTATCTTCAAAATGCTTGTTTCAGGATCTGCTCCTGGGGGAACACAACCTAAGACAAAGACTAAATCCCCGAACAGTGCAAGAGCAGCACAAGAGTTCTGGAATCGAATGAGAAATCAAGATGGAGAAGCAGGGCATCTTTCAAAATTTACAGCAGCCTGTCTACTTCTCTGTGGAGTCTGGAGCTGATCGTCCAGAAGTCTCCATGGCTCAAGGGGATCCCAAGATTCAAATACATACTTCTAGACACTCGAAGTGACAATCATGTCGCAGAATCTGACCGTGCTTCATCCAAATAATGGTGGGGGTGGGAAGGTGTTGAAAGGAGTGAGAAAGGGGCACATGCTTCTCCCCTGAAGATGAGATTAAACATCCTCACCCTCAGGGGCCCAGATCCCTCTCAGAGCCCAGTTCTCATCAGTCACATTAGGGGAGATCCCTCAAGAGCCTTTATGAGCACTTAGAGCTCACGGAAAATCAAAGGTACAGGTGTGGGACACAAGACAGTGTGGCCCCGGGAGATGGAGGGGGAGAATGGGATCACAGGAAGGGAGGAGGGCCACGTCCTTCCTGCCTCTTTTCCCTTTTTAGGATGGGGCAGCAGCCTGCTGTCACCCTGTCTTCTCTCCACAAAGAGATGCTCCCTTTGCTGCCTTCTCCACCCTGCTCAGAGGGCTAACACCCTCCCTGGGGTCCGTCACAGCACTCCCTCCCATTCCTGCACCCCCAGGGCACACCAGGTTGGCAACTCACAGAAAGGCCAATGGGCCTGGCACATCCAAACTCCGAGAGCAGCCGTCATCCGGCGGAAAAGTGAGAACTTAACCAAGTCCTCCTTGGCTGCATTTCGGTGCTTCTGGGAAAGCATTCACAACCAACCCATTCTTGAATCAGTGAAGTGAGATTTTCCTCTTGTTGCAGAACTGAATTCTGTTGTCTGAGTCCCAGTGGACTTTTCCAGACAGCCTACATCACTCCTTCCAGTGTGGCCTGTGGGAGGCAGCGGGGTCAACAGCACCGACAGCTCATTACCTAACTTATTGGGCTGTTTTGGTTTTTAACTTTTAATTTTGAACTAATTTTAGACTTAGAGAAAAGTTGCAGAAATAATACAGAGAGTTCCCTGATATTCCTCATCCTACTTCTCCTCGTGTTAACATCTTACACGACTATAGCACAATGATTAGAACAGAAAATCAGCACTGGTAAATCTAACAATTCATTAACTAAACCACAGACCTTATTCAAATTTTACCAATTTTTGCAATAATGTACTTTTCTGTTGCAAAATTTTATCCATGATCCCACATTGCATTTAGTGGTTCTTTCTTCTTAGTCTCCTCTGGGTTGTGATCCTTCCTCAGTCTTTCCTTGTCTCTAATGACCTCGACATTTTTGAAAGGGACTGGTCAGTTATTTTATAGAATGTCTCTCAGTTTGAGTTCGTTCAATGTTTTCTCATAACTGGGGTGAGGTTATGCATTTTTTATAAGAATTCCATTAAAGTGATGTTGCATCCTCATCATATCAAGGGGTTCATGATGTCGATATGTCTTATCACCAGTGATGTTTACCTTGATCACCTGGCTAACTTAGTGTCTACCAGGTTTCTCCATCATAAATGGAATTATATAACATACTTTAGTGACTGGCTTTTTTTCCTCAATATCAAGTTTTTGAGATTCATCGATATTGTTGCATGTATGATCTATTCCTTTACATTGCTGCAGAGTATTCCATTGTGTGAATATATCACCACCTTTCTCTACCTCTAAGAGAAGTGGGAAACATGAGCTGTCTCCCTCTCCACTGTCTATAGCAGTATTTGCACTGGTATTGTTGAGTACAGTTGTATAGCGCACAACCTGTGAAGCTGGACTTTGCAAATTGTGATCTAAGGACTACCTGAATCACAATCCAGGGTCTCAAATTTCTTTACCCCAGGGTATTCTACTGAATGCTATCATTTGGGAAACTCAGGGTAAAGTCCATACTCTAGCATGGCAGTCCAATATAGTGATTATGCTCAAGAGCTTTGAAATCTGACTCCAGGTCAAATTTTGTTTTTGCCACTCATGAGCTAGGTAAACTTGAGCAAGTTATTTCCTTTCTGTAACTGTTCCATCAGTAAAATGGATGTGATGATGGTATTACCTGTGCCATAAGGCTGTTCCAAAGACTAAATAAGATTTAATTAGAAGTCTTATTGCTAATAACATCATTGTTGATTTGTATTGATTACCGTTATTTACTATTATTAATATTATAATACTGCTCATTAGCTTTGCAACCTCCATCTCTGTGGACATAGTGTGAATGAAAATGTATTCCTAAGAGCTGCCAGCAAAAAGAATTCCTGTACCTCTTGGTCCCTAAATGGGTCTGAGTCATCACCAAATAACAGCACTTACAGGATGGGTGTATTACTGAAGATTATCCAGACAAACAGAACCAATAGAATGGAGAAGGAGAGAGAGAGATTTTTTTAAGGAATTGGTTCATGCAATTGTGGAGACTGGCAAATGAAAAAACCTGCAGGATAGGACAGCCGGCTGGAGACCCAGGGAAGAGTTGAAAGAGTTGATGTTACAGCTTGAGTTCAAAGCTAGACTAGACTGCAGGCAGAATTCCTTTTTCCTTAAGGGATTCAATCTTTTTCTCTTATGGCCTTCAACTGATTGGATGAGGCCCACACACATTATGGGGAGGAATCTACTGTACTCAAAGTCTACCGATTTAAATGTTAATCTCATCTAAAAAATATCTTCACAGCAATATCTGGACTAGTGTTTGACCAACTATCTGGGTACTGTGGCCTAATCAAGTTGACACATGAAATCAGCCATCACAATGGGCTAGTTTATGGCCTCCATTCACCCATAAAATTTGAAAACTCAAAATCCCTACAGCAGCCTGTGCAGGGAGATAAGTGAGAGGTCTTATCAGGTGGGGCTCACCTCCTTACCTTGAGGAGAGACTGAGGATAACTGCAGAGACCACGCCTCACTGAAACAGGGTGGCCCATGTTTTGCCCAGTTTACTGTCACATGGAAACATAGTGTATCAAGAGTGCCAAACACACCAATTTTTTCAAGAAATATTGAAATCTGGATTTCTATGTGAAATTTTTTATTTCTTTAACGCTGACACTTAAATTTTTAAAAATATGTGCAGGCCAAACAAATTCAAGGACAATATATGCCCTCAGGCAGCTCATTTGCAATCTTTTTTTTTTTTTTTTTTTTAACAAGGGCGAAGCTCACAGTGGCCCATGCAGGGATCGAACTGGTGAACCGGCAACCTTCGGCAACCTTGCTCTAACCAACTGAGCTAACTGGCCACCCCTCATTTGCAATCTTTGACCTACAAGATATTACTGAATCTGTCAGCTTCCTTCTTTTATTTATTCATGGAGCTTCCAGTAATAAAAATTGTAGCTTTGTAGCGGGGTAGTTAAGTTCTTTCAAAGCAGGATTTCTCAGAAAATCCAAAGCAGTGCTTTTCACACTTTAGTGTGGATCTGAATCACCTAGAGGGCTTGTTAAAACACAGATGCTGACCCCACCTCTAGTTCCTGGTCCAGCTATATGGAGCAGACACTGAGAATTTGAATTTCTAATAAATTCTCAGGTGACGCTGATATGGTTGGTCCAGGGACGAGACTTTGAAAACTTATGGTCTAGAGGGAAAAAGAGAAGATGGGTAGGCAGAAAATGGATGGCAATAAGACAGCATACCTTGCAGTAGGTATTGCTGGGGTGGTCATCCTCTTTGAGGTTACTGGGTCACAAGGGTCTGGGCTATTGCTCTGGGTTCATCCCTGTTCAAAGCCCAGTCTGCCTCCCCTCTGGGATGCTTTCCTCACAGCTCCATAAAGAAGCATGAATGGTGGACTGTGTGATAAAGGCATCTCCTGTAAGAAGCTTTACCCATGAATGATGCCCCAAGTGCCAGGGGCCTGGCAATGAGCCTTCCTGTTTCATCTCTGATAGTTGCACAACAATGTGAGTGTCTGCACTGCCACCTAAAATGGGTAAAATGGTAAATTTTATGTTATGTATATTTATGTTATGTATATATACGTGTGTGTGTGTGTGTGTAATTTGTAAAGCCACAGAGTAAACCAAAGTCCCCCCCACTGAGGAACTGACAGGGTGTGGACTGGGAGTGTATGTGCCAGAAGGAAGAGCTCTACAACTCGCCTGGCCAGTCTGCAGATGAGTACAGTAAGGCCTAAGAAGGCCACCTTTGCAGTCAGAACTGGGACTCAGAGGGCTTGACTCACAGTTGAGTGCTGTCTCTACTTACCATCTGAGGATGTAGCCTAGGATCTGGCTTATAGAAACCCTCTGCAGTGGGCTAAATGGTGATCTCCAAAAAGATATGTTTACTTCCTAATCCCTGGAACCTGTGAATGTCATCTTATTTGAAGGTCTTTGCAGATGTAATTAAGTTAAGGCGTCAGGATGAGATCAACGTGGATGTCCCAGGTGGGCCCTAAATCCAGTTGTAGTGTCTTTCTAAGAGACACAAAGAGGAGAGGCACACTAATAAGAAGAGGAGACGCCAGATGAAGACGGAGGTAAAGAACAGATTGACACAGGCAAAGCCAAGGAATGCCTAGAACCACCAGAAGCTGAAAGAAGCAAGGAAGAATCCTCCTCTAGAGCCTCTGGAAGGATCAGAGCCCTGTTGACACCTTGATTTTGGACTTCTGACCTGCAGAAATATGAGACAATAAATTTCTGTTGTTGTAAGCCACCCAGTTCGTGGCAATTTGTTATAGCAGCCCCTGAAAACTAATATACCCTCTGTAAATGTTGGCTGAAAAAAAAATGAAGAGAGGAGGAGAAGGTACTTTTGAAGATGACAAGTACTACAGAAAAAGCTTTGACTTAAGTCTAGGCATCTCAAACCTGAGCCAGCTTCCCCAATAGTACAGGGTGGTAACTTCTGTATTACAAACCCTCATCCCCAGCCTCTTGCAGGTCACTTGACTTGACTTCCCTGTGGCTCATGGAAAGTCAGCTGGGAGCATATCTCCTACCCTCAAGCAGCTGTCACACACACACACACACACACACACACACACACACACACACACACACACAGACTCACAGGTTGCCTAGGAGGCAAAGGCTGAATTCCTAGTCCATACCCCCTTTAGGAAAAAGAGCATCAAACTCAAACTCCACAGAATTCCTGAACAATTGCAGTGAGGTGAAGGTCTGGTTCTGTTGTCCCACCCAACCCTAATGAAACCAAGTGCTTTCTGCAAGGGACATCCCAGCTTCCCTGAAGAGAATAGGGTTTCCCCACTGCTGGCTTTTCCCCAGATGCCTGGCCCTGCCCTTGTTGGTTTGGGTCTCTTCAAGGCTGAGAAACAGAAAGCAGGAGATTCTCTCCAGCTTCTCTTTGATGCTGCCAACAGCCAGGTCTCCTCACCATCCAATCTAGTCTCTGCCCTCCCCAGGGCACAAATTAGGGTATCTATAGCTCAGCCGAAATGAAACTGATCTTCTGCGTGTTCACTCAGGCCTAGGCACCCCCACTACGAACTAGGAGGGGCTCTGGACCCCATGTCAGATTGAGTCCTCCCAGTAACTATAAAATCAAAAAGAACTAACCCTAAACCTCTTGTGAATGCCCCATTCTACACTCTCTGAGGAGGCCCTGTCCACAAACAAATGTGCACACCGCAGGTTCTTCCCCAAAACCTCCCTGGAGGAGACGAAACCCTGGCAACTCCACTCCGCACATTCCTTCTCTCCCAGACATGGTTTACCTCATGCATTCAGAATTTCCTATTAAGAGAGGAAAAAATGATCTTGAGTCCATCTCAGGAAACACTGTCTCAGCCAGAGAGAGCAACAGTCTGCACAGACAAGACGTACTGCCACGTGGCTCCCCAGAAGGCTGAAAAAAGTTTGAGCTCCCAAACCCTCCCCCAAAAAAACGATTTTGAAAAGAATTTCCCACCACCAGAGTTTCTCTCTTTGATTCTTTCTTTAAATCATAACCAATTATCTTTTTAAATGTTCCCTTTGGCTGGGAGACACATACCACCCTGACAAGAACCCAGTAACGCCTGCCACACTAGCCTATGCCCCAGCCTATGCCATCCAAGCCCCTGGTCAGTCTGAAACAAGGAAAACAGACCCCCTAAGTATGGCATTGAAGCTGCAGCCAGTGGTGTGGAATGTGGTTCTTGGGTTAAAGAAGACCAGGGAGGAGCCCACAGACAGGGCAGGCTCTTCTCTCTCCCTTTAGCACCCAGCCAGTCACTAGTCTCAGCCTCAGCATGAGTTTCTTATTAAGGAGTCAGGACAGGGCACTGAAAGCATCTTCTTTCATACAAAGTCCCATCACCTGCCCCTCAGGCAGCTGGATTCCCTAAATCCAGCATCCTAATGGTTTGCCCAGCTCTGTAGCCACTTGCGTTAATCCAAACTGGGAATGAATTTGAGATGATCCAACTCTGTTAGCAGGACTCCTAAAAGCACTAATGGTTTGCTTTTCCTCTTAACATGTCTGTCCCCCGACCTCCATTCTTCTATAGGTAATACGCTTTGAGTGGTGGTCCTGGCTTCAGCCAGCCCTGGGCTCTGGCCCTGGCTTGCACTTGTAGGTTTGAGTCACAGGGCCAAATGGAGACCCAATACTATGTATTTGAATATCTAAATGTTATAAATCAAGTAAACAAAATATGTTCACTGCTTATACATTGACTATAGAATTTCATAAGAGCTGGGAAGCCATATTTGAATTCAGAATTCTAGAGCTCCACAGAATTCCACTCCATAATGTGTCAGTGTAGGGAGAGCTGACTCAGACCAAGGCCCAGCCCCTTCCTACCCCCAACAACTCCATCTAATCCTGGGAAGACCTCTTGTGCTCGCACACACAGTCATCCAGCCCATAGTCTAAGTTCCACCCACACTTTCAGAATGAGTTGCCCCTTGGCCACCCCTGCACCTCCATGTTTCAGTCATAGGTCACCTTTGGGGATGTACCCAGGGAAAAGACCCACACAGGTCCTAGGAGAAGGCCCTCTGCCATGTGGACAGGAAATCCAGGTTCCCGGGTATATGGGGCTTGGTCAAGAAAGGTCTCCAAGCTCTGGTTAGGCATGTCCCACAGTCCCAGGCTCCTCACCCTGTGGGGAGAGGCACAGCCCAAGAAGGGCCAAAGTGGAACACTCTAAAGTACAGGGTCCTTGGGCCAGCCCAGTGGCTCAGGCAGTTGGAGCTTCATGCTCCTAACACCGAAGGCTGCCAGTTCAATTCCTCAACTCCCATAAGTGATGGTGGGCTATGCTCCCTGCAACTAGCAATGGCAACTGGACCTAGAGCTGCACTGCGCCCTCCACAACTACGATTGAAAGGACAACAACTTGACTTGGAAAAAATCCTGGAGGTACACACTGTTCCCCAATAAAGTCCTGTTCCCCATCCCCAATAAAATCTTAAAAAAGAGAAATAAATAAATAAAGTACAGGGTCCAAGGTAGGGTCTCCTCTTCTTGCTGAGACGTAGGGTAGTACTAGTGTGACCTTGGGACATTTTCTCCACCTCTCTATGCCTCAGTTGCTTCACCTGTGAAAAGGAGATGATGATAATAAGGCTTGATTCATGGAGGTGATGTGAAGGTTGACTGGGGTAAAGCAGATAAAATGTCCAGCACTGTGTCTGAAACATAGTAAGTAAATAAGTACTGCTGCATAACAAGTGACTCCAAAACTTAGTGATCCCAAATAGCACCATCATATTATCACTCATGATTTTGTGGGTTAGGAGTTCAGGCAGGGCTAGGCCTGGTGATTCTTCTGCCAATCGTCGCATGTATGGTGGTTTCTCAGTATCCAGCTAGTGGGTAGGTAGTTTGAAGGAGCTTCAATCCCAGGTCTGGTGCTTTGGTGGGGAGAACTGGAAAGCTGGTCTCACGTAGAATGATTGATCAGAGTGCTCACATGTGGACTCTTTAGTATGGTGAGCTCAGGGTAATCAAACTTCTTTTGGAGCCCCCAGAGCAGGTGTCCCAATACAGCAAGTAAACGCTGCCAGACACCTAAAGCCTGGGCTTGCAAACTAGTACAGCAGCACTTCCACCATATTCTACTGGTCAAGTGGCCATAGAGCATCATCTAATTCAAAGAGAAGGGACATAGATTCCACAACTCAATGAAAGAGAAGTAAAGAATTTGTGACCATTTTTATTCTATCACAAATGGAAAAATGATAGCTATTATAATTTTTTTAACAAGAGTCATAAAAATGGGAGACCAGAAGATGGTGGGGCCATTTTGGTTTATGACATCTTGAAGTATATTGAGGTTATTTGGGGCACCTTAAGGTTCAGTACTACTCTAATGCTCTCTCCCCTCTACTGACCTCACTAGCTTAACCACCCCATGTCCCATTCAGTAGATCCTTGCCTCATGTAAGTCAATCCACTCAACCAAATCAAAGTTCCTAATAAGTGCAATGCATGTCAGGAGGTGTTCACAGGAAGTTAGTGGCCTTGCAGAGAATTTCTCCCTTCCCTCATGCATCTCACAGTCTACTGAAGGGAATGTGCTGGTAAGCCAGCTCTCTGAGGGGATGGGGGGCCCTGATTTGCAGTGTTTGCTGATTTTCCTTGTTTAAATACTCCTACTATAGTTGGTTTCAAACTGCCAACATGACTTCGCTGAATTCAGAATGGGGAAGAGATGTACAAAATTGGCTCTTATGAGGTAGTGCGCACTGGCTCTGGTGCCCACTTATGGTTTCCAAAAAATGAAAACAAGATCGGGTATGGTCAATGACAAGAAAAAGCTGCAAAAGAGACCGTGTCTGGTTGCGGGTGGAGTGAGGGGGTGGTACCTCCTGAAGGAGGTGACGTTTAGGATGAGCTTTGGAGGATAGGTAGAGATGAGTGAAGGAAGACATTCCAAGTAGGAAAAGATTCTTAGCTACAGCTAAGCGTACCCAGATATCCTCTGAGCTCTGTCATTCAGTGTGTAGGTTATTTAACTCTGGGACCTTGACATAAGAATAAACACTGGGTAAAGTAGTTCCTCCCTGTGGCAGAGAGACTCTATGAACTTCGAACCTGATGGATCTGAAGATGAAAAGTGATTGGCAGGATCTTATTCTTGAAAAAGGGCACAACCTGGATCTCATCATGAGGAAACAGACCCAAACTGAAGAACATTTCCCAAACAATTAGTCTGTGGTCCTCAAAAATACCAACATCATAAAGGACTGTTGAAAAAGAAACAACAGGTCCAAAATGGAGTCATTTGTGTTAAGTCCCATGTGTTTCAACCTCTCTCAGGATCCAGTCAATCTGGAATTTCTGATCAGCACTAATGAGGTAATCTGCCTTCTAGACCCTTGTCCTTCCCCGAAGGAAGGTGTCTTGCCTGAACCAATCCTTTTTTTTCCTAATAACTTCTTTATCCCAGCCCCTTCCTGACTATAAAAGTCTTCCATTTTCTGCAGCTTCTCAGAGCTCCTTTCTATTTGGTAGATGGGATACTGCCCTATTCATGAGTCATTGAACAAAGTCAATCTGATCTTTAAATTTTCTCAATTGACACAAGACAAAGATAGGAGACTAGAGAGGTAAGCCACCTAAGAGGTGAGATGCAGTTGATTTCATTATGAGCTTTTCTGATATATCTGAGTTGTTGACATGTATATATATTACTTTAACAAATATAAAAAATTTTTAAAACCTTGCTTTATTAGGATCTGCCCTTATCTCTATCCCTACAAGGCTCCAGAACATGTTCAACCCATGTATCCTTCCAGCAGGCTGGCCCACTCCCACCTGCAAAGCAAAAATGACCCTGCTTCAGCCACCTATTTCTGTCACAAAAAATCCGTAAAACTTGGTGACTCAAAACAAGAACAATGTATTATTTCTCACAATTCTGTGGGTTGACCAGATGGTCTTTCTGCTTTATGTGTTGTTATCTGGGACCCTAGAATGGCTGGAAGGTACAGAATGGCCTCACTCATGTGGCTCGTCTAGACTGGCTTCTAGCTGGGAGCTCAGGGGAGCCCCACTCCTCTCTGTGTGGGCCTCTCTACTTGGCTACTTGGGCTTCCTCACAGAATAGCAGTTAGGTTCCAAGAAGCACTGATTTAAGAGGCAATGGCAGAAGCTACAGACCTCTGCAGCCCCAGCACTTATATAGCATCACTTGTACTGCACTGTATTCATCAAAAGAAGTCAAAGGCCAGCGCAGATTCAAGGGCAGAGAATTATATCCCATCTCTAAAGGAAAGGAAGTGGTGAAAATTGTGGTCATCCCAACAGGCAGAAACAAAAAAGCTTCATGGCAAAGGCTGAAATCCCCACATGACCACTGCCCCTTTGCCCCAATAGTATTCCCACCAGCCACATCTTGACTGATTGATTGTATGTGGGTAACTTCCAACCTGCACACATCCTAGCTTTCTCAGGCCTATCCTTTTAGTCCTCTGTTTGCAGTACAATCCATAGTTCCAGACTGATGTGGTCACCTGTGCTCTTGATTTTTATTGGTATCTTGGCCTTCAGAATTTTAAACTCCCAAATGACAAAACTAAGTCTCCTAAAATGCTCTGTATGTTTTAGTGAAAGTCACCTTGCTCCCCTTCCACCCACTAGAGAGTTGCAGTTAATAAATGCCATCAATGTCTCACACAAACACACACACACACACACACACACAAACACACACACACACACACACACACACACACACACACACACGAGATCTGACAATTAAGTTCGCAAACTCATCCTAGCAAAAGTGCTACATACCTCGTTGCTGAATATCACTATGGTCACCTTCGAAGTACTCACCTTGGGAAGCTATGCACTGACTCCATCACCTAGTCCACCCTTCAAAGCAATTTTGGAACTCTTTTTCTGGAATGGGCATCACAGCTATCATCATATTACCCTTGATGTTCTTTGTCTTCTTTTCAATATTTTTAAATGTCATCAAAATGTCTTCTTTTCAATATTTCCTTTATCTTCAGGTAAAGAAAGAAGTCATTGGGGGGTAGATCAGGTGAGTAGGGAGGGTGTTCCAATATAGTTCTTTATTTACTGGCTAAAAACTCCCTCACAGACAGTGCCGTGTGAGCTAGAGCATTGTCATGATGCAAGAATTGTTGGCGAAAAGTTCAGGCCGTTTACGTCTAACTTTTTCACTCAGGCTTTTCAGCACTTCCAAATAGTAAACTTGGTTAATGGTTTGTCCAGTTGGTACAAATTCATAATGAATAATCCCTCTGATATCAAAAGTAGCAACATCGTTTTGACTCTTCACTTGGACTGATGGAACTTTTTTGGTAGTGGAGAATTGGCTGAGAATTGGCTTCCATTGCACACTTTGATGCTTTGTTTCAGGGTTGTATTGGTACACCCATGTTTCATGACAATTGATAACACAGTCCAAAACATCATCTTGCCTCTCCAAAAGGTCTTAGCAAACTTCGACTCTCCTTTGCTTTTGTTCATTGGTGAGCTCCTTCAGGACCATTTTTACACACACCTTTCCCATGCCAAGATTTTCAGTTAAGATTTTCCTAATGTTTACTTGGTCTGCTATGCTTCTCACAGTCAGCTGATGATTTTGACACACAATTTGACAAATTTTTGCAATGTTTTCATCAGTTTTGCTCATTACTGGCCGCCCTGACCTCTCTTTATCAGTGACACATTCTCTCCTCTCAGAAAAATGTTTAATCCATTTGTTCACTGCTGTTTTCTTCATGGCATTGTCTCTATAAACTTGGACTAACATGTCCCTGATTTCACTTCCACTCTTGCCAAGTTTAACAAGAAATTTAATGTTTGTTCGTTGTTCTAATCCAAGCTCAGACATTCTCACAAAGGCACACAAAACACACAACAATAATGAACACCACTCAGTAAAACACTGCCACACGTTGACACGAACACAGCTGTGAGACACCGATACACCCAAGTTATGAAACCTTCCCAAGCTGTTTGTATAGTTCTGCCAATGTAAGAGCACAGTGGCAAGCTCGCGAACTTAATTGTCAAACGTGTGTGTGTGTGGGGGGGGGGTGTACCAGGAGTGCCAAAAAAATGTATACAAGTGGACACTTTGGTCAACATTCCTCAAGCAGTGTGCCTTAATCAGAAGTGTCTGGACACTGATGGTAACCGCTCTGAGCACCTCTTGTAATTGCAGAAGTCAAACGTGACTTGTATTCATCTTTTGTTATCGGTATATATTGAGTATTACTATTTTAATAGTTTTTTCCTTTCTTAAAATGTATATACATTTTTTTGGCACTATATATATATATATATATATATATATATATATATACACACATATATATATATATACATATATACATACATATATATATACATACACATATATATACACATATATATATATACATATATATATATATATATATATATATATATATATCCATATTTGCAAGGCTACCACCTTGCACAACTCCAGGCACCATTCACACTGTAGGCTATGTAAATGGTGACCTAGAGTTATGAGTACACAGCTCATACAACTGAATGTGGCATTCTGGGATATGGATCACTAATAGTGTATCGCATTTGACCTCTCTAGTACATACTCCATGTAGGGCACTGGCTCTCAACCTGGTTGTACATTGTAATCACCTGGGTAGGCCACACCTCCAACCAATTAAATCTAAATTGCTTTGGGGTGGGACCCAGGGATCAGTATTTTTAAAGCTCCCTAGGTGATTTCAACATGCAGTCAAGATTTAGAACTATTATTCTCAGGGAATACGTACAGAATCTCTGAAAAGCATTTTTAGTTCGTTCGTTTATTTTCCGTAAAAGTATAAAATAATTGTAGATCAAATTTTAAAGTGCAGAAAAACGTCAACAGCAAAACAAACCCACCTCCATGTACTATTACCCTGTTGGAATTTTCCTTTTTTCAGTAAATATATTTCCCCATGGAGTCATACAAGCATTAAAAGGTAAGCCTCTATTCTGAGTCTCTTTTCAAAAGAGAAGTA
Organism: Rhinolophus sinicus; assembly: GCF_057876585.1. Taxonomy (NCBI): domain Eukaryota; kingdom Metazoa; phylum Chordata; class Mammalia; order Chiroptera; family Rhinolophidae; genus Rhinolophus; species Rhinolophus sinicus. The sequence goes on from NC_142513.1 coordinate 38,498,116, forward strand.
GAGAGGGAGAGGGCAGAGCTGTCTGTGAACTTTACTTTTCCCTCTGGACTCAGCCGAAAGCTCTTTGTCTGTAGAGGTTGTTTAGTTCCTCCTTTAACCTTTCCTAGCCTAGGGGACACTGCAGAACTCAGGGGTCAAAGGTCACACCCTATGCCTTCTGCTCCAGACATTAGAGGGAGATTTATTAACTTTGCTGGGCCTCAGCCTTGCCCTTCTGTGAGAGGCTGGCATACATTGCCTCCGATGGATCCTGGCAGGGTAGAGGCAGGACTCTGCATGATTCCTGAACTTTTACAATCCATTTAATAATCCTCCAGAACACTCAGTCATGCCCAAGCCCCGGGTCCTCTGCCAGCCTCAGGCCCTCAGGTCTGCATCCCAGTTTTTTGGGGTCCCTGGTTCCTCATCTGATGCCCATCTGGTTTTCCTAGAAACTTGCTTGTTTCTCCCGGGAACTGTGAGCCTCAGGCCTGGGGGAGCGGGAGCTGGTCACCCACTTGCCCACATCTGGTTAGCCCCATTGCTGACCACTGTTCACCATTGGGATATTTGCCTTCTTTATATTGACGCTGGGTTGCTGCTGGATCATCATGGAGAAACTTCTCCAGCCACAAGCCATGGGGTTCCTCCACTCCCTTCCCCCAACATTAGCTCTGGCACCTCCTGCCATGATATGAAGGATTCACAGGCACATACACTCTGCAAAGATATTACTGAAAGCCTGTTACATATCAGGCAGAGTGTCTGGTGCCAAAATTAGAAGTTTCTTCCTCCTGGAGCAAGAAGACATCCCTGAGAGGACCTGATGGGTTGATGTAACTATGAGGGAAGGAAAATAAATTTCCTCCTACCCTTCTAAGTTCATGTTAGCCTAATAATCAAATTCACATGAGACAGATTTACAAGAGAAAATGATCAAATTTATTGTGTATGTACATACAGGGGTTCCATAAGAATATGGGGCTCAAGGATACATTGGGCAGTTGAGGCTTATATGCCATCTTGAGCTAAGGAGAAAGGACATGGGGAGGGTTGTGGCTTGGGACATCAAAAAACAGGAAGGTAATTGACATGGAGATAGAAAAGCAAGTGTTTGGTAAACAAATGTTTGCTGGGCCATCTTAACAATGGGACACAAAGCGGACTTTGATCAAAGGGGTCTTACTAAGTTTCTCCTTGTCTATCACACTATATTAAACTATAATTATCTGTGATGATAGTTCCTCTATCTAAATTATTTTTAGCAGTTAGAGGGATGGTCCAAGTTTCTTTCTGAGTCTTTTGTTTCTTAAAAACAACCAGTGTAAAATAATATCCCAAAAGGCATATTTTGGGGTGACAAACTCTACTTTCCCTCATAACCCTGCCCTAGATTTAGAGACGGCTTGCTGAAGGGAGGGACTGGTGAATGAGATATGCAGGACAACAAGAAGCTGGTCAGGTGAAAAGGAGCAGGAGTGTTCCAGAGAGAGGGAAGCCTGTGAGAGGGTCTGTGGCAGAAAGGAGAGGCTGGAAGGAGGCTACTGGGATGGGTCCCCTCCAGGGGACAGAGTGGAGTGAGGCATCGGGCTGAGAGGGGGCCCGTTAAGAGCACCAGATCCTCATTAGTGTGGGGGCCCGCTTGTCTAGCATGGCTCCTCCAGGTGACATAACCAGGTAAAATACTCAGGCTTCCAGATGCTCTTTTTAAAATCCTTACTTTCGATGCCACAAAATGGGTGAAATACCTCACCCTGTGAAGGGACTGAGGAAGCTACATATTCAGAGAATGTTCAGGTCTTTTCAAGCATATAAACATTTCCAACCATGTAATGTCCTGACCTTTTCCACATGCCAAGCCAAAGTCAGTTTTATTTGAATAAGCTCGGGCTTAGAAAAAGAAAACAATTATCCAGGTGGCCTTTAAAGAGTGATTGCTAAATTCGCAGCACAGTGGCAGCAGGAGGGGGCAGGGTGAGGGCTAGTGACTTGGGTCAGATGGACCCCAGTGATGTTCCTCACCTTACTGGTCAGTTTTACCAGTGAATCCAGAGCTCAGACTGGCCACTGTGTTGCCTGTACCATAAAAACTGGAGATAATGAGAAATAAAACTCAGTATCATCCATGATTGCCCAGCAGTGAGTGCGTTCTGATAACATGGGTCTCTGGAGAAGAAAGTTTTGCTGGTACCCAGGAGTGGGTTCTGGTTGGCTGAGCTGGGTCTGCAGTGCGGAACCCAGATGCCATGTGATTTGGAGAAGTGGGGATGCCAAGGACAATGCTCTTGAGTGTGACCCCTCTCTCAGGACCACTGGGTCTCCTCTCCCTTCGCTCAGCCAAAGCATCTGTGAGGCCTGCTGGTTACAGCTGTCTGATGACAGCATCCAAGGCTTTGGAGTCAGAGCTAGGTTTAAATCCTGCACTTTATATCCACAAGTGACTTAATCTCTCCAGGCCTCATTTTCTACATCCCTAAATTGGTATAGATGAGTATCTACTGTGAAGTGTGTTCTGATGAGGACATGAGATGAAGTCTCTTAAGCCCTCAGTATAGATGAACACAAAGTGGGCATCTGAAAAATGGTAGCCCACAGAGCTAAGGTCAGAGTGGGTCCGTGGGGACACAGACCAGGGACACACCTGGAAGTATGGAGAGATGGAGGAAACCACATTCCCCAGGGCTCCTCCAGCAATTATGGAGGGAGAGAAGTGCAGAGAGCAATTGATTGCAAGTAGCACTCCGGGACGCTGTGGGGAGGTACAGAGAAGGTGGGGCTGCGCAGTAAGCGGCATTGCAAAGCTGCGCTCCAAAGAGAGAATCCTCAGTAACCGCAGAGCTTCTGCTTCCCTGAGTGGAATTTGCAAGTTTGGATCCTGAACTGAACTATTCAAGAAAATAGAGCTGAGACTAAAGTAGTACCAACAGCCCATCTCCCCTCAGCCTCCCTGCTAAATATATGCCAAAGAGAGGAGTTTCCTAATTTATATTGTGGAGGAAAAATGGATCATTCAAAAAAGATCCTAATTCATTGGGATGACTGAGGTCCCACCAGGCTGGAAGCAGGCCCCTACTCCAGGCCTGGCTGACTCAAGGAATTCCAAGGAACAGACACCTCCTCCACTATGCCACCAAGCAGACCTTCCACCAGACATGTGGTCAAGTTGGGCTCAGCAGTCTGTACTCTGTAAACTCACTCCTTCTCTGTGCCTGGGTTTTCCCCTCTGTGTCTCAGTTAAATGTTCTTTTTGGAAATTTTTAGTCCTTTTTTGGCACAGTTAAGGAGAAAGGAATTTTTCCAGAACTCAGTCAAAGATGTTGGCTCAGATGGGTTGTGAGGGGAGGGCAATTTTGATGAGAACTAAGGGGCTGCTATGTCTGGGGTGTGGCGGGGATAATATGAGACCCCACAAAGTGGGACTGGGCTCCTCCTGACTTGGGCCACATTTCCCAAGGCCCACTGGCCCTGAGCCTGGTTTGCCTGCTGACCAGCTCTCCAGTCATTAGTCAACTCCTAACCATCTCATTACCTCTTGAGTCTCCTTTCCCACCAGTCACATACAACATAAGGGCTCAAAAGATCCTATAGAAGTGATTGGTGGGCATTAACTTGTCTGCTGTGGGCCTTGCTGCCTCCCCTCCATTTCCCTTACAACTTGTCTCAACCTCTCTCCAGCTATACCAGAGAGTAAAATTATTGGGAAAATAAACTCTTTGAGATCCACTCCAGCTAAAGTTGTGGAGGGAAACTCTGAGGAGACCCAGAAAAATTCTAGAGGCCCATGCCCAGGGACCTTCTTGCCTCTTGGGGTCTTCAGAGGCTGGGTCCAGTCAGTCTTCATTCAGAGCCCTCATGCCAGACCTCTACAAAGCATCTGCTTTCTCCACGCTGTGTTCTTCCACCCGCTGCATGTTGATTTCCTGCCAAACCATTTCGCTCCTGGCTCCAAACTTTTGTCAGGAAAGAAATGAAATCAGCACTTGGAGAGCTGGGGGAAAACAGCTGTTTTTAACAAAATGGGGTTGGGAGAAATGGGGGCCGAGCAGCTGAATCTTGATGGAAAAGCAAAACTATGGTGGGGGGATGAAGTTCATAGCAGGAGGGGCAAACTCAATTGTGCAGTGGGCCCAGCAGGCACCTTGAGAGAGATTTCTTAACAGCATTTTGGGTCGTATTCTTCAGATACAGATACATCTTGTATCCACACTAACCGCCCTTGGGTCCTGTATTTTCCTCCACTTTAGAAATGTGGGTACAAAAATATTTCTTTCCTCTTAGCTCTCCTATAAGAAAAATAACAGTGCATGAGTTTGGGAAGCAATAGAGAGTGGTGGGGAGTGGGGCATCAGAGTCACCAAGTAAAATTGCTCAGGTTGGACAGACTGTGGCACCCACAATTGTGGCCATGTGGAGATGTGGGCCTCTGATAAATCTGACCTAGAGATCTGCATTTTTGTGTAAAAATGGTGTGAGGTTTAAATTTGGCAACTAATTCAGAAGCTTTAAGGCACTGGCAATTCAGCACCATATGGGGTAAGCCAAATGCATCTGTGGGTAGAGCTGGGCCTGCAGGCCAGAGCTGGAGACCTCTGATTTATGGGTAAGAGCTAATGTGTGGACCCCAGCTAAATGGGCCACGGCAGCCTGGAGTGGGCAATGTCAGCTCTTCACCCCATCCCTTTGGATGTCTTCTTACCATCTTGTGTCCCTTACCTCTCCTGGCTCTGAAGTGCTTTTGTTTCCCCAAGTGTGTGCCTGGGGCTCTTGTTTGGAGGGCTTCCATTGGGCTACTGGAGCCTCCTTGCCTGGAGCCACAGGTTCCTAGAATTTTACATCCTTCTTCCATACCCACCATCCTTGGTTAAGTACTGATGGGAGCAAGAGTATGGAAGTGAGCCCTCTTCACTCGGGTCAAAATAACTGAGTATTCCTCATACTCCAGAGCTCCCCAAAGCATCAGGCTAAAGCCACCCTCTGTGAGACGTTCCCTTTGATTGCCTGGGCTTGGCTCCTCCCTACCTTCACTGGCTTCCTTCAATCCCTTCGGAGTTTCTCCTGGAAGAGCTTCCTTAATAAATCACAGGCACATGAGTCCTTGTCCCAGGACCTATTCAGAAGGAACCTCCTGACCCCTCCCCTCCAACCAGACACAGCCAAGGCAAACGGACAACTCCTCCTGTTGTACCAGAGGCTGGTACAACAGTTTTTGAGAGCTTCAGAGAACATGGGGACATTGCCTTCTCTGAGAATCACCTGAGGATAACTGGGCTACTCCTAAGTCTCTCTGCTCTCCTACCCTACCCCACCCCACCCCTTCCTTTAGACTTGGGGTTGCTCCCAAATATCCTACCCATCCTCCCCTACCATATGACAACCATGCAGATTGTGTATGTCTGGCTCTGACCCAGGCCCAGGATGGGACTTGACTGGCATAAGATAGTTTCAGTAGGTGCTACCCCCTTTCATAGTGGCTGATACAAATAACCCAAACCGAAGTCATTTAGCAAAAGGAATTTCCATGGAATGTTACAGGGAGTGGTGCAGAGGTGATCAGATATCTTGAAGCTGGGAATTCTGGAACACAGATACAATCTTGAGAGTGGGCAGGCTTGGAATACAAGGGAAGCCAGCACAGAATAAAGTTGATCTACAGAGAGGAAGGCAGATGAGGGAATTGAAGGGGGAAAGAGCCAGAACTCAAACCTGGTATCTGTGGCTTGCAACCAAAGCATCCTGGCACTTCCCTGAAAGTAAAGGAAGCCAAAACAGCGTGTTTTATCGAGCCAGTTACTGCTGTGGGCAGCTGGGCAACAAAGGATAGAGATGGTCAACAGGAGAGGGTCACATGTCTCAGAATTATCTCAAGGGGAATGAGCTGGGGTATTTACCCATTAGTTTCCATCAGCCATTGAGAAGCACTGCTCTGGTTCACTGGGTCTCAAACTACTAGAATCACCTGGGGAGATTTTTTAAAAAGTCATGATGCCTGGGCCCCACCTCTAGAAATCCTGAGCTAATCAGCGTGGGCATAAAAACCTCCCAAGGATTCATGCAAACAGGATCATTTGGAAAGAAAGCATTAGTCTAGCTGATTTCTCAGGTCCCTTTGAGCCTACAAGTTCAGGACCTCCCTAACATGTTAAGCTGAAGATGAAAATCCTGAGAAAGTCACCAATGCTGTGGGAGATAAATCACTCACTGGCTGGGGCTACAGCTGGTGGTGGTCTGAGAAATGATGGTTTTGGCCTCAACTCCACTGTTCGTGCTCCTGTGGCCACAAAGAAGCCCGACCCATAGACTTTCTTTTTAGAAAGAAAGAAAAAAATATGTCAAGCATATTTTCTGAGGTTTAATTTCCTTCCAGTGTCCTGAAGAAACCTTCCTAAAAGCTTATGCTGCCTCAACCCCAGTCTCTGGTAATAACATCAAAGACTTTGAAATTGAGACCCAGTGTGACTTTGCTAAAGTAAATAAAACCCAGGGGAGGAGGGAAATTAAAAAGAACATGGGTCTAGGAGAAGCCAAACCTCCAGCAAGAAGGTGAAAGAGGGAAGCTGATTAGGGATGGGGGTGCAGAATTCTGAGAGTTTAAAATTCAGGAAGAGAAGGGAAATACACTAGGGTTGCCAGATTTAGCAAATTAAAATGTGCATGCCTGGTTCAATTTGAATTTAGGATGAACAATGAATAAATTCTTTAGTGTATAAGTGTGTCCCATGCCATATTTGGGGCACACTTACATTAAATATTGCATGGGGTGGGGGTGGCCGGTTAGCTCAGTTGGTTAGAACACTGCACTTAACAAGGTTGCTGGTTCCGTCCCCACATGGGCCACTGTGAGCTGCACCCTCCACAAGTAGATTGAAACAACTACTTGACTTGGAGCTGATAGGTCCTGGAAAAACACACTTAAAATAAATAAAAGTTAAATATATACATATATATATATATATATATATATATATATATATATATATATATATATATATAAATTGCAAGGGGCATACTTATACAAAAATATTATTTATTGCGTGTCTGAAATTCAAATTGAACTGGGCATCCTGGACTTTATCTGACAATCCTAAAACATACAGACAAATAGATTGGTGTCAACTGGCTAGAACACCCTAACAAATCGAGTTAAACTGGTTTTCTCCCTGCTTAACTACATGTCTCTGGTCTTACCTGGGCGTCCCTGGCCCATACAGGTGTCTCTCGCCTTCTATTTGTTGGTGGAGTTAAAATGCCAGAAGAAGATGTGAAAATAGACAAATGAAAGGGGGGAGGGAGAGAAGGGGATTCACGCTGGAAGCGATCCTCACCCGCATTCCCCACCCCCAAAGGAACTCAAGCACCAGTCTAGGGCGAGAATTTGCCTTTCCTTCTGTCACCTAAGGATTTGGAGAGAAAGTCTTCCGAAATCAGGAGAACTGCTGCGCAAAACCCTGAAGCGACTGAAGGCCTAACCACCCCAACCCCCACAATCAGGGCCACCCCCTTCCCTATCTCACTGCCTCCCGGTTCCCTACATTTTTCTCGCCAGGGCTGCTTCTATTCACCCTCCTCTCTCCCCACCTCCCGTCCCTCCATATAAGGAAGCCTGAGGCAGTGGAATGGTCCGACCAGGATGCCTGTGGGGATGCTCCCCTCCCCCAGGCTGAATCCAGCCGCCAGCGAGGCCGCGGGGCGGGACCCGAGCGCAGCTGGAAGCAGCCGGGCGGAGTGCGGCGGTGCAGGGCGCGCCCAGCTAGTGGCAGCGCAGCTTCTCCGGCTCCGCTGCTCCTCCTGCACCCATGTGGGCCAAGGTCAGAGTCGGAGGCCGGAGGCAGGCGCAATATTAGTGCCGTATCAAGGTGAGAAGAGGCCTGCGGGCCTGCCAACAACTGGATCCGCTCCTGTGCGCCTGGCGGCACCATGAGGTGGAAGATGACGTGGCAGCGCGAAGAAGCGCCACGTCCTGGGTTTCAGACTTTCAGCTTCCAGGAGCTGACCCAAAGAAAACAATCCAGACCAAGCAAGAGAGATGTGTCCGGAAATATTCACAGCGGCATAAGGGAAATGATTTAATAAATCTTGGCACATCAGTACAATAGAATGGATTTTTTTGTTTGTTTGTTTTTTCTTCTTCTGGCGTTCATTAAGTCCCAACTTGAGAGGCACCCTGCCAGCTACTAGGTACACAAAGGTGGATATAAACCAGTCTTCTTGTCCCCAGGACGTTCACAAGCAAAATGATGGCTGTTAAGACTACAGACCCCAGAACCAGGTAGCTGTGGGTTTGAACTAGGGTCTGTCTCCTCATCTGTGAGACCGGGACGCCTCAGAAGGAAGGGGAAAGGATTCAATGAGGTAACGCACCTGAAGCACTTGGCACGGTGCCTAGCACGCAGGTAAAGCTCCCAATGAAGCAAGGCCTGGTTGGCACCTCTATAGTAGAGGCCTCTCCAGTCCCCAGCCTCACCTCTACTTGACCTACCTATAGCTTAACAATAGATCAACCCCCTGTGGCTTGAGCTCGGAATGTCCGCAGTGCCACCCAGTTCCCTGTTTTAGAAAATTACCCTGAAACATGATTAATACACTTAGGCTTATTAATCACAATCTCAATGGTCCACCAGGTTAATCCCATTATTGTTCCTGGGTTGCTGACTCCACCGTAGAATTGTAGAATCGTGTGGCCACAGGGAAGGCTCCATGCACACCACACCACCCCCTACCACCCCCACCACCCCACCACCCTCACCCACCGCCACCCCCACCCACCCCCTGCAACCATCATGTACCCTCTGGGAGAGTGCCCTGATTTTCCCTTAAATACCCCCAGCCAGTCTGAAAATGTTAAGGCAGTTTTTGGAGGTGTTAACCTGCTGCCTTCTCAGACCACGGGTGCTCTGATAATAAATGCCTATTCTATGATCCAACTCCTGTGTCAGTCTATTGGCTGAGCGGCACAGGCAGCATGAGCGCCAGACTCATTTGGCCTCCAGTTTCACCAACAGTTACCCACTATGTTTATTGCTATTACTATTATTGTAGGGATTTGATAGATGCCATACTAGAAGGATGTACAAACTATAATGCAAACACAGAGAAGGATGTGCAGAGCCCCACAACAGAAGAAAATAGCAGCTCTGAGAGTACAGAGAAGGATGTGTTTAATTTTGCCTGGGAATGTCACCAAAGGCCTCCAAAGATGATATTTCAGCTGGGTCTTGAAGGATGTGTAGAAGTTTGCTGGACAGACAAGAAATGAAAAGGCAATTCAAGTAGAAGCAAATATGTTGGCCAACCAATGGGCATTTCGGTTGTTTCCATGTCTTGGCTATTGTGTATAGTGCTGCAATAAACATAGGGGTGCATAAATTTTTTCAAATTAGAGTTTTGGATTTCTCCGGATAGATACCTAGGAGTGGAATTGCTGGGTCATAGACTGGATTAAGAAACTGTGGTATATTTATACAATGGAGTATTACACAGCCATAAAAAAGAATGAAGTCTTAACATTTGCAACAATATGGATGGCCCTAGAGAATATTATGCTAAGCGAACTAAGTCAGACAGAGAAAGACAAATTCCGTATGATCTCATTTATATGTGGAACCTAAAGAAAAGAATAAATGAATGAACTAATCAGAAACAGTCTCAGAGACATAGAGGAAAAACTGAGGGTTGCTAGATGGGGGTGGTGGGGGGAAGGTGAGGGGATTAGAAAGCACAATCGGTAACCAGAAGATTGCCACGGGGATATGGAAGTCAATTTGGGGAATGTAATCAATAATGTTGTACAGATTTTGTAGGGTATCCGATGGACACTTGTGTCATTAGGGAGACCACCTCAGGGATGATGTAGATGCTTAATCACTGCACTGTACACCTGAAGCTGAAGCTGAACAATAATGAATGTCAATCACAATTTTATATATATATATATATGGTTACAAGTAGTGGAGCACAGCATTAGGAATAGAGACAATGGAAATATAATGGCTGTATGCGATGTCAGAGGGGTAGTAGATGGGGGAGGGGGTTATCACTGTGTGAGGGATATAAATGATAAATGTCTAACGATTACATTGTTTTGTACACCTGAAACTAATTTTAAAAAGTGTTAAAATATATATATATGTTGGCCAAGAGGGGAGAAGAGATGGGGCACGATGAATTCCAAGTGACTTGTGAAGAAGCAGATTAGCATCAGAATTGTCACTTCTATGTATTTGTCCTCAGTCATACAAGTACCAAACTGGCCCTCCTGCTGTGACCATCTAAACCTTGGCTCTGCACACTCAAGAACCCAGAGACCTTCCTCATAGCGGGATCCTTATTCTTTTGGTGACCACCTCAACCCACTCAAGATCCTTTGAGGCCATCATCAAAAGGAAAAGTTCTGGGTCTTTATCCTTTTCTTCCCACAATGATTCTTGGCCCCTGTGCAAATTTGCCCACCCCTTTCCCAGCAACCTTTAAGCTCTTCATATCAAGAGATACAGGGAGGAACAGGGATGAGCCATTTTTATGTCCATTGACCCAAATCCAAGTGAAAAGATCTCAAGTTCTTGAAAGAAGGGACTGTGGTGGTAATATTAGTTACAATAGTTAAACATGATAGCTTCCTCTCCATCAAGCGCTTTATATACACCATCTCTATAAATCACTATTCTTATCCCCTAGTTTTAGAGAATGCATCTGAGTTGAAATGGTCCGCTCAAGGCCACCCAGCTAGTAGTGGTGAATCTGAGATTCAAAATCAGGGCTGCCTTACTTCAGAGCCCGTTCTCTTACAACTGGGCCATGCTATTTAAAAAGCTAAACAGGCCAAGTTAGGGCTTTGATCAAGTGTAGGGAGAAGGCACCACTCCTGACCTCTTCACTTGGGGGAGGGGTTAGCAGGTGATGTTATCACAAACCCATAAGAGGCCATAGCCACTGACATGAGTGCCACACACTGAGCATCCTCTATGCACCAGACACTACCTTGCATGTTGGGTTGGTATCACTTGGGTTCCAAGCATATAACCAAAACCACGAGAGGTCTTTCAATGGAGGGAATTTAATACAGAGGATATTTTTGCAGCTTTTTGAGAGCCAAATGGATGGAGGTGATTCAGAGTTTAGTAACAATAGGAAGTTGTTGCTGCCACCACTTGGGTCAGAATAGGGACAAAAGGAGAAGGTGGGGTTACCAGAGCCCATAGTTCAGGGCCACCCAGGAGGAGCTGGAGGCACAGTGGAGATGCAGCCACTGCAGACGACACCGCCAGAAGAAGGAGGGAGGGACAAGGGGAGAGATTGCTAACCTTGACAACTACTCTTCGAGGTAGTTGTCTTTACTCCATTTTAGAGATGAAGAAACAGACTTGGAGAAGTTAACTGACTGATCCAACCATAATGAAGCAACTTTTAGGTCAGTGAAGCCCTGATTTAAACCCAGGTCAGTGGGTCTGTCTTCATGGCTCAGACAAAACTAATCACCTCAAGGATTTTGTGAACCATGAAGAATTCACTAACAAAAGAAGACAATTTAGTAGACTTGAGGTTCCAAAGACTTGGCCAGTGTGGGGTCAGGGATCAAGGGCCCTGGGGTGATGATGTTGCTTGTTTCCTTCCTCTTCTGTCCCACCACAGCCTTGTTACCCAGAGAGTAAAACTATATTAAGCCATAGCCAGGACTCTAGGTTTTAGAACTAAGGGCAATTTTTCTTTTCTTTTTGGTGCTCTTCTGTATTTTCCAAAATTTTCTCAAGGAATATGCACATCTTTATTAATGGGAAAGACAGATAATCTTCACGCAATACTAAACCAGTAGCAGGTTCCAGGCAAAGCCTGTAGCAGGAAAAAAGTTGGGGCAATAGATGGTGAGAGGAGGGATGGCTTGTCACCATCCTACAGCCTCCTCCCTTGGGAGGGGACAAAACCAGGAGCCAATAATGTGACATAGTCTGGGCACTTCTTCACCAACATATGCACATACAAACCTCATATGCATACACACACACGCATACACTTACATACATGCCACACATAAATTCACAAACACACACACATGCCTCTCCACAATGCACCTATATACATACACACATTTGCTCATACATGTACACACAAAATACACTTATGCACACACATTCCTGTGAGCCCATACACGCACACATGCACACACACATAAATATGTGCATGCCAAACAGAAGTCTCTCATATATCACACACATATATGCACATATCACACCCATATATGCACGTGCACACACATGTGTACATATCACACACACACAGCCATTACACACACATACAGGCTCATTCTGTTTCACTTTTAAAATGGAACTTGGCAAGTTTTCCCTGGCTCAACTATCACACAAGTGTTTCTCTGGCCTCTTCCAGGCAGCTCCCTGCAACACATCCCAGGAATGAGCATTCCTTCACTTTTGGCCCCAGAATATGTGCCACAGGTGTCATCTCAGGGGTCGGCTGCAGAGAGCACTGTCTTCCGTGACTACAGGTGGAGGTTCTGCCTGTCCCCTTGAACACCCAGTAGTCCATTAGTACCTGGGAGCTCACATCCAGAAGAGCTGCCCAGGAGCTGGCTCAGAGCCCACACCCGCCTAAGCCACCCCACACTCTAAGGAGTTGGCTGCAGTCTGCTGAGTCCACACTTGCTCAGAGGAAACCTGTGAGGCCAGACCTGCCTGGGCCTACAGAAAGGCTCTTGGAGTCAGAATGCTTGGGCCAAGTCCCTGCTTCTTTATGGGTCTGTAATAAAAGGGGCTTCTCAGCTCTAAAAACCCAACACAGCATGTCCCTTGGGTGCTACATCAAGGGCTTATAGCTCATGCTGCAGTCTGAGCCTCCTGACCTTACAGGCAGCTGGAGAGGAATTCAATTCAGAATGAAGCACTCCCAAAGTCCTCAGCCACCATTATTTATTCCCTGGGCTCCGACAGTCACTGCCACTATAAATATATGTTGTGCTTACTTCAGCAGAGAGCCTAGGTGTCCCAGGGGAAAGACAGGGGAGGGGAATCCCCAGGTGGTTCATTCACCCCCTTCCACCCTCACAGGTTAACCACAGCTGAGTGGTTTGCCAAAAACATCTGCCCACATGTTTCCTGGCTGACATATTGAGCAGCAACGAGCCCTGGATGGGAGGAGACAGCTGGGAGCTGAGGGCTACCATGGGGTCTAGAACAGGAAGGGGGTGGCAGGCACTGTACTTGCAGGTGTAGAGACAGGGTCACATGGGCAAGTCATGGGCTTGTGGCTTTTGAGCACCAAGGCGGGGGTGGGCTAAGTTTCCCCTCTGTGCAAGATAACCTTCCAAAGGGGATGCCACAACAGAGATTGACTTTAGGGTTTTTGCTTATTTAGAAAAAGACCTTGCCCATTACATCACAGGATGGGTGAGGACAGGGAATCAGCTTGAAATGACCTGAACCTGGCATCCTTTGGAAGAGAGGAATGCGCCCCAGATGGTCCAAAGAGTAAGGAGTAGATCCCCCAGGGAGGAGCTAACTCCCAGGGTGCCCAGCAGTTGTGCTGCCCTTTGACTCGAGGCATCAGGCCTTGCAGAGCTCCACTCTGCCTCTTGTAGGCCATGTTCCTCACCACAGGGTCAGGAGTTGGTGAGACCAAGGGGACACGTCCAGTTAGATTATCCCACACACCCGCTTCTTCTAGGGTAGACCTGAGGGGTGTCCCAGGGGCTCCTGTCTGCAAGATGTCTAACATGGTAACTGCAGCAGGCAGGGTCCCATTAGGAACACAGAGCCCAGGCTAAGTGTCTCAATGGTGAATTAATATAAGAAAGGAGTTACAAAGGTGACAGAAGAGCTGAAAACCTAAATGGGGAGGATAAAGCACCCAAGGATCAGAAGCAGTAAGAAACTGCTACTTCCCTAGGGCTGGAGGAACAGAGGATTAAAGGGTATAATCAGGAGCTGGAACTATGTTCAGCAGGTGCTGGAATTATGGAGGAGATCGAGCTATTGCTGGAGACACCACTTGAAGCAGAAAGCACTGCAGGGAGCCTAATTCTGGCTTCTCCCTTCCTCCCAAGCACCAGTCTCCCACCAGGACCTCCTATTGGCTGAACGTACAGGAAACCAGAGTGCAAGGGAGCCTGAGAAATGTAGTCCACAGGGCCAGGCCCCTGAACACAGAGCAGAGCAGGGAAGGGTTAGGGATGGATTGATGACAAATGGGACAGTCTCCACTGCTGTAAAATGGAGATGAAAAGGTCGCCTATGCTTACTTGCGTGCAAGATGGCCTTAGCTGACATCTTTGAGTCTCTTCTGACCAATACAGTGGAGGGGATAAGCAGTGAGGGACAAGGCACTATCTGTCAGTCCCCATCAGGAGGGATAGTGGAAGAATGACCTTAAGTGGCACCTCAGGTTACTTGACCTGCAGTCTGGGGAGCCAGCATGAATGGATTCTCAACACTTGACTTTCCCTGCACAGTTGTTCTTGAGTGGCCCTGCCAGCCAGAGCTGGAGTCTAACTCCTGTTAGCAGGACCAGACAGACAGCAATCTGGAGAAATAACAATAGCAGCAGTTGTTGATGAAGCATCTACTAGCCTAGGCACTAAGCTTCATGCTTGAATGGACTATTTCATTTAAACCTTTTAACAACCCTCTAAGATAAGCACTAATGGCATCCCCAGAAAACCCAGGAAAAAAAATTATTATAGTGGAAAAAAAAGTGTCTTCCAGGTGTCCACAAATAACTGAACAGAGTCAAAGTTCTGAAACTGAGAACAAGAACATCCCAGGTCTGAGTATGCAGTGTGACTGCTTGAGACCAAATTAGATCCTTGGTCAACATAATTTTCTATTAAATGAATAGAAAAAAAAAATTAACTTCTGGATCTGTTCTATGTAATAAAGCATGTGTTATCACTATAGGTGTTTTCATTCAATATTTATTGTGATTCAACATTGTAAAAGTTTCACGTGACATCATATTTTAGAGGAAAAAATGGAAGATTGGAGAGGTAGCGTAACATGCCCAGGGTCACACAGCTCGTCAACGAGAGACACTCACTGAGGGAGTGACTACTAATTAACCCATACACACACTATTGACATTTCCCCACCTATCCAGTCATGTTCAAGTCTCCTGGCCCCCTGAGCCAAGGTGGACAGCATCACAAGGCCAAATACAAACTGGGAAGGCACTAGCATGTACTGCTAGCTCTACATTATGTCAACACAAAGAATACATTGTCTGCGAATGGAAGGAGGTCAGTACGCACCCCCAGTAGTAGAGTGGACAGTCAACTCTCAGCAGCCTCTCTGGCTCGCCCTGGCTTTTCCATTTGACCAATGAAAAAACCACATCATGAAGGGACTGTGGAGCTCTCTGGTCTTCCGTATCATTTTCAGGCCCAGAGAGGGTGGGTGAGTTTCCCAAGGTCACACAGCTGGTGAGAGGAGAACCACAGACCACCACCACATGCAGCTGCAAATCTGCTTCATGACCTGCTTCCTCTCTCTGTTGAATGCCCTTTTGCTACTACAGAGTTTCGATAGTTTAAACCTAGAAGGCAGAATGGCTTGGATTGAGCTTTTCACACATTCCTTTACATGTTAAGGCAAGATTTTACTCTTGAACTGAAAGTAGGAATTTATTAAGTTTGGTTTAAGACATAACTCTCTTGCTCCTCCCCACCGTAAATACATTAGGACCCTTTTTTCCCACACACACAAAAAATAATTCTACAGGGTAGTAAAGAGGAATTGGTGAGTTTTTTTGTTTCTGATAAGATATTTCCCCAAAAAAGCAATTAAGTTTTTGCTGCTCTGACCTAGCCATGTGGTTTCATGGGACAGGCAAAGTCAAAGGACGGGAGTGCTCATCTTAGCATAGTTCTACGGCCACACAATCCAGGTCTATTGTCCAACTCTTCTATCGGTGATCCAGTGAGTCCACGTCTTCCACTTCCTATAGGATGTGCTTAGGGGAGGATTAATGCTCAGCCAGAACTGGTGTATTGTCGGGGTCGGCACTGCTGATACCTGGAGCTCGAGCTCATGGTTGAGAAGCTACAGGGAACAAGGGGGTATTTCTACCTCACTCAGAGATGGACAATCCAGTCAAAAGCCAAGTTATTTCTGAATGCAAAGATGGTATTTTACCAGTTAGCTTTTGTTACATAACAAACCACCCCAACACTTTAGTGGTTTAAAACAACCACCATTTACATGATTCTACAGGTTAGCAAATTTGGGTTGGGCTCAGCGGGGTGAGTCTTTTGACCCCAGCTGGGCTCACTTCCATATCTTTGTCTGGCTGCTGGGTGTGCCGGACCTGGCTGATCAAAGATGGCTCAGCTGAGATGGTGTGCCTCTGCTCCACGTGTCCCCTCATTCTCAGCAGGGTAGCCTGGGCTTTATACATCTGGCAGGATCCCTAGACAAAAACAGAAGTACTCAAGGCCTCCTGAGGCCCAGGTTTAGAATGGTCATAAAGTCATCTCCACCATAATCCAATAACTAAGTCAAGTCACAAGTCCAAGCCTGATTCAAAGATTGAGAAATTAGCCCCAGGTCTTGGTAGGGAAAACTGCAAAGTCACATTGCAAAGGGGAATGGTTATAGGGAGGAGAGAAGGACTGTCACCACGTTCGCAATTGATCTTCCCCAGAGGTCCATTCTAAATTCTTCCAGGAATAAAATTCTTCTAGCAGGGGCTCCAGAAAAAAACAAAACAAAAAAACAATGTTGAATTGAGTCCATCCAAGCAAGGATTCTGTGGCACCAGTCCAGTGTGCACCTACTAAGTGCAAGCCTGAAGTGTAAGCAGTGGGCAGACCCGTAAGCAGAGCTGAGGTTAAGTACTGGTTCAAAAGAGCCAACTGTTAAATATTCAGGAACTTTGTGAGCCCATTGTTAAACTAGCATAGTTTGAAATTGGTCACAGTGAGAGTATTTACACCATGGAAATTGGCAAGCGCTACAAATCAGAATACTTTTTTTCCAGAGACGTTGTTTATAGTATACTAATGCCCTTAGGCCAAAACCAATAGTGTCTCTTCCAATCTAAGGAGTAAAGGGGGACAGCTACACAGTGAAAGATTATAACACCCCAATCAGAACGTGATGAGTACAGTACAAGAAGTAAATTGCGAGACTAGAGACTTAGAAGAAAAAGAACTCAGACCGTGTTTCCCCAAAAATAAGACCAGGTCTTATATTAACTTTTGCTCCAAAAGACACATTAGGGCTTATGTTCAGGGGGTGTCATCCTGAAAAGTCATGCTAGGGTTATTTTCCAGTTAGGTCTTATTTTCAAGGAAACATGGTAGTTCATGGGGAGGTGGCATTTTAGCTGGGCCTTGAATAAATAGGATAAATAAAGACTACCCTGAGAAGACAGCACAGGCAAAGGTTGAGACTGGGGCTGAGACCACTAGTGTATTGTTTAGTATCGGTTTAGCTTTCAGTAACAGAAAACCCAAAGAAACAGAAGTTTAATTCTCTCCCCATGGTGATTTTGGGAAGTAAGTGGTCTAGCACAGGCACCCAGCTCTGCCCTCTATTCAGCCCTTTACTACACCTTATGCTCTAGAGTCTCAGAGAACTTCTCCCTCTCTTTCCCCTTCTTGGGAGCTGCAGGTTGTCCAATGGCCATCGATTTGACACCCAGATTTCCCCCTTGCTAGTTGTGTGAGCTTAGACAAGTTGTTTAATCTTTCTGAATTCTAGTTTCTAATTAATAAAAATGGAGCAAGAGTTACTCACAGGGTCACAAGGATTCAGCAGGTGGGGCTTGTGCAGACCCTAGCATGGTAGAAAAGTGGAGTATGTGTTTATGAAAGAGACAGACAGGCAGAGATTCATTCTTTCCTTCTTCCCATACCCAAGCCAACCCCTTTATTGACCTCCCTCTCTCTATGCTTTGAAGAGCTAGGTGCTCTCCGTCCCAGGCGTGGGTGAGTAGACCGTGGTGGCCGAGCCTTGTGGAGTTTGATTCTACGTGGGCAGCTATGCTGAACCTTGACCACATCAGTGGCTTCGCTGAGGTAGTCACTTCAAACAAAAGGGTCTATGTGAATGCCAGGCTATCTACTTTCACTGTAGCCCACATCACCAGGAGGAGGCTGTGCCAGCCACACTTGCCTGGAGGGGCCTTTTTGGGAAACAGTGCTGACCCCTCCAGGGTTAAGGGGTAGGGCTACCTGGTTGTGGCAGCCCCGGGTACAAGTGGGAAGGGGTGAAGGCAGGAAGTCCACTGGGTCAGTGATCCAAGCAAATATTTGGCAGATCAATGCTCAAGGTTGACCTTGACAGTTCATCAATCCAGTCATGAGGAAGTGGCTTCCGGCCACTCCGCCCCGCACCTCCCTTCACTGCAGCCTTCAGGGATGGTTGTTTCTGGCTACAGTCAGGGGCTTACCCAGCCTCCCAGCCCCTGTCTTAGAGCTCCCTGCCCTGACTGTCTCACTCCAGGTGGTCCCAGGACAACCACTTTCTCCTCCACAGTGAGTGGCTAGAGGAGGCAAGCACCAGGCTCTGTGCAGTGCCCCTCTTTGCGAAAGGCCACCCCACTCACTCCCCAAGCCACCTGGGCACATATCCCTGCCCCCTGCAGCTGACACGGATGTCCCTTTCCCCAGCCCCTGTAGGAGATAGCCTCCTAAGCCCTGTGGAGAGAGCCTCAGAGGGAGGTGAGGGAGCTGGACCCACATCCTGGCTGTGGCTGGAGTGGGAGTCCTGTACTTTCTCAGAAAGCTGCTGAGCGTTGCCCAGAGCCAAGAGCCAAGAGTTCAGCACTGCCTCTCAGAGCACTTTGTTCCACTTACTGGAGGGCTAAAAATACACTGGCACTGCCAAAGGCAGCCCTTGAGAGCCCAGGAGAGCCCGCAGTGGGGAACAGTTATCCTAGCACCTGGCACAATTAAAAGAAGAAATGCAGTCCTTCCTTCAACACAGAATTAGCCAGCCTCCAGGGCACCCACCCCCCCCAACCCCTTTGTCTCCAAGATTTTCCCTTTGTTTCTACTTTTTAGATGTGTGGACTTCCCTGCACCCCAGCTCTGTCCCTGCCTCCTTTTCTCTCCCCTGCCTGGACCACCTTCTTCCCTGGGTGGAGCCTATGGCCTACATGACTGCTTTTACAAACATCTAAACGGCAGCTCTCCTGAAAAATGCCCAGGAAGCTTCAAATTCTTCTAGCAAAGTCACAGTTAGCAACAAGGCTTAAAGCGAAAATCCCCTTAGTGGTCAATAATCCAGTGGTTTAAACTCAAAAGACATGTATTGACACCCTGCCTCGATCAATCTTAATCTTTTTAGGACTTCAAGCTTCTCTGAGAATCTGATGAAAGCTATGGACCCAGAAAAGTTGCTCGTAAGAAGCATTCTCCAAGCAATTTTAGGGACTTTGTAGACAGTAGGTTCATTCAGGACCCCACACACATCCCCTTAAGTGAGGAACACTTGATGTTCTGGAAGCCAGGCACTGAGCTAGACTCTGAGAGGGACAGATGAATCAGACAGAGGACATGCATGCAGGCAAATACCAGCCAGCATCACAAGTATGGAGAGATAAGAACCAAAGGCTATGGGTCTAGGGAGCAACATGTAACTAGTGTGTGGAGAAGAAGAAGAATTTACATTTGAATGGAGTTTTGAAAGACAAACACGATTTACCAGAAAGAAAATGTAGAGTTAGAGAATTTGTGTACAGAATTTGTGTTCATAGGAGGGCATAAAAGAGAAAAGTTGTTTGGAGCAGGGCTTGTACAGGATATGAAGGGCAGATATATTGCTTTTCTATTGCTGTGTGACAAACGACCACAAACTTAGAGGCTTAAAACAGCACACACTAATTATCTCACAGTTTCTGTGTATCAAGACTGACCTTAGCTCGGCTTGGTTTTCAGCTCACTAGGTACAAACAGTGTTGGCTGAGGCTGTGATCCCACTTGAGGCTTAACAAGGGGAAAATCTGCTTCCCAGTTCATTCAGATGGTTGGCAGAGTTCATTCCCTTGGGACTCCAGGACTGAGAGTCCCAGCTTCCTACAGGCTTGAGGCTGGAAGTTGCTTTTGGCTCCTAAAGGCACCCAAAGTTCCCAGAGGCTGCCTGCCTTGTGGTCTTCTCCACAGGAAGTTCACAACCTGGCCATTGGCTTTTTCAAGGCCAGCAGGACAATGTCTCTCAATAAAGTCAGCTAATACAGAATCTTATATAACATAGCCTAATCAAAGGAGTGACATCCCACCATCTTTGCTATATTCCATTGGCTAGCAGCAGGTCAGAGGTTCTACCAGCATTTACGGGGAGGGATTACACAGGGGATAACAATGAAGGGTGGAGACTATGGGGCCATCTTAACAATCTGCCCATCACAGTATGACTTAGCTGGAAAGAGAGAGAGAGCCCTACTGTGAAGGCCCTTGTAGGCCAGAGTTAGGACTTTATTCTGTGTGAGACAGAAATCCACTGAAACGGGATGGAGAGGGAAGCAAAGAGGTTATTGTCATTTCAAAGGTGATTGCCATGGTTTGAGGGGAAAGAATGAGGGGCTGTGGCCATGGGGATGAGAAGAAAGACCTGATAACCACAGGGCTAACCCTCATTACCTTCTAGTCTCTGCTGTCACCTGATTGGTAAGGCTCTCCCTGTGTACCTGACATAAAATAATCATCTTGCCTCCTCTCCCTGCGCCTCACCCAGCCTTACTGTCTCACAGCATTTACCACCATTTATTGTACTCTTTATCTGCTTGTTGTCTTTCTCCCCCTTGTAGAATGTAAGGACTCTGTTTAGCTTACTATTGTATCTCCAGCCACCACAACAGTGCCTGGAGTACAGTACATACCGAATAAACATTTACTAACTAAAAGAATGAATGAATGATGAGTTCAAAAAATATTCCAGCAATAAACTTTCTAGAACTTCATACAATTAAAATGTGGCAGTGAAAGAAGGGTACATTAGTGATGCTCTAATGTTTCTGTCTTGATACATATATTGCATGGTGATGCTCAGTGTCATGGGAAGGAATAGAGCAAAATGGGAAGTAGACACTAAGCTTAACTTTGGTCCAGTGAAACTGTGGTTGTTAGGAATCAGCCAGGTTGGGAAATCTAGTGGGAAGTGATGATTCTAGTGGGAATGTGAGATTCAGAGCTCATGAGGTAAGTAGGAAACAAAGGAATAGATTCTGTAGTCACTGCTAGAAGGGAATAGATGAGGTCATGGGTTCAGTGAGAGGAGAGAACAAAGGACGCATACTGGGAAGAAGAAGAATCCAGCCTGAGATGTAGAAGAATATGTGAGGTGCCAAAGAAAGAGTTCCAAGAAGGCAGGCAGGTATGATCAATACTACAGAGAGGCCAAGCAAACAAAATGAGACCTGAAAGGATTTGGTGATTAGAGGTTACCGGTGGCCACGTGAGAATAATCTCAGAGGAGTGGAGGTTTCCAGGTGAATGAGAGGCTGTAAGTCATTCCTTCAAGAAGGAATTTGTGGGCCGGCCTGGTGGCTCAGGCGCTTAGAGCTCCATGCTCCTAACTCCAAAGGGTACCGGTTCAATTCCCACATGGGCCAGTGGGCTCTCACCCAAAAGGTTGCCAGTTCGATTCCTCGACTCCTGCAAGGGATGGTGGGCAGCACCCCCTGTAACTAGCAATGGCAACTGGACATGGAGCTGAGCTGCTAAGACTGAAAGGATAACAACTTGAAGCTGAATGGCACCCTCCACAACTAAGATTGAAAGGACAGCTTGACTTGGAAAACAGGCCTGGAAGTACACACTGTTCCCCAATAAAGTCCTGTTTAAAAAAAAAAAGGAATTTGGGATAATGCTGAGAACAGATTTGATGATGAGGAAGGAGGGGGCGGGGAAAGAGATGGATCCAATAGTGAGTGAAGAATATTCTGGGATAGACAAAAGTTGCTAGCCTAAAATCACAGACTTAGCAAACTCACCTGAATATTCCCTTCCCATTTTGCCCCAAGCCTCCTATCCATACAGGCACAAGAAGAGCTGGAGAAAGAAGAGACTTGGGCAGAGAACACGTCTGGGTCCCTTGAACTTGACCCCAACTTTGGGCTTGTCCTAGCTGTTAAGAGAAGCTTAAAAGGAAATAGTCAGTGGGATCTAGTGGAGCTCTGAGGCTCCTGGATTGTACATGGAATAGCCTGGCTCTCACCTTTTTCTCCAGGATTGGACCCCATTTACAGCCCTGTGGCAGATGGCATTTTCCAAAACATGATCATAACTATATTTTCCATTCCATGTGTTCTTTTACAATGTGACTTTCACACTCTCCCATCAAGTGGTGAGGTTTATGTCCCTTCACCTTGAACCTGGCGGGACTTTGTGACCACCTCAACTAGTAGAGTCCAGTGAAAAACCATGTTGGGTGACCTCATCCTTGTGGTTGGACCTCATGATTGAAGAGGGCCATGCAGCTTCCCCAGGGACATGTGTTTGAAGCACTGAGCCACTGTGTAATAATTCCAGTTTTCCTAAAACCACCACAAAGAGAGACCCCTCCAGCCCATCTTCAACTGAACTCCCAGCCAACACATCCAGCCACACCTCTCACCATGACTCATGACCATAATCTGTCTTGTTCCCTGGGGGGTTCACAAGGCCCTGCCCCTTCACGCCTGCTGTGCATTCCCTGTGAATTCCCATATGCACCCCACCCAA